>NC_056749.1:767903288-767971970 GCF_019279795.1 Protopterus annectens
GTGATTTAAGCTATATTCCTAAATGTTCTCTTGGACTGCATGCCTACTAACTATGTCTATTGCTACTGGCATAGTACCAACAGCCTTCAAACATTCTATTCGAATCTATCTCCCAAAAGTTTCAGCACCACAGACTAATTTCCAGTCTTTGCCCTTTCACAAAAATAATCAAAAAGCGCATGAGCAAACAGCTGTTTAAACACACAAACAGCGATATTCTACTTTGTGCTAAACAAAGCTCTACTCCATATCACTAACTCCAGCTATGGCAATATGATTGAAGGTCTTACCGCTATGGCAATATGATTGAAGGTCTTACCGCTGTTGGTCTTCTTGTAGATAGTTCAAGGACTTTTGAAACTGTTAAACCCAGAAAATGGAACTCTGGTGACAGAATAGTGAAGTGGTTCCAGAATTACTTGACAGAGAAAACTCTCCAAATTTACAGAAAAACATTCTTCCCTGAGCATGGCTTCCATAATAATGGCATTCCCCAAGGATCACTGTTAAGCCTGTTCTCACATTTTGGTTAAAGATCACCCCATCAACCTACCAGCACTTGATATTGTAATGTATGCTGATGATATTCTTCTCACCAAAACTTGCAAACCTCGTTCTGACTTACAACTAAAACTAGAGCAATGCGAATGGTCCTGTGCTAGTGATCTGTTAATAATCCCTTTGAAAACTAACAAAATGATGTTTTACATATCTCAGAAATTAGCTTCTTGCCTAGTATGTTTCTATGTTTCTCTGCTGAATAGTGCAAAATCTTTCCTAATGTCAATAATCAAAAATATGCTAGACTTGTACTTGATCCATCATTAATGTTTTGTATACACTCACAATTATTAAGAATGTCCTGTGATGTTCAAAACTACACTACAGGATAATGTACCTTCTTTTGGCTACTGTCCGTACAGCCACAGGAGCAAGGGTTTTACAGACCAAGCTTGAATATGAACTCCTTTTTCTGGCTGCATATTTACGATCCACTCTTCCATCATTGCACATTACTTCAAATACCAAACGCATGCTAGTACCTAAGAGGGGCAGATTTATTTTAAGTACAGTATTTTTCAAAATTGTAAAATTAATTTACTGATCTCAACTGATGGAAAAAGTATCTTTTAAAGATCAAAACTGCACCCTCAGATGCAGCCAAACTGACAACCTTACCAAGGCCTGCCAACTTCATAACAGCTGCCTTAAAGTTCAGAAATAAATAACAGAGAGATTTACCTTTTAGTCTTGAGTCAAAAATAATGCTTTAGGATGTGTAAAGTACTTTTTTATTTCATAAACAGTACTGTGAGACTGCCTACTAAAATTTTCTGGTCAGCCTCAAAGAATAAAGGAGAATAGCGTTTAACAAATAATAACATTGTTAATTTTTTTATGTCCTTGTGATCCTTGCTTATAGCTTCATGTGAACACTTTATATGCTTTTTAAAACATAGATCACCTGTGCTTAAGATTTATTGACTTGGAACTTTGTAACATTCAGTATCAGTACACACTGTCTCACAGACATCCTTGCATAGACTCATCCTCCAGCCTGAGAAGGCCAGAGCGTACTGTTGATTCACATGGTTTTCATGGATAACTGTTACATTGAAACATAACATTCATTAACTCCTGTAGCACTTACTTTGCTTTCAACTATCTGTCAGTACATAGACAATGCAACTGCAAGACACTTGAAATATAAAGCTACTACTTATGTGAAATGCATATATGTTATAACAGCGAATGATCAAAAGATCAAACGCTGTTATATCAACCACAAAAAAACAAAAAGAAAAAAGAGCGAACAGCCAGAACAGCAAATTTTTCCCAGGGAAAAAAATTGCGGTTCCTAAAAAAAAAACACAAACTAAACACTATTTTAAGTGGGGAGCTTCGCACCCCACACCCCCCTACTTAAAAATACGAACTCCAAGATGGCACTACAGTGCCGAAAACGGCAAATTGACAGAAGCGGCCAAGCGACTTCTTTCCCAGGTAAAGAATTTGCTTAAAAGCCGCTTCGTGATTTTGCGTTTTTGACATTTACAGTTCGACAAGGACACATTTGACAGAATGCGTCTTCGTTCTTCTGACAGGAACCCTGTGAAGCTGTATCTTGCATAATCATGCATCTATTTTTATTTTGTTTTTAACAAAAACATATTATAAACATTTTATCTGACTCATTTGTAAAGAAACTACATGTTAATATGCATTTTGTGAGGAATAAACATAAGACTTAATTACCTTCCATAAGAAATGTAAGAAAAGCCTTCTCAGGCTATATAACTGTTTGTAACTTGTTATCACAATACTTATCTACATTTAACTATTTCAATTTCCCCAACTGTAACAAAGAATTGTAATTCAGTTACTTGAAATGTGATGTGTTCAGTTGTAATTCTGTACGAATTACAACGGGATGTATTCAGTTGCATTTCTGTGTGAATGTATATATGTATATCTATCTATATATAGCTATCTTTCTCTCACTCTCTCTCTCTCTCTCTCTCTATATATATATATATATATATATATATATATATATGTGTATGTGTGTGTGTGTGTGTGTGTGTGTGTGTGTGTGTGTATATATATATATATATATATATATATATATATATATATATATATATATATATATTTGGGTCGGCTACAAATCACTGAATCACCACTTACCCAAAACCCCTATGAACGAGCTGAGAAAACCAACAACAACAAAACACCGACCACTTGGAACACCGACTCAGAACTAATGGTAGGCAACTACTCAGCCAGCATGTTGACCTTTGCTCCTTACCTCCACTGCAGTGCGATCTCGGAGTCTCGGAGTTGGAATAATTTGTTGGGGGGATGTGGGAGGTGAAGCCCCCCCCATGTGGGTGTGTTGTCTTTTGCTGTGGTTTACTTTTCTTCCTGTTTCACGAGTGGCTGACTTACCATTAGTTCCAAGTCAGTGTTCCAAGCAGTTGGTGTTTTGTTGCGGTCGGTGTTGTCGGCTCGTTCATGTGGGTTTCGAGTAAGTGGCTATTTGGTGATGTGTAGGGGATCCATATATATATATATATATATATATATATATATATATATATATATATATATATATATATATATATATATATATATATATACACATAGATAGATAGATAGATAAAGCTTTCAACCAAACTGAATGTATATTTGTATAGTTTGTTTTCAGATTTTTTTTGTAAGTTTACTTCTTGTCCGCTGTTTAATGCTTAACTTCATATAACCATGCATTCTCAAGTTATGTTTTTGATCTTGAGCCCGTATTATAGGTAAAAATGTCCAAAGACTAACCCATTTATCAGGTAAATAAATAGAAATAAAAATAAATAAATACATTTGCTCAGCCCTTGCTTTTAATACTGTTGCTTAGCTTTTAGACTCCATTTCTTGTTGAAATGAGGTCATGTCTATTGTAGAGTCTCTTAGGCTGTCATTTACGACTTTTTTGCTGTCAGTGTTCACAGCATAAATTCTTTCATTTTAGTTGTAATAGCATAATAAAAATTAGTAGTAAAGATTTTTCTTAAATGTTAGCAGTGTTTTAATCTTTTATCTAGCAATGCCATCACAGTGCCTCAGTTTTTCCGTACTGCCTGACTGGTGCAATAACTGTGATTTGTAGATTTATTTCATGTTTGTTAAATGATTGTTCATTCAATTACATCAGTTTTAGAGGCCTAGAGCAGATGATAACAACTGACATAAAACAACATGGTAATAGGTATATCGTATGAATCATCAACTGATTTTGGACATTATAACAGACTATGCTAAGGATCCAGTTTTAAATAAATATAGTATAATACAATATAAAGGCATTACTTGCATTTTCAATGTTGTTTGTCTGAACTTATTTGCATTTTACCTACTCATTTATATGTCTCTCTCTCTCTATATATATATATATATAAATATATATATATATATATATATATATATATATATGTATATATATATATATATATATATATAAATATATATATATATATATATATATATATATATATAAACTAAGGATATACACTTTAACAAGAAGATTATTAAGATGTTAATAGAAGATTGTGGCATTTATTTGAAGGAGTACGTAATGTTAGAAAGGTATAGCATTTAATATAAATATGAACTGAAATATGTACTGTATGGTACATGGATAGAACATCCATGTGTTGCAAAGTAATGCAGATGTTGCAGTAACTATAAAGAGGAAATGTGGAGTGAAGCAGAGTACAGAGGGAGAATATAAAAGAGAAAAAAAAAGAAGATTAAGGTACCACAGAATTCTTATAATTTCTGTATTAAAAACAATCTAATAAGGGGAGAAATGCTATGATAAAGAATGTCTGATAAGTGTAGTGACTGATGTGACATTGTTGTCTGAGAGGGATGTAGGAACATACCCATATGTATCTAAACTATGTCTTAAGAACATTATAAATATAGTGAACCTAAATTAACAATATTAGTAGTAAATATTAATTTCCTTAAAAATTAGAGGATTACTTTTACAGTATTCCTGTACTAAGTGATCAGAGGTGGATCTAGCACTAGGTAACCAAGGCAGTCATTTACGGCCCTATAGCTAGGGAGGTTTTCCCACTGGCTTGGAAGAGCACTACCTAAGGAGGTTTTTCCACTGGATTGGGGGGCCACTAGCAAAGGACATTTGCCCACTGGCACGGGGGCTCTAACAAACTTAATTTTTTTCTTTGAGAATGCACTCTGCATGCATTATATTTCTTCATTAAGGATGGATGCAGTGTGTGTCCGTAGTAGCATGTGAGCATGTGTGTGTGCATTACTAGAATGGAGCAGAGCACAATTCTTTGAAACAAGCACCATGGAGAGGCACAGAGCAGGATGAAAAAGAACAAGGAGTATGGATTTTCTGGACGAACGTTATGAGGTTAGTGAAGAACTAAGAAGTGAACTGTTATGTGCGTATGTATGTGTGTGTTTGTGTACATACATGTGTGTGCGCGTGTGTACGTGTGTGTGTGTGTGTGAGAGTGTGTGTGTGTGTGTGTGTGTGTGTGTGTGTGTGTGTGTGTGTGTGTGTGTGTGTGTGTGTGTGTGTGTGTGTATGTAATGCCCTAGTTAGAGGTGACAAGTTAATTAATTTAACCAGGCTCAAGCTCAAAGCCTGTACTTTAGTTAAAAGAGAAAAAAGAGTCTGAATCCTCTACAGCAACTGCCAGACTTTTAATTTCATTACAGTTTCAAGAAACTGTGACCTTCAAGGGAAGATAAGTTTATTGCTGTTCATGCTAAGTCTCTTTTTAATGTGTAACTGTTTTCTTTAACAAATTGTCATTACTCTTTGTGCTAGAGAATTTGAAAGCTGTATTAGTAGTACAACAGGTAGCATACTTGCTTTTCATACAGAGGTCAGTGGGTTCTACTCCCACACCATGTAGATGGATTGCTAATACTGTGTTTTACTTTAGGGGTGGGGTAGGGTGCCACAGTCCTAAGTGGATCCTCTTTTGGATGAGATGCTTGTAGCTATCAACCTGTTGTCTGTTTACCATCCATTCCCTATTGCAGGGGTCTTTAACTTTCACCTACTACAGCAACTAGAGATTTTCTCTGAGCTACTGCACAATGGTACCGCCTATACTGAGCCAACAGATATTGCCAGTATACTGGCCGACAGATTCAGTGCCAGCTTTACCGCTCTCACCCCCCCAAGGGACCAAGCACTAGATTGGGTTGGTGGCCTAATGGTTAAGGTGTTTTCCTTACAAACACAAGGTGCAGGGTTTGTGTCTCACAAGGGATAATTGGCTAGGCTTAAAATGGCTCACAACAGCAGTTAGCCTAGTACTAATCTATGAACCTATGAACCAGTAGATTGCCAGGCACCCAGTATTACTGCTGCACAGGTTAAAACAGCACTGTCCTATGCCAAGACTACAGCTTCTATGGGACCTGACAATATCCCTGGTTGTGTTCTATATGAACCGCAGAGTGAACTGGCACCTCACCTGTGTTCTCTGTTCAGTCACAGTCTCACCTCAGGCTTTGTCCCTACTGAACGGCGCACTGCTAAAGTCATCCCTCTCCACAAAGGAGGAGTGACTACAGACCCTGTAAACTATCTCCTCATTAGCCTGACGAGGCCGATTTGCAAAGCTATGGAATGCATCATCATGGACCTAATAAACAAGGATGTAGGGAGTTTTCAAACTCTGGATTCCACACAGTTTGATTTTTATGAAGGGTAGAGCATGCTGCTCAACACGGTCAACTTCTTTGAGTCAGTCACCAGAGCTGTAGATGGTGGCAAGCTGGGTCATACAGCCTACCTTGATCTGGCCAAGGCTTTTGATACCATTCCCCACTCAGGAATTATAGAAAACCTCACTAAGCTTGGCATCAACCCCTATATCATTAGCTGGGTTGCAATCTGGCTCACAGAACCCACAGTGTGAAAGTAGGTGACTCCAATTCAGACTGCCGACTAGTCAGAAGTGGAGTCCCACAGGATTCTGTCCTGAGTCCTCTCCTGTTTGGTATCTACTTCTCTGAAGTCCATGCCAACACGAAGGGACTTTGGCTGACAAAGTTTGCAGACAGTTGCAATATGGGAGCTATTATTAACTCCCCAGCTGATGTTGACATCCTACAGAATGGCCTCACTGAGACCAACGACTGATGTCAGAACCATGGTCTTAAACTCAGTGCCAAAAAATGTGTCATCATCACCTTTGGGAAAAACCCATTTCCCATGAATTACCACATTATTGGTAGTCCACTGAACACAGAAGGTGTTATAAGAGATCTGGGAACACAGGTTGACAGCAGCCTCTCTTTTGATCACCACATTACCACTGTGGTCAGAAGATCCTTCTATGTGCGCACATCTCATTACTAAGGGTTTTGCATCCAGGAAGAAAGAGGTCATTGTCTCCCTCTACTCTTCTCTCATTAGACCAGTCATCAAGTACAATGTTTGATTTGGCATGTACCTCACTAGACACTTGCAACAACTGGAGAGGCCACAAAAGAACCTCACAAAGAGGATCCTAGTCCTTAAACACTTGTCCTATATAGACAGACTCAAAAAACTCCAACTATTCTCTGTCATATTGCGATCTCTGCTTGACATATAAAGCCATGTCTGACCCAGCTCTGTTAGAAATGCTACATCTAAAGAAATTCCAATCCCTCCTCACTACACACTCCAGAGACCTCAACCTCATTACCACAATTAACAGAACATGCTGGAGGGACAGGTTCATAACCCAGAGACTGCCCATGGTATGGAACAGACTTCCCATTCATGTCAAGCAGAGCACCTCACTGATCCTCTTCAAGAGAAATCTTGATGAGTGGATGGGAAACAGAAAATTCACCCCGGGGATAACTCCAGTGGCTCAATTCGACAGAGGCACTGGGAACTAAGGTCGGGTGGCACTATGTCAGGGGAACGCTTATGGCTAGGCTTGTAAAGGCCCCAGGGCCATTACCTAGTACACACTCATGAAACATCAAAAGGGCCATTTTTGGCCCCCTCTTCCACCAAATAAAATTCATCTGGAGCCATCAGATCTATTTGACCCCATAAAAAGAAGATAATACATACACAGCATATAAAGTTTTATATAGAGTTATTATACCATATATAAAATAACTATAGTTTGCTGTATTTATGAAGTTATAGAACTACAAAAAGAAAAGTATTGGCATTTTATTGCTATTTTTACCTGTTATAACAAAGGAAAACACTAAACTCTTATGAAGAGAAGGAAAAAAATCCTATGGAATGTGTAGATTTACTTTGAAATAAAACAAAGAACTATGCAGGCCTGTTTGAGTCCTTTCCTTATTTGTGGAAAATTAATAAAATAAGAAATAGCCCACTTTGAAATAAGCATATAGCCTCAACCTAATAGCTTTTAAAAGAATAAACATAAAAAACAAGCCATTTTGCATTTAATTATGACTTAAGTCCATTTCAGTATGCAGTCATCCTTTTCTGTGTTTTCTTTTTCCTCAACCATGTACACCAATCAACCATCAAGCCAGAGCATAAAACACAACTACATCAGCTCAGGGACAAAATAAATATATTTTTTTGCAAAATAGCCTATTCAATATGATTTCTGTTTGTGAACATCACGCATAGCTTCTCTGTATCAGGGCTGTAAGACGTGACTTTGATCTTCACACAGAACTGCAGACGGTCATTCATGAGGCGTGAGTGATAGTTACATTTTATGTTCATGCTTGAAAAAAACTGCTTTTATAAGTATGTGGATCTAAAGATGGACAGGAATCCAAATGTGTACTTAATGTTCATACAAGTGTTGGGAATAGCATTCCATGTTTCAAACACAAGTTTATCGAGTTTGAGGAAGTTTTCAGTATCAATCCATTTGTGCTTCTAAGCGAAGAATGGTCTGATGGGCAATAAATTCAAGATCAGCTGTCAGGCCTTTGAACTTAGACACCCATAAGTCTTTATCAGCTGTGGCGGCTAGATCAGTTTCAAGATCAAGTTGACTTGCTGCTCTAAATGCGGACATCTTCAGGAGGGATGGGTCAATGTCCAGTGGTGTGACAGGGAAGGATAATGTGTTATTTTCCCTCCTGAACTCGAGCGTTTCCCCCAAATGCAGTTTGTATTATGATGATTGCATGCAGTAAAGACTCACAACTTATGTGATTATGTGCTTGCTTCTTTGGACTGTTTCAGGGAGGGGAAGTGAGAGAGCATACCTCTGTACATCTCTGGCAAACAGTCATCTTAAGGTAAAATGCCAAAATGTCCCCCAGCATCTGCAGGGACCTGGTTCCTTTCATTGAAGACTTTTATTCAGCATGTTACAGTACGCTGAAATATCCACCATGAAGTGCAGCCTTACCAGCCAATCTAGATTTGCCAGCTTGGGATAGGTGAGTCCCTTGCTTTCCATGAATGTTTTCACATGTTCTGGACATGCAGCTAACCATTTCAGTACCTCTACCCTGGACAGCCATCAGACTTTGCTATGAGCAGATCATCAGAATATGCACTGTTGACTTTGTCTAACAATGAACAGAATTGTTGGTGGTTTAACCCTTTTGCGATTTCATTTTTCACTACTTGAATGACAAGGTTCATGATCTCCATGCATTCAGGAGGAACTGTTTTTTAATGCATAATGCTTCTTGATACAGAATGCAATGAAAACTCAGCAGCTTTTGATCCAGTCACTTTTGAAGTAGTCACAAACCCCTTCTGTGCTTCACTCATACTAGAATCTCAATCAGGTGGTCTTTATTTCTTTAGTTTTTGAACAATTCACCACAGCCTCACAATGTCCCCCCCCCATATTTGCCTTTAAGCAGTATCAAGTCAGTGATTTTTTTTCTGTGGGCCATCAGAATTCACAATTCTGTATAACAGTGCTGTCTGCTCAATATTGTTTATATTAGTGGTCTGCAACCACTGGGCCATGGTCTGGTACCAGGCCACATAGAAACTTTTAGGAAGGGAATGAAATGAAAAAGCGGATGTCTGTATGTGTGTGACGTTTGTTTGTGTCGTGTGTGTTCGTGAATGTGTGCATGAAAGCAGAATGTGTGTGTGTGAAAGCAGAAAAAAATGTGTATTTGTGTATGAGAGAGAGTGAACAGTGAGATTGACTGAACTGTTATTTTACACTCGTTAAGCAGCGCTTTTGCTGTTTAGTGACTAGAAAATAAAAAGTGAAACAGAAAAAAATTGTGTGTGTGTGTGTGTGTGTGTGTGTGTGTGTGTGTGTGTGTGTGTGTGTATGATTCAGTCTGCTTGTGAGAGTGAATGTGTACATGAAAGCAAAACAGACTGTGTGTGTGTGTGTGTGTATGATTCAGTCTGCTTGTGAGAGTGAATGTGTACATGAAAGCAAAACAGACTGTATGTGTTTGTGTGTGCGCATGAGCATGCATGCAATCCCTAACAGCAGTATCAATAATTAAGAGGTTTGTGATACTTCTCGATCATACCTCTTGCAAAATAAATCTGGACAGAGACACAAATAGGAACAGATTTTAAATATTGCCCTTAAAACTTAGAAAGTTGCTTGAATAAGCATTGAAAACCTTGCTTCAATTGCCAACATAATATCTTTGTGAGGCAGGGTTTTCTGCAGTGACAGCAACCAAATGAAATTTCATGCTAGACTGGACATAAGGAACACACTCGGGGTGTCATTGTTTCTCATCACACCTAGATGGGACCATTTTGTTGCATAGAAACAAGCTCAGGGCTGCCATTGATTCTGCATTTTGGCGAGTTGTATTTATGCTTTTTATGAGTGCTCCATGGATGGACAGTGGAAAATTGTCTTGCATGAAACTGATCCTTGGTGAAAAGAAGGTTGGAGACTGCTGGTTAACATCTTTTTAACTTATTATAGGTGATGGAGTATGCTGGAGCCAAATTAATATTCTCAGTTTGTTGACTAATGATGTCTACTGCCATCTTAATGGTCCTGTTCTTGATGGTCTTTGCAGAGAGAGGCATATCTCTAAATTTCTGAACAATTTCAGGTTTGTTTTTGAAGTCCGAGAATAGATGCCCTGATATTTTAATGGACGATTCTTTCATATATTCTCTGTCTGTGAACAGCTTTCTGCACATTACTGTCTCCTGAGCTGCCACAAAACTGTCAGCAGTAGTTGATCCACTTCTTGAAAGTATATTTGCTCTAATCACCTTTCTGCAGCAGTTCTGAAATCACTCTCTTCATTCATCTCCAGCTAGGTACTTTTCAGCAAATACTTTGTGCTCTGGAAATGTCTTTCAGCATTACATTTTTTCTTGTTTACTAATTTCTAGCCACATATATCAAGTGTATGGGTAAGCCAGCATCGTTGGCAGTGAAAGCAAATTAATCTGTCCACACAGAACTAAACTCTCTATTTTCATCCGAGACTTTTTGGTTAGCTTACGGGGGACAAACTCAAGATTAGCCACCGGCAGATGGCAGGGAATGGTAGGGGGCTGTAGATGTACAATGTGACACATAATTTGGTTGACAAAAGATTAAATCACTTTTTTTTAATTTTTCTGTCACAGTATCAACTCAATCTCCAAAATAAGAGGTGTTTGCTACAAATAAAATAAAAATAGCCATTATTTATTTCCACATTGTTGTTTTTTCAAAGCTACTGGGAGCCACTTCAGAGGGTTGGAAGAGCCGAATGCGGCCCAGAGCCATGGGTTGCCTACCCCTGCCCTATTGCAATATTAACAGCTTAGCAATATTTTTAATGCAAATTTATACTTCAAGGGAAGCAGGCACTAAAGTTGTAGATGAAACAATGAAATATAAAGTTGCTTGCTAGCAGCAGTTGCTTCATTAGTTAGAGATCTCGTTAATGTGGAATTATACAGGAGACTATTCTTCTGCAGAGATTATGCATATTGACCAGTTTTGGTAGGTTGTAATGACAGAAGTTTGAATGGCCTTTTATGGTTAAAGTCTACTGAAATGGACATTTTTGTCATTACTGGTTTACATTTTGTTTTATTGCTTACTTGAAAAATGTTCAAAACTACAAATTTAAAACACACGCGAACAAGTAGAACATTATACAAAGAATATAATTTAATACAATCCGAAAGATGAATCAGAGAACACATGCATTTGTGCATTCTTCTAAATGTGCACAAGGTGCCTATAATTTGAAAACAGCCCAAAGTTAAGCTTTATCCACCACTGGCCAGATGCATTTTCTATGAATGTGGGTTTCAATGCCATTCCAGTGAACGTGAGTTTCAATGGCAGAGAATTTTACTGTTAATGCTAATTCTGTTTTTATTGTGAGACTGCATTTTAGCAAATGTCTCACAGTATTGGTGCTAATTTTTTCAAATTAAATCCAAATATCTGTAATCATTGCAAAATTAAAGAAAAAATAGTATGAGCATGGAGATGTTTGATCAGTGTTGGTGTTAAGGAGAATTAGCAGAGTAATGGGATACTGAAATGGCTGGTGGGGTAGGGGAGGCTGCTGGGGGGCCTCTGATCCTTTACCATTTGGCCATGATCCAGCTTCTGCCCAGGATCATACCTCTCAAACTATTAGAGCAAGAATTTTGAACCAAGCAGAAAATAATGAGGGGGGAGCCAAAAATCAGGAACAGATTTTAAATATTGCTTGTATACACTTAGTAACTTGCTAGAATAACAGGTTTTTAATTAATGTGCATTTTCTCTTTTCAAAACAGGTTTATTGTTTTAACATATAAGAGAAATATCATAACAATTTTATACAAGTAATTAAAAATAGGTATTATTATAATATTCAACAAAACAACTAAAGTATTTACAAAGACATCCACTACAATCAGATCAATTAATTAAACTAAAATACCATGCTATTGAAATTAAAATTTTTTTAACAAATTTTGTAAATTATCCCATACAATAAAATAAGATGTTTTTCTGTTTGTTCTAGTCCTAATTGTGTTTATTTCCATATGGCACACTATATTCATAACATTTTTAAATTCATTGAACGAAGGAGGTATATCTGAAATCCAATTTCTAGTTATTATTTTCCTAGCCACTGCTAGAATAGACCATAACAAGGGAAGCTTAACCTGTTTAACACTTTGAGGTACAGGTGTGTTGAATAATATGAGATTTAGAAATAATTAAATTATCTGTAAAAGAGCCTGCAAAATTCATTAATTGACTTCCAGTATTCTTTCAATTTTATACAGTCATAAAACATATGAGCCCAGTCAGCCTTAATTTCTACATTACATCTCTTACATAGATTATCTTTATTATTTATTTTATTCATCATCAAAGGTGTATAAAAAGATCTATGTAAAAATTTCCATGTATAAAGTCTCCAGACAATGGAAGACGTAGCTCTATAAGCAGATTCCAATATATATTGTTTATCTTGTTGATTTGGTGGGTCCCCATTAATAGAAGTGAAATAATTCCAGTATGAATCTACACTGTTAAAAGTTTCTTGTCTGATAACTTTATGTATGTATGAAAGTTTACCTTTATCAGAAACTTTATGTTGTAAGTTTAATATCAAGTAATCAATCAGTGTTGGAATAGATTCTTTAACAGTTATAGACATTAAATCTATTTTATTAATGAGATGTTGTCTAAAGGTCTGAACCTCTAACCAGCAAGTTTCTCTTAGATCAAATTCTTGTTTTAAGAAATCTAGATTTTTAACTTTATTATCAGATATCAACTGATACCACTACTTTATATCATTATCTATAGCTAAATGAGTTCCTTCAGAAGTAGATGACAAAAGCATACCCTGAGTATACATTATAGGAAATACAATAAAATTCCATTCCCTATACTTAGGGTGCATGAATATAAAGTTACGATAACTAATAATAATATTTAATGGGTAACAAACCATATGTTTAGGTGTAATAGATGAAGTACAAAATTCCTTTAGTAACCATAACATGGAGTTATTTACAATCATATTTTTATGTGTTAAGGAGATTTTCATGAAGTGTATACTAATTAGCTCCCAATAATCTTTCCATTTTGTGACATATGACTGATCTATTAATAAAGTAATAACTTTTACAATAGAAGAGATAGTATATAAATTAAAGTCTGGAAAAGAAATACCCCTTGAGACCAGCTATTAGTATGTTTCTTTAATGCAATCCTAGGTCTATTAGGTGCCCATAAGAAATTTAACATTAGTGTGTTCAGTTTCTTGATAATTATTTTTGTAGGTGGAAGTATTATTGATTGTATTAAGTATAAAATCTTGGGGAATATTATCATTTTAATAATTGTAAGTCTCTCCTCCATAGTAAAAAACATATTATTCCAGGTATTAAAAAGATTTTGTATATTAAGAAAACAGGTATTATAATTATTATATATAATAGATTTAATATCTTTAGATAGTATCATACCTAAATAAGTTATCTGACCTGAATTGGGTACATATTTAGTAAAATCACTGAGAATATTTTTTCGTGTATATATAGGTAGTATTTTAGTTTTTTCTTCATTGAATATTAAACCAGAAATACTTTTAAAATTCATCATGTTATCAAATAGAGACTGTACAGAAGAATTAGATCCTGCTGATGTAATTAGAACATCATCTGCAAAAAGTTGAATTTTGGATGTTGTATTTTCATCTGTTTCAAAACCCTCTATGTCAGTACTGTTTCTGATCAAATTAGCCCAAGGCTCCATTACTAAAGTGAATAATAGTGGAGAAAGTGGACATCCTTGTTTTGTACCTTTAAGAATGGGTATTATTTGTGAAACATATGTTCCTACCTTAATATAAGCCAACGTTCCTTTGTATAAATGTTCAATTAGATTTACAAATGCATCCGAGAAGTTTGTGCACTTCATTAAGGTAAACAGATAGTCCCAACTTACTCAATCAAATGCTGAACTTATATCAAGACTAAAAAGTGTTAAATCTTTCTTTTTCCTATTTGCAAAATCTATTAATGTTAAAGTTCTTCTTATATTATCAAAAGTATTTCTATTTAAAATGAAACCTGTCTGATCTATATCTATAATGCCGGGAATGATTGTCTTCAATCTATCAGCAAAGATATTCATAAACATTTTATAATCAACATTAAGTAATGAAATGGGCCGATATGAAGAACATCTAGTTGGATCTTTATTAGGTTTTAAAATTGGCGAAATAAATGTATATTGCCAAGATGGGGGGGTTATTAACTCAGTTTGGGCCAAAATAAAAACCTTATGTATTAATGAATATGTATTTTTAGAAAGGATTTTATATATCTCTGGTATAATACCATCATTACCCGGTGCTTTGTTTGATTTAAGCTTATTTATTTGTGTAATAACTTCTGTATATGAAATACTTTTGTCCAATAGTTTAATCTGTTGTTTATTAAGCTTTTATTCATATTTGTGGTTATAAACTCCTTTATTTTATCTTTAGGTTCCATGTTAATATTATTATGGTTAATTTTGTGAAAGTGATTTCTAAATTCATCTAGTATTTCTGGTATACTAGAAACATTCTTCTTTTTCCTTAGAGAAAAGATTTCTTTGATATGGTTTTGTTTATTCAACCTTTTTATTTTTAAGTCTATGTAAGTATTTGGGGCTTATTGAATAAGACAAAAACTTGTATTTCTCTAAAGTTATTTTAACTTTATGAGTTAAAATTTCTTTGTATTTCTCATTTAGTTTGTTTATTTCTTTAATAACGTTCTTGTCCATAATATTTTCTTTATTATTATGTTTATAAGAGTCTAATTTACTTTGAATATCTAACAATTCCTTATCCCAAGATTTCCTTTTATTATTATACCATCTGATACTTTGTCCATATAGATATGATTTTAAGGCATCCCAAACATAAACAATGGAGACTTCAGGAGTATTATTTATGTCTAAAAATGTTTTACTTCTGAAAGTATATATTCTTTATAGTCTTTTAGTTGAGTTAAGTATGCTGGTATCCTTTTGATCTGAACATTATGAGTATTTTTTATCATGAATTCAAAAACAATTGAATTATGATCAGATATAGGACATGAAATGATTTTGGAATTAATTAAATCTGTTACCATCTGGTTAGAAATAAAGACCCTATCTATTTTTGAATATGTTTTGTATCTGTTAGAAAAAAGGTGTATGGTAATGATTTTGAATCTATCTGATTATTAATATCATTCAAATGATAAGAATTAGCAAAATCCTTTAAATGTTTTGCATTAGATGTAATTCTTCTCTTTCCTATAGTGGTAGTATCACTTTCATGTAGTATACAATTAAAGTCACCAGCTAAAATAATATCTCCTATAGAGAATGATATGATCTTATCAATATGATGTTTCACTGTATTAATACCAATTCCAGGTATCCAATATACATTAATTAAAGTGTAAGTCTTCCCATTAATTTGTATTGTAACCATACAAAACATTCCTTTGTCATCCTGATAAGACTTAATGGTTTTAGGAATGGGCATACTTTTATTCCATAAAATAGCCACTCCTCTTTTTCTGAGTGTGCTCTGAACTAACCAATACTGTATATTTGTTTGTGGCTAGTTTATCAATATCTTTTTTTCAAGAGATGGGTTTCTTGTAGGAAGACTAAGTTGGCCTTATGTAAATTAATGTATCTTATTAGGCTTGCCCTTTTACATGGATTATTCAATCCATTAATGTTTAAAGAAATTCCTTTTAAAGATGTCATTTGGCATTTTTAAAACTTAAGAATCTTATGATCAAAATAACAAATAACAAGATAAGTAATGTTACATCTCCTCCTTTAGGTGTACCTTTAAATATAGCTGTATTTATTGAATCTCTTATGGGATTTCGTATAGGATTCAATTTTGTTTGTAGTGACAATGAATGTACAAAATATATTGTGGATGTCAAAACTATATACAAATAACAATGAACAAGTGAAAATAATGTAAGGATTAAACCTTGCATCCAGCCTGGAGTTGTAAACTCCAACTTAGAGTAGTATTTACCACTCAAGTTAACCCCCTACCCTAAGCAGCAGTACGTCAGCTACCACCTTATCAATTTAATACTAGTTATATTTAACTGAAGTTAACAGTTTTCAATTCAATTATCTAGCAAGACAAGACTACACATTTGGTAAAACAGCATCATATAAACTAAAATAAACCTTTTTTTTTTTTTTTTAAACTGTTCATACTACTATATACAGCCATGTAATATAAAACACTTGTATGCAAATAACATTCAAATAATCTTGATGTTAGAAATCAAGAGGAGAGAAAAATAAGTTCTAACATTCATTTAAATCAAAAACTTTGGCTAATATGATTCAGACATTACATATATTAGGATGCATCTATTTTCTGTCATGTAAATACTGTTAACAGCTTCCAAAAAAAACCTTGAATTGCTTGTATATGAGCATTTACTCAAACTCATTATTGCCAATAGAATAAAATATTGTATTCATAGAAATTGTTATAAATCATACTTCACAGTTAAGCAGATTCTCAGAAACGTTTATATACATATCTACATACACACACACACACACACACACACACACACACATATATATATATATATATATATATATATATATATATATATATATATATATATATATATACACATACATACACACATACACACACATATACACATATACATATATATATATATATATATATATATATATATATATATACATACACATGCATACACACACACACATACACACACACACACACACACACACACATACACACGCACATACACACACACACAAACACACACACAGACACACACACGCACATACACACAAACACACACACACATACACACACACATATATATATATATATATATATATATATATCTGATCTCACTGAGTTGTATCTTTACTGAGCACCATCTTACATTGCTGTCCCTTCAATAAATCTGTCTGCTTTATACAAAATAATGCACAGCAAACACATTTTAGTAACCAGATTTTATAAACATGTTATACTACTGCTTTAAAATATATCACATGACAATTTCTTCCAGTATAGAGTTATAAAATTATTTATGCTTGTCAATCAGATGAATTAAATGAGTTATAGTAATGTATATGTTTGGGACATAGGTTTTTAACACATATTATTAATCTGCTATTCCTGTATCTGTGATGTGTCAGTGTGATATCTAGGTCAAAGGTGAGACCAGCTGCTTTCAGCTTCTCTGTGAAAATTCTGAGAGTTGAAGATTTTGAAGTAGCTCATGGACACTGTGCATGAGACAGCCCACATCCCAGATTGTCTCTCTTAACATTTTGGTGGGAAACTTATTAAAAACTAGTGACATTCATTTAGCAGTGTAAATGCATCTAAACATGACAAAACCTTCACAATGCATTCTACAGGTTATTACAGACTCTATGTAAGTGAAATCAAGCCCAAAATTATTAATAAGTAACAAAACTCAACATTTTTGTCCCAACTCAACTCCTATGCAAATCTTATTATTTACTGTGTCTATATGATAAAAAGCATTTCTATATATTAATAAAGAAAAGAAAAGAGAGTAGAAAGTAAAAGGGTGTAAGGCAGAAATAAAAAAAAATGTAAGAGAAAGCTATAAGAAGTATATACAATAGAATGTTACTTACTGTTTATATTAATAGAGTTAAAATAAAACATATTATTTACTATTATTTAGTTCTAATTATTATTGGTTAAAGCATGACAGATTATTTACAAACAAGCATAAGCTGTGTAATCAAGAAAGTATAATTAGGAATAGCATTTGAAGAACATATAAACATTTAAAGGAAAAAAAAATGTATCAAATTACTGACCTTATTTTTCCTCTTCAGAAAGAGAAACAAGTTAAATCACAGCTTGCCATTAAATCTCAGATATTTTGCCTAGTTATGAAACAAAACATTTCTTTGCACACAGAGAATAACTTTGATTAAATCTTTTTCAAAATATTTGTTGCTTCTGGAAATGCAGGAACTATATTTAAAAAGATTAATTATAAAATAAAATGATGAGAGAAAAAAAACATAGTACAAATCATTTGTTATTTAGTCTCTTCTTCTTCTCTGAAGTCTTCCACGAAGTTTCAGTTGCCAGTCTCTTTAACGAAGGACTAGCCCATTGCATTTCTTCTATTTTTTCCAAAATCTTATTTTTTTTGATAAACAGTAAAGCAGAGTCTAAGTCATCGAAAATTTTAGGACCATCAGGAAGGAAGATTTTAAGCTTGGCAGGAAACAGAAGGTATGTTTTAAACTGTGCTTTTTAAGCTCCCTTATTAGTGGCAGAAAAACTTTTCTTTTAGCTAATACCATGGAAGAATAGTCATTGTCAAAACGCACAGTTGTTTCATTAATCTTAACAGGAGCTTTAGCCCAAGCAGATTTAAGAACCATCTCTTTATCAAAAGATGATAGAAATCTAACTATAACTGATCTAGGATAGTTTTTGTTAGAGTTAGTATTAGCTATAGATCTATGTGCTCTTTCGATACCAAAAGAGAATGCTTCTGGTAAATCTAAAGTTTTAGGGAGCCATGTTGTTAAAAAAGAAGTAATATTGTTACCTTCAATATTTTCTGGCAGTCCAAAAATCCTAATGTTATTGCGCCTAGATCTATTTTCCAGGTCATCTAGCTTTGTTTGTAAATGCGCATTTTGTTTCAGCAGAAACTCAATGTTGATTTCCTCTTCTTGTATTCTATTTTCCATGTCATTCACAGCTTCTTCTATGCCTGTCATCTGGATCTTCTGTTGTTGCAGGTCCATATGTAACAAGTCTATTTGTTTTGTAGTTTTTTCTATGAAAGTGTCTATTTTAGTATCCATTTTATCCATCTTAGCAGTAAGTTGCTGGACTATAATTATCAGAGACTGAAGTTCTTTCTTGATGCTGGAGTCTTGAGAATTTGTCTTACTGGAACTCATTTCAGACTGATAAACTGACAGGAAAATTTCCAAAGTAATTTCTGACAGGAATATTATTAAGATTTCCTTTCTTTTTTAGATATAGTTCAAGAACTATATAAAACAAACATATTTAGAAAGAAAATTACTTCAAGAATTAATTTTTTAAGTAATTAATTCCTGTCAATGTAATGAAATTGGTGGAGCTGAAGAAATCTGCTGCTATCCTGTGTTCATCCTTGGCCACACCCCAATTAATGTGCATTTTCTGAATGATAAGAGTTCTGAAACTCAAATACCCATCATTATTTACTTCACTTTTCAATGATTTACAAAAGAATAAGTTTTATGAGGAACATACCAAAAATATGAGGCAAAGACTGACACATTCTGCAGAATTCTGGACATTTGGGAGGTATGCCTGAAACAACTTACAAATGTAGCCTTGCAGGGTTACTGAGCTGAAATTAGACAGCTGAGAACTTACAGAACCAATGTAGAGAAAACTAACCAAATGTGCTTTAAATAACATAAATGCTTCTGTGATACTTGTTAAATCGATATGTTATATAAGCAATGTGCTATGTTAATTGATGTACTAAATAGTTTATAAACTACGGATTTGTTATGGGTTTTGTATATATCACTGATTTTTATGTACTGTTATATCCATGTTTTTACTGTAAAGGATCAATAAATCAGCTCACCTACCTGATCATCAAATCATGAATAAATACATATAATTAAAATATAAGTGTTTATAACTACAATGTGCTGCTACTCTGACAGTCCAAGATCCTTCAGTTCTCTTGCAAAATTCCCTTTATAAAACTGAATTTTAATGGCAAAAACATATTGATAAAATGTTTGCAAAATAGGCATGAGAATAAATAAGAGATTTTAAAAGATAATCACAAAAAAAAAAAATAATAAACATGATTATAGGTTCATAGGTACTAGGCTATTGGCCCTAGGGCCTATATAAGCCTAGCCAAATGGTACCATGGCTTTTGCCACCCAAGAAAATTATTTTCCTGTGCCCCTGTCAAGCAGAGCCAGAGAAGTGATCCCCGGGGTGAATTTTCTAGTCTCCCATCCAATCATCAAGATTTTTCTTGAAGAGTGCTAATGAGGAGTTTTGTTTGATATAGATAGGTAGTTTGTTTCAGAGTATGGGAAGTCTCTGGGACAGGAATCTAATCCTCCAGCATGTTCTGTTTGTTGTGATGACAAGGTTTAGGTCCCTAGAGCGTGTAGCTCGGAGGGATTGGGATTTCTTTACGTGGAGCATGTCCAACAGCTCTGGGTTTGTCATAGCTTTGTATGTTAGGCAAAGATCGCCTCTGAGTAGGCAATATGCGACAGAGTAAAGCTGGAGTTTTTTGAGATGGTCTGCGTAGGGCATCTGTTTGAGGCCAGTAATCCTCTTTGTGAGGTATTTCTGTGGCCTTTCCAGTTATTGTAGATGTCTTGTGAGGTACATACTCTATAATGGGTATAATGAGTGATGAGTAGAGGGGGATAAATGACCTCTATTTTTGTGGATGAGAAACCAAACCTTTTGTGATTAGGTGTGCTACATAGAAGGATTTCCTGACTACTGTGGCAATGTGATTATCAAAGGAGAGACTACTGTCCACCTGTGTCCCAAGGTCTCTTATCACACTTTTGGTGTTAAGTAGACTACCGCCTATGTGGTAGTTCATGGGTACAGAGTTTATACCAAAAGGGATGACAATGCACTTTTTGGCATTGAGCTTGAGGCCATGGCTTTGACACCAGGCATCTGTCTCAGTGAGGCCCTTTTGTAGGATGTCCACATCGTTAGGAGTTTTGATTATGGCTTGTACTTTGCAGTCATCTGCAAACTTTGCTAGCCAAAGACCTTCTGTGTTAGCCTGTACTTAAGAGAAGTAGATACCAAACAGGAGAGGACCTAGGACTCAACCCTGTGGTACTCCACTTGTCACTGGTCTGAAGTTGGATTTAGAGTCTGCTACTTTCACAGTGTGGGTTCTGTCAGTGAGCCAGTTGGCAATCCATCTTGTGACATAGGGATTTATATCTAGTTTAGTGAGTTTGTCTAGAATTCCAGAGTGGGGGATGGTATCGAAAGCCTTGGCGAGATCTAGATAGGCTGTGTGAATCACCTTACCCTCATCTATGGCTTTGGTGACTGCTTCAAAGAAGTCTATCAGGTTTAGGAGACATGATCTGCCTTTTACAAACCCGAACTGAGTAGGGTCCAGAGTTTGGAGATTACGAATATCATTGTTTATAAGTTCCATGATGATACACTTCATAGCCTTGCAGACCAGGCTTGTCAGGCTAATGGGGCGGTAGTTCCCAGGGTTCATGGTGGCTCCCCCTTTGAGGAGTGGGATAACCATTGCTGTGCATCATTCAGTGGGCACAAAGCCGGAGGTGAGGCTATGATTGAACATGGTACTTAGGTGGGGTGCCTGTTCCTTCTGTAGTTTATGTAGAATGCAGCCTGGGATGTTGTCATGTCCCATCGATGCTGTGTTCTTGGCTTTGGAGAGTGTGTTTTTTACCTGTGCAGCCATGATTACAGGTACTTTGCATTCCTCCGATATAAAGATGGACCCTTTAGGGGATGAGAGAGGGGTAAAGTTAGCACTGAACCTATCTGTCAGGATGTTGGCAGTATCAGTTGGTTCTGTATATTTAGTGCCGTTGTGCTGTAACTCAGAGCAGATCTGAGTGTTGCCATTGAAACTCTTGACATAGCTATAGAATGCTTTGTGGTTGTCTTTAGAATCAGTGGCTATTTTGTTTTCGTAACTAGCTTTGGAGGATTTTATGAGGGATATCAGCTTCTTACTGAGGCTGACCACGGAGTTCCTCCAATCATGGGATTTTACTCTTTTTTGCAACAGTTTCTATTGTTTTAGAGTTTGTTTATAGCAGGGGACCACCAGATTGGTTTCTATTTGGGATTGCACGATCCATGCACTCGTGTAAGTGCTTATAAAGTGCAATTGTATAGGATTCAGCAGTCATATCTCTATTGTCCATCAGCATGGATCTACACAAATAGTTACTATAAATAATCAAACTGCAGGTGGTAGTAAATTTTATTTAATTATCAATTTATCCAGGTCCTTGGTATAAATTAAGGGCATATTAATATTTTCTATATTCATATTGGTTATAAAATATTTTATTTTTACAAGATCAAAGTTTGCAGCTATAGACTGGGACTCAGGCTGTTAGTTTGCTGTGCTGTGCATGTTAGCATGGGCAGCAAAGATGTATAAGGTCCGACAATACAAAGACACAACATGGCTGCACAATGGCCATGACAGTACACAGTGCACCTTATGTATCATTGCTTATCCCATATACATTGTCTGGCCTTCATCATCACCATTAGTGCAGTAGCCCATCCACTATCCTCCCCATCTTTAGTGTATACTGCCCCTGTCTGCTTGTGTCTGTCTGCCCCTCCAGCAGTCCCTTCTCCATTTCTCCTATTCCCAGACATTTCTCATTACTTTTCCCATGAGGCCTGTGTTCGATAATATAAATATTGAGTTTTTTTTTCTCCACAACAAAATTGCCTTTCCTTCCACCCCCCCCAAACTTTCATCACTAATGGTTCCCCTTCTCTGTTTATCTCTGCTTGTTTTTCTTCTTTTGCTGCTTCTATGCTTCCCTCTTCTTATTTTTATCCCCTTTCCTCCTGTACTATCCACCTAATTTTCTTACAACCATATGTTGCACAAGATTATCCTTGTGCCGTGCACATTTGCTTTGGTCTTTCTATTGGTTACTTTTCTCAGCTGCTCTGCTATTCTTGTGCAGGCTGGGCACTAGTGGTCTATATTGAATCAACAAATGCTTAAAAAAGCGAACGCTGATTCATTGACCCCATTTGAGTGAACGCTGACAATCCTGAAAACCCGGAATACCCAGGGGAAAAAAATTGCTGGGCCGGATTCGGGAGTTTGCCATTTCCTCTGCTGCGGTGCGATCTCGGAGTTTGTATATTTAAGTTGTTTTTTTGTGTTTTCAGTGTGTTTGGGATTGTAAGCGTTCAGTGAATTAGGTCAATGAATCAGCGTTCATTTTTTTTAGTGTTCGCTGATTCAATATAGACCCAGGCACTAGCTGTAGCAACAAGTCACTACGTTTTAGTCTGAATGAGCATGTGCCCTTCATCCACTCAGTGTTAGTATGTATAATAAGAAGGGAGTGTATGCTGCAATGGGGGCTTGCCCCCTGTAGAAAGCGATTGTCTTTAATTTTATTTAATTTTTTTAAATGTGTAATGTTGTGAATGTCAGTGTATGTTATTTGACATTTTAATTTAATAAAAAAAAATCTTTAGTATCAGTTAGCTCCAAAGTCTCTCATGTTTGTGTTACACATCTTATTTTTAAGGATTGCCGGAAGTCCTGCTGATACAAATTAGAAACTGCTTTTTAATAATAGGGATATTTTAGACGATACTAGAGATGTGCCTTATTAACTAAGCAATTTTAATCAAATATGTTTAATTTTATTCTAATAAGACAGTGCAGTTTTATAGAGTACCAATGAGCTTAAGGTAGCTTTTATCTTAAGCAGAGGATAACTAGAGATTTCATCATATATGCTATAGTCCTGGGTTTGAGACACTCATCCTCCATTTATCTACGGAATGTGACTCTGAGTAAGTTACCTAACCATACAGTGCTTCCACTCTGAGTCTGACAACGACTACCTTGTATCAGTGCTCTGCCTCAGTTAACAAAGCCCAAATAAATTTGCTTCCAATTTCATCCACTCTCTTACATGTGTTATACCATTCCTATGGCGGTAGTAATGATCTTCATAGAGATGAAAACTTGACATTTCTAAATACTTACAGAAAGTCTTTTGTTCATAGACTTGTGTATCTCTCTATATGAGCACCTTGTTGACAGGTAAATGAGGTTTCACTATCTGTTGAAAACACACTTTGTTGAGTTGAGCTATAGTTAAGTTTGGGTTCCTATCAGCAGACCGAAGATGCATGTTTTCGAATGCGTCTTGGTTGAACTAACAAAAACGAAACTGCAAAATATTGAAGTGGCATGTAAGTGAATTCTTTCCTTGGGAAAGAATTTGCTTGGCTGCTTTGTTACTTTGCCATTTTCGGTACTGTAGTGGTAGTTGGTATATTTAAGAAGGGGGGTGTGGGGGGCACAGCCCCACACTTAATCTCATGTTTTAATGTGCTTTTTTTTTTTTTTTTTTGGAACTGCGATTTTTTCCCTTGGAAAAAAATCTCTGTACTGGCAGTTCAGTTTTGTAAGCTTTCAATTACATGGGGTTGGTTATTCACCGTTTGCTTACCTAAGCATTTGGTGATCTAATATAGACCCGTTAAGTTTCATGTGGTCAACTAAACACTGTAGGAGTGATTTCCTATAGTCATAGAACTGGTACACAGAAATGAGGATATTTTCAGGTCCAGCCCTCAAGCTGTTTCAGTTAAGTATGTGTAGGCAAGAGGTGAACATGATTTCTAATTGCAGAAGTACATAGTTTCTCATTAGGATTCATTGCATAGTGATGGTTTGCACTTTCAGTGAATTAATGTGAAATGAACTGTGTAGTGTGTAGGTGTTAATGAATCCCAGGGATAGTGTATGTCAGAGAAAGAGGATGATTCATGACATGCATTCAAAGAACAGTGCGAGGAGAGGATTCCCCCTAAGGCACTATTGTGTTAGTTTGGGGGCAGTATATTCTAAGATGGGATGCAAGTGATAGAGCCTGTCTGCTTCCTGCTAAAACAGTGGTATTTTACAATTACTTGTACATATATATATATATATATATATATATATATATATATAAAAAATTTTTTGAGGTATCAACTTCAAATAATGTTTCTTCCAGCAGATACATTCTTATGCATTAGATCTGTTCTGGCACACACGAGAAAATTAGTGGAGACCACTTAGGCCTCACATTTCTTGCATATTCCATCCCCATCACAGTCTAAAATCCTCAAACTGCCAATATCTTGAATATAAATTACCAGGGGAAACTATCATCATCACCATCATCTTCTTTCGGCTGTTCCCTTTAGGAGTCGCCACAGTGGATCATCTGTTCCATTTCTTCCTGTCCTCTGCATCTTGCTCTGCCACACCAACCACCTGCATGTCCTCTCTCACCACATCCATAAACCTTATCTTAGGCCTTCCTCTTTTCCTGTTAGCTGGCAGCTTCATCTTTAGCATCTTTTTACCAATATACTCTGCATCTATCCTCAGCACATGTCCAACCCACGTAATCTTGCCTCTCTGGCTTTGTCTCCAAACCTTCCAACCTGGGCTGACCCTGTAATATACTTATTCCTAATCCTGTCCACCCTCGTCACACCCAGTGCAAATCTTAACAATAAAAAATGAAGTAAATAAAGAAACAGATAAATAAAACATGTGCAAAACAAACAGCATCAGAAATACTAGACCCAGGGATCTGAAGTTTGCTTGTGACATTAAGAGAATGTGATGTGTGTCCCAAAAAACAGAGATCAACCCTGACCCTTTTCAAATGAAACCTTGGCAATTGGATGAGAAACTATAAATTTACCCCTAGACTGGTCCCCATGTCCCTAATGGATAGAGGATGTCAATAAGTAAAGTATTATACTAACGGCCCCCTCTGTAGATCCTTAGTTACCTCCCTCCTACAATGCCACCTCCCATCCCCTGTATAGACACCCATGATACTCAGAACCCAAATGGTTTGGGATGTATGGCTAGACTAGTAAAAATCTATGGTCCTATGAAAACAAAAATAATGCAGAAAACAAACTCAACTACATTACTAAATCTGTGTAATAATAATAATAATAATAATAATAATAATAATAATAATAATAAAAGAAAGCAAAACACAAGTCAGGTTTTTTGACATATGCTAAATGAACTTTTGAATAATAAAAGCACTTAAAAACACTTTTAAGTAAAGTATCTGTAATTGGCATAAAAAGAAAAATGACTTCCTGAGAAAGGTGAACCTACAAACAGCCCCAGAGCTGGTAAATAAAGCAGTGCAGAACATGACGTTTGTAATAGTCCCCTTAGAAGTAGAAAACAAAAGGTCAGACAGTCTAACCTGGGCTCATATCATAAGATATACTACATGCTTAGGCTCATATGATAATATATACTACATGCTTGTATCATACAAAACGAAGTACTTTAAAAATAGACACACATATGATGAGATGGATAGCAGTCTATCTGAAAGACAGAACCCACACTGTGTGAGTTGCAGAATCCTTACCAGAAAGTATAAGAGTAACAAGCAGTGTCCCTCAGGGTTCAGTGTTGGGACCTTTCCTTTTCAGCATTTAATTTTCAGATCTCCAAGCAGGGAGCCAAGACCTATGGTTAAGAAAATTTGCAGGGGTTATTGTTAGTCACTATTGTTAGTTTCTGACACTCAAAACACTCCATATGCACTTTTCCTAGTAAACTCTTTTAGTGTATTTAGTGCGGGTTATCTTTTGGTAGACAACCATACCCTCATCATATTGTATAGACAACACAACACTACAAAACAAAAAGGTAGTGAGATACCTAAGAACTTGAATTGGTAACCCCGTCTATTTTGATCATCATGTGACTGTGGTTGACAGGGGATCCTTTTACTTAGCACAGCTAATTGCCAAATCAATATCATTAAGGTCAAAGGAGGTTATCCCTGCCTTATACACAGCATTGAGCAAACCATTTATCAAGTTACAGCTCACCATTTGGGGTTTATCTTATTTAACATATCAAGCAATTTAAAAGACACCAAAGGTTCCTAACCAAAATGTTCACAGGCTTCATGTCTATGAGCTAAGAAGAGAACCTTAAAGATCTAACAGTTTTAGTATTTTATACACTTTTGAGAGGTGATTTCTGTCTCACTTTCTGCACCATTAGAAACCCAATAGTCCTGGAACTCCTGTATCTCCACAAGTCCAATATCTGGGTATATATTCAGGCATCAAATTAATATTACTTCAAATAGCTGAACATTGAATGTTAGGCATCAAGGTTAACTTTTATCAAACAGACAAATCATTGATAAAAAATGCATCAAATGGCTATAGCTGGCCAACATAAATGAACCATGACCTATTACTTACTAACCGTAATGTAGCTGTAACAGAACCTGCCCTTTCCCCAATTTAGTACAATCTTGGAGTTGGTATTTATAATTAATAGGGGCTACCCATAACAGAAGGATTTGGTAAGCACCAGACAATAATTATGTGCGGGGGCTTCACCCCCCCCACTCCCTTATGTGGCAGGCTGCACCCCACAGCCCCCACTAATTATATATACCAACTCTGAGATCGCACTAAATTGGGGAAAGGGCAGGTTCTGTTATACCTATGTTAGGTTAATAAGTAGTAGGTCACAATTCATTCAAGTTCACCAACTATAACCATTCAATGTATTTCTTTTCAATGATTTACCTGTTCAATAAAAGTCAACTTCGAGTACATATGTCAAAACTAAATTTTCTATGAAAAAGTACTTAAAATAGACCCAGAATACACAATTGTTCTTCATGCATTTATTCATGCCTATAAAATTCTTGAGGAAATATACAACAATGAAGACATAAAAAACTTTTGCAGGAGAAAGCTCCAGTTTGCCATATTCGGGCATTGTCCCAGCACTCATATACTTTATTTTACTTCAAGATCATTGGCTGTAGTAATGGGGTAAATACCATTGAAATTGGAAGGTGTCTTCATAACATAATCAATAACAAATGCAAAGCTATTAATGCTTTTCTCTTATTAAGGTTCTAAAGGAAAAAAGTGTACAAACAAATCAAGTGTCACTCGACATCACAGTAACTGAATCTTGTTTTTGAGATTTTTTTTCTAAAATGGCATTAAGCAAAACATTAATTGTATTTGATTACTTTATAAAATTATCAATAAACTATGAAGAGATCACCCACCTAAAGCATACGATAAATACAGTTGTAATAGTTTAAATCTTCTTCAAAATTTACATTAAAAAATCAAATAAAGCACATCAGAGTGTTATAGATAAGACGGAACATCCCTTACATAACTACCCCACGTAATAACTGCCATAATTTATTTTAACATCTCAAGTTAAACTGTGTCAGGCAACATACATGATAGTTTCTTGTTTTAAAACAAGAAAACCTAACAAAATTCCTATCATCATAACTACAAAAAAAAAAATTACTATGGGGTCAGGCTCTTGACCGTTAGCACCAGACTGTGATGATACCATTTTGCAAAGGTAGAGGCATTATATCATACCAAGCATTTTTTAGACCCGTTAGTCTGACCAATATTCTATGTTAAGTCATAGACAGGTTCCTAAGTAATCTTAATTAAAATATCAAAATGGATTTACCTCTGTACCGGTTTGCAAATATTATATCCTGCCAACGGAATCATGTGGCATGCTATTAAGAGTTGTTTGCCTAATTTTGCATGCTTCGTATCCTGACCATCCCAAAGCACTTTTTTAATCTATATTAAAGCACAACATATGCAATGTTTCATACAGTAATAGAAAAGGAAACAAACTATAGAGAAGTTGCCACTATATTCTTGGGCTATATGTATATATTTTCTTTTTAGCAATTATTATTCACTCCATTGCATACATTACTCAGTTCCTGCCTGCCCTTAAACCTCACTCCTCCTCCTGAACATAATTCTGCATGATTTGCTCCCACACTTTCCATTTATTTATATGTATTTTGCTCCTTCCCTCTTCTAAAGATCTTACACCCATGTTTTATCTCATTTATAATATTCAGTACTTTAGTTTCAGGTGATTTAGATTTTGATATCCATTTTCCAGTAATTCTTTTTTTGCAGCCAGTAGCATTAAACCTATTTAGGCCTTACTATAGCTAGATAATTCACAGCCTATATACCAAATCAGAATCATCATTTCCTTAGTTACAATGATTTGCTTCCCCAACATTTCAAACAAAGTGCTCTGTAGAGAAGATTTAAAATCTGCCAACAAGTTACCATCCTAAAAAAACATGTTCTCAGTTACATCTCTCTCTCTCATCACACCACCAGAATTAACTATCTACCTGAAGAAAAATTTGTTGATGTCTGTTGGTGTATAAAAATACATATGCAAATACTTCTAAGCAAAAATTCTAACCCTTCTGAACGTGGTTGCATTTTTGGGAGCCATATATATGTCATCCCATTGTCCCTTTGTAAATTGTATTTCCAGTCACTCTTCCTAATCTTTCTAACCTGCTCTGCTGACTAATATAGTTATCATACAGTATTTTATCTTCCCTATTAATTATCCCTTTGTAAGAGTGGCTTCAGTACTGGATTCAATTAAACACTCTAACATATCATTCAGTTAGCCCTCCCCATCACTTTCTCTTTGCCTAGGCCATAACATCAGTTGCTAGGTGACAAGGCAGTCTCTAACCTGCAGCCAAATCTTCTGCTTGACCTCATCCCACTCTCTTATCTATCCCTCTCAGGTTATTTGCCCCCAATGCTTTGATTCCTTTGGAATTTTTTTCTAGTAAATTCCATCTCTCTCTCATCTACTTTATTTGCCTCTACTTGCAGTCGTTCCTAATGGTAACATCTGCTTTCACCATTTCCATGTTGTACTTTCTAATAATTTATGAATATAATATTTTGCATTGTTGTTCTTCTTCTTCTTAAGGAGCTGTAAACAACATCTTACAACCTTCTTATTTTTCGAACTTGTTTCATCGTCCACTTTGATTTATAATAGTTTGCTTGTGTTTCTATGTGTGTGTGTGTGTGTGTGTGTGTGTGTGTGTGTGTGTGTGTGTGTGTGTGTGTGTGTGTGTGTGTGTATATATATATATATATATATATATATTTATATATATGAGCCTTAACTGGGTAGCTCTAAAGTACCCTCCAAATCAAGCAATCCTAAACAGCCTTGTTCAGTGTTTTGTATGGGGATGATCAATTGATTCCTACTTAACATTTGCTCTCTCTTCACCTTCCAAATAAATTCTTTCATCTCTTTATTAATTATCATCTGTAAATTCTTTTGTGGTTGATAAATATATGTCTGACCAATATATAAAATTAAATGCACTAAAACCATTTTTGATTGCGTGTAGCTTACTGTTCATGTCCATAATCAAGAGCTTCCAGATTTTCAAATTTTATATTATTGCTTCTTTAGTATCTTCCCACATGTCCTTAGCTGTCATAACAGATTAAACACAATTTAACATGACAACATAACTGCTAAATAAAATCACTGTCAGTCCATATGCATCTTAGAATGAAAAATGCACAGAATGGATCATGTCAGTGTGGTGGAGTTACCTGCCCCTCTCGTTGGAGGTCATACAGGGATTTCTAATCTGGCAATTTCTTTTTAGCCTGCTCTTCTCAAATATAATCATTGGAAATAGGGTCCGATTAAATAAATGTGTTAATGGTTGCTAACAGGGGAAGAAGTGCTTAGATATAGCCTGGTTCCCCTGTGGTCATACATAAAGCAGATACTGAAGAATGAAGAAATGAATTAGTGCTTGATGACTCAATGAATTACTTCAATAAACACTGCCGAAGTTCTGGAAGATAGTTCCCGAAAATTCACACCTGATGGAGGACTAATGGCTTTATACTTAATGTCAATAAATGTAGCATCATGAGATTTGACTAAAAGGTTACAATTTACAACTAGAAAAATGTACTTACTTTATTTATTTTATTTTATTTAACTCTGTTTTTTTTTACATTTGTCACCTGGTATAGTTCAACTGAGCAATACCAATTTTTAGCAGAGGCACAGGAAGAACATTTTCAGTAAGTTAAGGAGATATATAATTCAAAGGTACTTACGTATTATCGCCACCAGATTTGTAATGCTGTCTAACTCCTAATGTTTTCTTTGAAGGAGTGAATGTTTGAGTAAGAAGGTGTCTGTTGACTCCTACTGATAGGGTTTGCCGGTTAAACATGAGCAGGAAGAAGAAACTGAAGCCGGACTTTGGCAGCCAACTGCGAGAGGGACAAATATTTCTTCGTGCATGTATTTCTTTTTAAAGACGGCACATAGAACCATGTGCTCTATTACACTGACCACAGATTCAGGGCAACTGTGAACCTCTATGTGTTTTAAACAGGATCTGGAAAGTCAAGCTCCTTCTTAAGGCTTTTTGTGAAAGTGTACAAAATGTATGGTACTTTCCTAATAGTATCTTTGACATCAGTTTAACACCAATGTGGCTTTTCTATTTTTCTGTTTGGCAGACCAAGCAGCTCAGTCTTCAGTTTATTAGCCTCCAGTCTGGAGTCCTGCTTTCTGCTGCTGTAAAGCACTTTGAATGGTAGGTTAACATAAGTCCTACACACTGCTATCCTGTCAAGGAGGATTTCAGTGTTGTTTTCTGTTTCGGAGTGAAAGTGATGAGATGCTGTGGAAAATGGAAGTTAACTTGCCATTTCAATTTGTCGTTTACAACAGCAGAAAGCAGGAGTGCAGACTTGAGACTAATATCTGAAGACTGAGCTGCTCGCTGAATTCACCGCTTGACATCTTTAAAGCACGTTACCCACAAAGTTTAAAATTGTAACCCTTAATCATCTTACAAACCCACCACCAATATCCTAGAATACTTTTTAACAGTTCACCCTTCCCGATTACACTTATTTGTTGTAGTTTTAGTAAAAGAGAAGAAAGTATACCATTTTGCAAAATCTGGTTGCGATAATATGTAAGTACCAATTCAAATAATAAAAAATGTAAAGTAAACAGCACAGATTACATTGAGGGGAGAGGACGCAGAATGGTCATATAATAGAAATGACTTTATCATTATAAAACATAACTTCTGCCACCTTCCATTAGGCTCATACTAGGTAGTCAGTTAGCAGATCATTATATGCCTAACTAGTTTTTGGACAGTGACCAAAGATGAGAATCATGCCTTCTTCTTTGTGTCTGTGAGGCAAGCACCTTAACCATTATGCCAAGCCCTAACCCTTATTGCTCTGGATTCACATTTTTATGTCCACTAAGGTGTTAACTAGGGAGATTAGAGGTGTAGATAATATTTCTTAGAGCCTATATATGTTATAGCTCATTGCACTATTAGTCTTAAGAAGCAAGTATCTTTTCATGATCTTGGGTGAGAGTCAAAAAATAATTGCATTTAAGAGCAAACATTACTTGTCACACAGTACTAGTTGTTTGTCTTTTCGGATTTTCCTGGTTAGGGGTCACCACAGCAGACCACCGGTCCGCTAATGATTGGCAGTCAATTTTAATGGAGCCGAGTTGCCAACCCAATGCCCAACCTTCAGCGAAGGCATGCCCATTCTCGCATGTCATTCGGAGGCCACTCGACAGCAGGGAAGACATGCAGACCCCACACAGAAGGCACTCCAGCTGAGATTCGAACAGGTGAACCTCCACGGTACTAGAAAAATGGCAAATCATTATTCTCAAAGGTCACAATACTATATAGACAGCCTGGAACTCACTGCATGTAATGGTGCCCTCTACTGACCTATTGATTGATTCACAAAATGAAATTGACAATGTTGGGATGCATCTCAGCCAGCCCTCTAGCTTAGGCTTTCATGCCACGATTGTGATGCACTATACTAAATTAGTACATTCCATATGTATAGAACATTGTGATTAATGATTCATTTGTTTCTGCTCAGGAATTTACAGTGTGGTTAAGATTTATGCCTTATTGATTATACACACACTGTACACACACAAATTAAAACCTATTCCTGGACATATTCCATTGTCTGTAGCCACAACCCAAGCCTGTCATCACTGCAATGTCAGTTTGCTACAGCTGGTGTTTGCAGGAAAAGGAAGTTGTGCTAAGCTTCCGTATACTTTAGCACAACATGCCAGAATGGCTAATTAGTTCATGAGGACTTTGCCTGGCATCTTGATTATATGATCCTTTCTCTGTGGCATAAATAGATGAAGCCCCCATGCCTGTGACGTAGGCGGTAGTTTTGATTAACATCTCTGGCACTGGAGGAATCAGATGGTATGAGAGAGGAAAGAATGTGGAGGCCTGCTACAGAGTGGAATTTAGGGATTGGCAAATGCAGGACAGAAGCATAAGGCATGATTCATCAAGACTAGATAACCTGCCATATACGATCTGAGGAAGGCTTATTTGCCGAAAGCGCTTATCAGAAGACTGAGGACTGCTTATTTTATGTTATATTCTTTTTATTAAAGTTTTGATTTTACTATTAAGTTTTACTGCCGTGGTGGACATCCAGAGTTTTTAGTAGATAACCTGCCTTTGGTGCTTCCCCATAGGAGGGCAGGGCTGATGCTGCTGGCTTACGACCCTTACAGAAGTGAGGGGCATCCCAGCACCAGTGTTCATTGCATATCCACTTAGATGGCTTGATAATTAAGGATGCATGTGGACTATAGGACATGATAAAAAATGTGTCCCTCCCTGCAGGTCAGCTGACAATTGCCCTCATAGAACAAATGAGCCATAAGGCTTTCACAAAGGGAGAAAATGCACAAATAAGGAGACCAGAAGGGAGAGCCATCCTCAACAAAGGGGGGAAAACATAAATACATAAACATATGGTTAAGTGGAAATGAAACACTTATGAATCCCACCTTCCTTCAGAAGAACATTTATGCCCACTCTGTCAGATGATAGGGCCATACCTCTTAGCCTCTTTGTTCAAGAAATCTGGACAAAGCCTGACAAAGACCCCAAAATAGGGACATAATTTAAATATTGGTGTTATAAACTTAGAAAGTTATTAGAGTAACATGGTTTGATTTAAAATATATGTCTGAAGTATCTGAAGTCTCAAACTCAAATGTATGTCATTATTTAGTGATTAAAAAATCTGCAGATTCAGTAAAAATCTGCACAGTTGAGAGGTATGAATAAGGCCAATTTTCTTTACTTTGTGAAATAAGCAAAATTATATAATAAAGGATCATTACTATGCAAAATTAAGCACACTGATTGAGCAGGCCAGTCATTGTACCCATTGTAAATCAAGTGCACAACAGTAGAAAAAGTCCAGCCAATGAAATGTGATGATGCGGCCAGACGTTTGATTGGCATATGCTAGATAACAGCATTGCAAACTTCTTATATCAGCGACAGAGTAAAAAATAAGAAAAAGTAAGTCCATTCTACAAAACTGAAGAAATAAAAACATCCCTGATCTTCCTGTTATTTTTTGCTGTCTCTCATAAGATACACAGATTTTTTTCTAATTAGTAGAATAAAAACCAGCAACAGAGATGCTCTTTTCTTCATTGCCTTTCTTGCACTTTGCTGTACAGAAACAGTTTGCAAAAGTGGTAACGGAAGTCTGACATGCATACACAGTATGTCAGCAAATGGAAAACAATGGGAAGAAAGATTAAAATGCCATTATACAAAGATATCACTTAAGAAAGGGAAGCAATTTCTTCCTTAAATAATGTCACTGTATAACAGCTATAACCTTCTCCTGGATGTGCGTAGCAAAGGATTTACCCAGAGATGGCTTTGTTTGATTAGTTGGGCTTTGTCCTTGGGATAAAACCATTCCAGCTGTGAAAAAATCCTGTGATTACCCACACCTGGTCATGGATTATTGCTAAAACATTCTCTTTCTCATATTTGGTCTTCTAATATTCTAACAATTTTCTTCTGCTGTTTTCCTTTGCTTCTTCATGTTGTCTTTCTTTTCTTTCTATCTTTCTTTCTCTTTCTTTCTTAATATCTAATATATGTTTTATCTACTACAGTTATGCTTTAAGACAAAACAGTTTATCCTTTTGTGTTTTGGTTTGCTTTTCTTGCAATATCTTCTTGTCATCTGTTTGTTTACTGGGATCAAATGAGTTTACTGGATATAAATTGCTATCTCCTTTCTAAATCATGCTGCTTGCTATGTTTCAGTAGTCCACTGTTCTTCCAGTTATGTGGATCAGCCTTTTGGTTTCACAGTGGCATCTCTAATGCATAAATTGTCATTATTGTTTAAGTTACTAAGTGAGAATGGAAGCTGTGGTACCAATTTATAGTCAGTTCTACCATTTTGCTTTCTATAAGCAACAGTTGTTTTGATATGAGGTGCTGTTTTACCTTAATGTCTACTTGTAAAGTGAGAGCATTTCCCATTTTTATATCTATATATGTGAATGGATTCCATGATGGTCCTTAATTTTAGCTTCTTTAATGGAGCCCTCATGTACATTCATAAAATATATGAATATATATACATATACACATATATATATATATATATATATATATATACACACACACACACACACACACACACACACACACACACACACACACACACACACACACAGTATTATGTGTGTGTGTGTGTGTGTGTGTGTGTGTGTGTGTGTGTGTGTGTGTGTGTGTAAATGAATGGATTCCATGATGGTCCTTAATTTTAGCTTCTTTAATGGAGCCCTCAGGTCCATTCATAAAAGCTTGGAATTCCATATCATTAGTAGAATTCCTCACTTATTTTTTTTAGCAATGTTCCTTTCCTGTTTTTTTGCTATTATTTTACAGTGACCTTTGGCTAAACAAAGGTTCTGACACTGCATGCTTATGCTTTTCTTGAACATTTTTGCATACAATTATGTTACAACCTCTTGGTTAATATTTCATCACCTTTACATGGTTGTCATCAACTTTTGCTCTCCTGTCCCCTGCATAGAATTTTGTGAATATTAATACAGCATAATTTTAAAATAATTTCTTCACTGAGGAATAGTCATGGCTTAATAGCATAGCTTATCAATACAATGAGCTTGTACTGTGTTTTCCTTTTGGAAGCAGCAGATATGTTATGGCTCATATTTAAAAACCCAAATTATGTACATGACTCATTGTCAACATGTCAACTCTGTAATTCAGAAATGCCTAATAGTGAAGGATTTTGTGAGAGAACACCTGCAACAGTAAGGCTTAACTGTTGAAGAAGGTAGGAGAGTGGCATTGAATTGACAGACATGGTGAAAGTTGATGTGGCAACCCTATCTCATGCAGAAAAATGGGTAAAAAGGGGGTTGATGATGTGACATCCCCATGCTGAGACAGTAATCAAGGAGCATGAATCCTCATCACTAACACTGGAGAGGGTTATGCATTTGGAATGCAAATAGATACACTCAGTATTTCCAGATGCAGACCTCTCTGCATCAAACACAATTTCTGTTAAGAGAACACAGGGTACACACTCAGCCCGAGGTCCAGGTGTTTCTATCTGCCTCTCATCAGGTCCCCAAGGCTTCCAACTTGCACTGTGAAACCAGTGCTTCATGTCTCTGCCCCAGGTAGCTGATACATGCATGCACACACACTTTGAGATTTCATTTTCACAGAGACACACACACATACACACACACACACACACACACACACACACACACACACACACACACTTTGAAAGGCTGGCATGGATTCCCGCTCTACCAATTTTCCAAAAACTATAAGGCAGAGTCACTGCTACCAGTCAATTACTAAAAGGCTATTAAAATGGTCTCCAATTATGCTGAGTGAAGTTAATATTAATACAAATGGTAATATTGACCAAACTGCAAGGCTTTCAGGATTGGCCAGAGTTATAGCTAACTAAATATGCGCAAATACTCTAAAAATGTTAATATTTTCTAAAAAGGACTAGACACAATGAAAAGATTAAATATATTTAATAATAAATAAAAGAACAGGAAAAATACTAAATATATATTTACAGTAAGCTAAGTTTAAACACCCTTTATTTGAACCTAAAAGTCTGAAAACCCTAAACAGTGAACTCATGAGAAGCATTTATTTTCCCCTGGGAAAAAAAATCGCTTCTCCATGAAAAAAAAAAAATCTCAACTTTAAAACAAATTAAAGTGGGGGGCTTTGACCCCCCCAAACCCCCAATGTGGGGGCTGTGCTGCCGTACCCCCCTTCTTAAATATACCACTTCTGATCTCACACTACAGTGGAGAAAATAGCAAAGGCCTGAAGACAGCTCACCAATTTTTTTCCCTGGGAAAAAAAAAATCAATGTTCCGTAACTTTGCGGTTTAGGGCTTTCAGACTTTTTGGTTCGAACAAAGGGCGTTAGAACTTATCACCATTCAATGTGATGATATAGATCCTGATATCCATCTAAGAAGTAAATGCCAAAAAGTAAGGTACTGTGACTAAGATATGAGGGAGTTGTTAGTGATGTTCTTTTGTTGAGAGGATGTACTTCCAAACTTAATGGATTGCATTCTACTTGTGAGCCAGTTAACTATCTTGAGGACTACGTAGGGACTGTTGTTGCATTGACAGACTTTGCCAATTATACCAGCATGATAATTTACATCAAAGGCTTTTGGCACATCAGCGTTTGCAGTATGCAGTGTGGACAGCCTTTCCTTCCACCAGGACTTTTGTAAACTTTTCAAAGAAGTCAGTCAGACAGACTAGATGCGGTTAATGAAACTAAAACCATTGGAGTTAGAGAACTGTATTAATGTCACTGTTGATGAGTTCCGCAATCATTCATTCTCAAGTTTTTCAGATGGTACTAGTCAGGCTAATAGGTCTATAATATCTGGGGTCAGTAATGGGGCTACCCTTGTGTAATGATACCTCACTGGACAAATAAGTAGTGCTTTTCTTAGGGTAAATAGGAAGAGGAGGGGGCAGAATGGTACTAGACTTGAGACCGCCCCTGATGTCAGGACCCAGACTATTGTTCTTGATTAATCATTGGGCAGGCAGGAGCTAATTTATAGAGATTTTTGGAGGGGAAGAGCTAGGGGGTAGAATCAAGGGTCGAGCTGGGGGTGGAATCAAGGGCCAAGTGGGCCAAATAAAGTTATAACTAAACTTTTAACAAGAGTATTGACAATTCAGAATAATAGAGCACATTATTGGAGAGCTGTGAGCAGATGTGTGTTTTTATGAGGTTTCTGATATAACTGGAGAAGGCTTTGTGGTTGTCTTTGGTAATGGGGCTGCTAAGTTCATATTCAGCTTAGTAATCCTTGTAGGCATTTTTGAGGATTATTCTTGGCAGGTTTCATTTCCTTTTGTATGCAGTGAATGAATATTTTTTTCTAGATGACAAGGAGTTTTTCCTTTTATTTTAAAGCTTTATTGTGAAGATTCAGCAATATGTGTTTGCTTCTAAATTTGCCATTGTGTTTATGCCAAATAAGGATGAACATTTAAATCCAGATATTAAGAAGAAAGAAATAATATTATGAGAACTATGCAGGAACATTAGTTTGATGGACATTATCCCATTTATGATGTCCCAGAACATCAGTACATCAGTAAATGTCAAGTACAGTTATATTCTTGTGGTTAGAAAATGTTTTCTTTTGTAAAAAGGTCACAATTAAATGGTCGGATTTGATCATAGAATGAGTGATAAGGGAGATGTATATATATCCTGGCCCATATTGGTTAGGATTAGTTCAGGAAGGATAGAACCTGTGTGTTGGTGGGGTTACTAACAAGTCAAGGCATTTTGCATTAATAAAATCAAGAAAACTTTGGGTGCATTTGTTAGCTGTATACATTTATTTATTTTACATTTGTTAACCGGGAGTGTTTGAGCCAAAAAGGCCCTCTTTCAGCAAAGGCCTGGGTAAAAGCTCCACATAGAAAAATTACAGATACATTTAGTTATTTAGACATGATCAGCATATGCACAAATTATAAAATACATGTTTTTACAGTGGTATGAAGCACATCAACAATTACAGTGGAGAGAACAAACAAAAAATATTCATTTAAAAATAACGGTAATTAATAGATTTGTGGTCTACAGCTGAAATTTTGAACATAGGTAGAATACCTACATAGTACACGGGTACAGTACATGCATTGTAGCTTAGCCAGTGTTTGTGAGTAAGATTGAAAACTATTATCAACTACTCTAGGTCTAGTATGTGTACCTTATCCACTTTCACTAGCCTGGGGAGCAGTCATGGCACTGCCAACATTGCTTGAGATTTTGCCTGATGAGGTCTTTAAAGGAGGCTTTGGATGATGTGTTTTGAATGCTAGTGGGGATAGAGTTCCATTTTTTAGCCACTGAACTACTATATAGTGCATCTCCAAAGCTATTGTAGCTGTTGGTGACTTCTAGTAGTAGTTTGCATGATGTTCTAAGAGGACTTTTGGCTGAGTGATGTTGTACTAGGTTTTTGAGGGCAGAACACTTGTTGGGGAGGTAATAGATCGAATGACAGAGGCAGAGCTGATTTGTAGGTTAGGGGTTGGGCAGTTCAAGCCAGTGGAGCTGTCTCAAATCAGTACAGTGATGAGTTCTATATGAGCAATTTGCAGCAAAGCGGGCAATTCTGTTATAGCAGGCTTCTATTTTGCTTAGTTCAGTTTTGTTGAGATTAGTCAGAATGGGAGATGCATAGAGTTGGGTGGATAGAAGTTGGGAGCTAGCAATGGCTGATCTTGTGTTGTTGGTAAAAAATGGTTTGACACGGTAGAGTGATCCCAGTTTGGCATGTACTTTTTTAATAGTTAAACTGAGGTGACTATCAAATTTTAGGTGGGTGTCTATGTTTATTCCCAATAGCTTAACCTGTGCCACTAGAACGATTGCAGTAGCATTTGTGGAGTAGATAGTGAATTGGCTATTATCAGTGTTTTTGTTAGAATTAGTTATAATCATAAGCTGAGTTTTCTTTGGATTGAGGATAAGTTGGGCTTTGGTAAGGTAGTTTTCAATTTCAACATCAGAGAAAGGTAGTTGAGTTGTTTGCAGGAGGGGTGGAATGTTTTGTGCACCACAGATTAAGGTAGTGTCATCTGCATACTGAATGATAGATGCATGCTGTGTGGAGGTATGGAGGTCATTTGTGAAGATTGTGAATACTAGTGGTCTTAAGCTAGAACCCTGTGGGGCTCCTATAGTTATAGGCAGCTGAGAAGAGAGAGAATTTTCCCATTTGACAGCTTGGTACCTGTCAGTTAAGTAGCTTTGGAACCAGGTAAGAGTAGAATTTGATAGGTGATATTGGTTTAGTTTGTTTAGCAGGATTTGGTGCAAGCCTATGTCAAATGCTTTGGACGTATCCATAAAAAGAGTTGACACCTGCAGGCCTTCATTTTTAAGATGGTTTACTGTGTCTGTGATGCAGAGGAGGGCTGTAGTGGTACTATGGGTAGGTCTGAAAATATGCTGAGTAGGTGACAGGATATTGCTGTCTAGGAGATATTTTAGCACCTGGGTATGAATGCATTTTTCTAGGAATTTGGCCAGGGGGGAGAGTAAAGCAATGGGTTCTGTAGTTATTAAGTTCAGTGGAGGTCCCGTCTTTATGTATGGGTGTAACGTAGGATATTTTCCAGAGTTTGGGCACATAGTTTTCAACAATTGATCTGTTTATGAGAGTGGAGGCTAGGATAGCAATAGCATCTGCTGTGAGTTTCAAGAAATAGCTGGGGAGTAGGTCGGCTGCTGTTGATGAGGTTTTTAGTTTGGAGAGCATGCTTTTGATTGAAGTGGTGGAAACTGTTTTGAGGGTAAAGCTTGTATTAGTGTTATTTGTGTTGGGGGGGATAGTGAGGAAGGAACTGTCCTGTGATACTAAGGACAGAATTGAGTTCACAAAGTGGGAGTTGAATTGTGTTTCAATGGGAACTTTAGTGTCAGGGGTGGTTGGTTTGGGGGTAGCCTTTTATGTAGGTTCTAGTAGTTGGTTTACATTTTTCCAAACTTTTTGGGGGTTGTGTTGGTATTTAGTTTGTAATGTCATGTAGTATGATTTTTTGTCCAGCCCAATACATTTTTTGCACGGTTACGCAGTTCTTGGTACTTAGTTAGGCTTTGTGTTTCTTTGGTTATTTGATAGTAAAGCCAGGCAATGTCCCTGACAATTGGATCTTTTTGTCAGCTTTATTAACAACAGCACTGACTTCCTTGAGTTCAAAATGAAACACTCATCCTCAGTCATAGATTTTTTGGATGTCAAGATACATTTACATCCAATTCAAGGTCTCTCTGCTGGGGTGCATAGGAAAGAGACGTGGCAAAATCATTTCTTACACAGGCAGAGCATGCATCCAAGACATATTTTTGATAACATCTTTGACAACCAAATCTTTACAGTCTCAAGACTATGTACTGATGAGAAGGAATTCTTAGAAAAGCAATCCAATCTACATAGATATTTGAAGGATAGGGCCTACCTGGAAAATAATTGTCCGCCGGTTCCACAGGTGCAAGCCTATAGAAAGCAAATAGGTCAACCTTATTACTCAGAGAGGTCTGAACAACTTCACGAAGACAGTCTAATGACACAACACCTCAACAACTTAGATGTATGCTTACTTACATTTCAGACAATCGACAGGTCTGTGAAGTGATCAGGAAATTCTGGCCAATTCTGACAGCAGATGACAAAATAAAGAACATCGTTGGAGAGAGACCCAGGTTCCTCTATAAGAAGCAAAAGAATATCAAGAGATTATTATGCTATAAAGATAGCTTTAAACATGGTGGTCCACTATCAGACTGCAAGGGTACTTTTAAATGCTGCAGATGCAGAGCTTGTCCTTACTTGGATACTAGTAATACTTTCCTCCACCCAGTATCTGGACGTAACTTTCATTTTGATGTTTATGCTGATTGTACTACTAGCCACATTATATATTTGGCTACCTGTCGCAAGTGCCAAGCTTTTTATCTTGGTAAAACTGACCAACGACTAAAGGATCGTATTCTACGACATGTCAGAGACATTGATCAGAAAGTTCCACATAATGCCTTAGCAACACACGTATTGGTCCATCCTATGCATAATTTCTTGTTTAAAGCTGTGGAAGTGGTCACCCATAACATCAGGGAAGGAGATGTCCATAACAGGGCAGAATTAAGAGAGATCTTTTGGATCAATAATTTTAGAGCCAATCGACCCCCAGGTCTCAGAACAATAGTACCTCTCAGACCTGTCCTAAAATCTAGAAGAAATCTACCTAACATTAATACATGAATCAAGCATTTTTAACTTTGAACTGCATTATAGGAGACAAATCTCCAATTTGAACATTTATTTTTGTCCTGTGCCTTTAAGAACACCAAAGACAATCAGCTACCAGCTCTTGATTGTGTTTCCTTTATAAACAGGAAGAGCTAACCACACTTTTATATGATCTGAAGAAGGCATCTGCCGAAAGCGCTTATCGTTTGGACAATTTCATCTTTTCAGCCTTTTACGCTCCAGTGAAGTATATGTTTTTGTCAGCTTTGCTTACAAAGAATCTATTAACTGTGCTTTAACAACCTGAAGCCTGAAGTTGTGGATGTTAATTACTAGGATAATTATTTCAGTACTTCAGTGAAGTTTGCATTTTATCAGCTTCTTTTTAAGCTTTCAATAAATTGAGTTTTAACAGCCTGAAGTTTGAAGCTGTGGATGACAACTGCTTACAAAGCATCTATTAACTGTGCTTCAACAACTTGAAGCCTGACGTTGTGGATGTTAATTACAAGGCTAATTATTTCAGTACTTCAGTGAAGTTTGCATATTTTCAGCTTCTTTTTAAGCTTTCAATAAATTGAGTTTTAACAGCCTGAAGTTTGAAGCTGTGGATGACAACTGCTTGGATACTTAACTATTTTCAGTTCATCATATTCTAGTAAAGTTTACATCCTGTCAGCTTCACTTTTTAAGCGATTAATAAATTGTGTTTTAACAGTCTGTAGCCTGAAGCTGTGGACAACACCTAAGGTCTTTTTTCTTTGAGGATTTGTTTGTTTTCTTTACTGAGCCAGGGGTTTGTAGAGGTTCTAACCTTGATTTTGCGCGATGGAGCGACAGTGTCTAGGTGTTGTAATGTTTTGTTGAAATATGCTACAGACTGGTCAAGTGGGAGGGTTTTTAGGGGGGTCCCATCATAGTTGCAGAGTAAAGTATTGGGGACCTCAGGAGAGAATTTTTTTTGTGTTTCTAGTGGATATATAGTTAGTAGTTTTGCATATACTTGTTCTGCTACATATAAGGTATATTATGTTGTGGTCACTTAAGGTGTTTGGCAGACTACCTGCGTGGGGGTACAATGTGGGGTTGTTAGTTAGGACCCAGTCAAGGATGGATTCCCTTTTAGATTTTTTATCACATCTAGTTGGAATTTGGACTAGCTGCTGGTAACCATGGAGCTTTATTAGATTACTTGGTGGTTCTGATATGCAGGTGAACCAGTCTAGGCTGATAAGTGTTTCTTGTGGGTATGTGGAAGAACACCAGGATAAGAAGTATTCAAGGCTAGCAGGTGTATTAGCAGGTGGAATATAGATCACAATTGTGGCGATGACCTTTTTAGGGTGAAGAAGTTGTGAGATAAGTATATCCCAATTATTGGGGGAGGGGTAAGAGTTTGGTAATTGACGTACAGTTAAGTTGGACTTATACAGTAAGGCAGTTCCACCCCCTTTACGAAGTGGTCTGTCTTGTCTAATGATATTGTAGCCAATAGAGAGAACTTCTGAGTTAGCTATGTTTTTATTTAGCCAGGTTTCTGTTAAAGCAACTATGTCTGGGGAGTAGTGTGCTATTGTGGCCTGGAGTTCAGGTATTTTATTTTTGATACTTCTAATATTAATATTTAGCATTAAAAGATGGTTGGTTTTGCTGCTGTTGTTGATTTGCCCAGGGATGAAGATAGTGGGGGTGTTATGTTCTGACATTTGTGTTGGAGCAGTTTGTGTTGGACAGGATGGATTTGGGCCTGGGTTGGGGTGGATATCCCCACTTATGTTGAGCCTGGTGTTAAAATGGTGATACAGATGTTGGAGATTGGTGATGAGTGTGAAAAAGTATTGTGTTTTTGTGGAGTAGGAATGAGAGCATATGTGTTTAGTTCTGAATTGGTCCATTATATAGTTCTTGAACAATTGTTGGGATATGTTATTATAATGTGCAGTGTCTATATATGAGAGTGCATAATGTAGTGTTGTGCTACTATGTTTAGGGATATTGCTAGAGTAATAACTTGTGGTGTTATAAAGAATTATGAAAAGACAGAGTAGACTTAGTTGTGTGATAGTTATGGTTATAAAGTTTAAGTTGGTTCTAGATGGAGGTCTGGATAAGAATTATAGGGTTGCACTATATGTGGATGTGTAAATAGTGTGGGTGATGTAAATAATGCCTAGTGGGAATGAGAGTAGTTGGGAGTATTATACGTGGAGCAAGTTGGTGTGGTGTAATGTGATTTGACTTGAGGAGCTGTGATTGGTGGAGGTGATGTGAGGGTGAGCTCTCAGTGTGGCTGTGATTACTATAAATGTAGAGGTAGTGGGAGCGGGAGGGAATTGGGGGCAGGGGAGCGGAGAGATATTGCAACCTCTTTGTGCAAGAAATCTGGACAAAGCCTAAAATAGTGGGGGGACCAAATGCCTCACAATAAGGACAGATTTTAAATAGTGCTCTTATAAACTTAGAAGGTTGCTAGAATAACAGAATTCCACTTTGCATGCATTTTCTAAAGGATAGGAAGTCTAAAACTCAAATGTATGTCATTATTTACTAACTTTAATCCTCAGTGATTTGCCAGAAAAAATCACAAATTTTATGAGGAGCAGACAACAAATATGAGGCAAAAATCTGAAAATCTGGACATTTGAGACATATGACTTAATAAGCTGACAAACTGATGGGGGCAGCAAATCTAGATATGTGTCATGCAAACTTTGCACAAGGTTATAGGCGTTTGAATAAATATGGATATACTGCCACCGTTTCTGGAGGACCTGACTGAGAGATGGGGGTATATATTTTTTTTCCTTCAAAGTATAAAATCTTACAGATAAAGGACTAATTTACATATTTCAAAACTTTGGTGAAGTTTTACAAATAATTTCCTGTCAAAAAGCTTTGAGATATATTCACTTGTTAAAATGAGCAACTCAAGGAATTCTCACTAGGATGCTGCCTTAAAGAAGGAACTACAACAGATGACATCTAACCTGCAGGAGTTATCTTTGAAGATCGATGATTTTAAAGAGAACCTAGAAAATCTTAAAACAAGTAGTCAACAACAGGCTGACACATCCAAGGGAATGTTACAACAACACCAGACAAGGATAACATGAATAGCGGTTTCTCTAAATGACTTAGAAAGCAGACTTAAGGTAGAGGTTGGTTAATAAAGTAGATGGCTTGGAAAATAGGAGAGGGGAAATAACATCAGGATTTCTGGATTATCTGAAAACACAGAAGGTGAGGATATTATTTCCTTTTAATCAAACTGGATCCCCGACTTTTTAAATTTTCTTTGGCATTGAAAGGGGCCACAGAGCTCTTGGGAAACCTGTCACTAACTCAAACTCTCCTAGATCAATAATTATTAAATTTCTTTCATACTTGGTCAAGGAATTGATTTTAAGATCCGCTTGGAGGAAAGCACTTCTAAAATATAAACAGAGCCTGATAAGATTTGATAATGACTATTCATCTAGAATAATGGAATAAAGGAAAAAAGTGTGGCCAATGATAAAGTTTCTGAAATAAAATAACATCAAGGCACAACTCGCATATCCAGCTAAGATAAGAATACTGTATGCCAACGAGACAAGAACTTTTATTGACATAGAGGAAGCCTCTTCATTTATTAAAACTAATAATGTGATTACTTTACCAGAAGATACAGATTGGATGTCACCTTCTCTCAAGAGAACAAAAGAAACAAATGTCTGGACAGACGTCAGAAGAAGAAGCAAAAGACTGATACTGTTACCGCCAAATCTCTCAAAGCATCTACTACGATATGAATTGTTTTAACATTACTATGATATATCCTCCTAGTATTACATATTCCTGGAAACACAACTGAAATGTTTCCAAACTACATGTGCACTGAAATGTAGCTGCTTGATTAAAAAGTATTACTCAGTTTAACATGCTGATTCCACAAGCTGTCTACACTGTAAAAGTTACATTTTCTATGTTACTTGAAATTTACAGTGTCTAGAGCACATGAAAATATACATATTACTTTTTGGAACATGTTATCTTTGCAGTTACCTCACACCTGTACAAACTCACATGGCAACTGATAGCTATTCATTTAAAATTGTTTAAATATTAAATGTACTCTTGAAATGCTACTGACATTTTGACAAAATATAATCTGAACTGTAAAATGAATCACCTGAAAGAAGTGAAGCAATGCATAGATTTCAAAGACAGTTCTTGACACTACAATTTAAGTAAAAATGTAGATTCACAAGGAAGTATTGAAATGTTTTAGTCTTTTAGTTGAAATAGCTTACTGTCAGCATTTTGGGATATCAGAAAGTTTGAAGAGCTAGGAAATTACTATTATTTGTCTTTATAATGATTATTAGACAGATGTTAGACTCTGTTTTGTTTAATGAATTGTGACATGTTTATGAGGAAAAGTGGACTCATTTAGATGTTATTACAATAGTTGATTAATGGTGGACACTGTTATGCTTAATATGTTATGGGGCATGTTAGCGATTAACTCTGAAATGTTTCGTTTATATACATACTGTCAGTTGAATTATTTCCTATAATGTTAACATAATATATAAAAGGAGGGAAAACGTACTGTAGGTTGTGAGAAGTAAAGCTGTATTTACATTATATTAGCCTTGTGAACTATTTCAATTTTTTTTTAACACTCATTGAATAGGAACCACTATATTTGCGTTGTCATGGCAACAAAAAACAACTGTGGCAGTTTCTACGGACTTCGTGAATCTGTGAAGTGCATTTAGCCTCGCAGATAAAAAAGTAATGTTGTTTAGCTATTAAATTGAATTACAATCTAAGGAAGGGTAAATTAGATAACTTAATAGAACAACTTGTAAATACTTTATAAATTACTCACATTGGACTATACTTTCCTGGAAACTCAACTGAAACGTCTCCAAATTACTTGCAAACTTAAATTAAACTACCTGATTAATAAGCATAACTTACTTTAACAACCTGAATCCATAAGCTATCTGCTCTATATATGCTACATTATATATGTCACTTGCATATGACAGTCTCTAGAGCACACGAAAAAATACACATCATTTTTGCAACATGCTATATTTGCACTAACCATACATTCTGAACTAACTCAATTGGCAACTGACAAGTTATTTATTTGAAACATCAGTCTAAATATTAATTGTGCCCTTGAAATATTGTTGATGTTTTGACAAAGCAAAACCTGAATTGAAAAAGGAATGACTTGAAGAAGTGAAGTATTGTACAGATTTCAAAGACAGCTATTGACACTACAATATATGTAGAAATGTATACATGCAAAGGAAAATTAAAATGCTTTACAATTTTAGTTAAAATAGCTAATTGTTAACTTTTTGCTTTATCAGAAAATTTAAATAGCTAGGAAATTATTTCTAATTTGTCTGTATAATGTTTACTAAAGTGATGTTAAGTCACCGACTTGTTTAATGGATTGTGAGTCATGTACACCACGGACTACTGAATGTTATTTCTGTTTACCTATGTTTGCTGAATTTCTTTTATTAGTACTGATTTAAACAAGGGAAAGAAAGGGAAGGGAAATCTCTGTTTTTGGTCAAGAGTATTCTAACTGCCCCAAGAAATCTCTAATATGCTCTAAACATTATTTGATTAATACTTACCTAAGGTAAGTCTTGATTACCATATGGGTACCTACACATTCATTCTAGACCTGATGTGATTACCCATTCTGGAAGCAGGAGGTGCCCTATACAGGGTGGGAATTGTCAGAGTGATCATAGTTCATTCTTAGACTCTGCTTTGTAAATCTATAAATATGTAAAAGCACTGCACACTAGAATGTAGGTCGCCTCTACTCAGAGTCAGGATACCACTGATAAGCCATGTCTTTTCATAAGTGTAAGTTGAAGTTGGTGAGCTGAAGAGTGGGAAAGCAAAGGAAGACAGTACACCTACAGTGAATTCATATTTCATTGGTAACCACTCATTGTCTCCTACAAAGTCCTTTTAGTCAAATTATTTTAGTAATAGGCTATTTGTTGTTGGCTTATTTAGTGTATGCTCCTCTGTTGCATTTAATTTATCCGAAATTACATATCTGACATGTATGGGATCTCTTAAGGGTAACTAAATATTGGATATTTTCTAAGTCAACATAATTGTTTACACTACTAACATTCTAGCCTGATATATAAAATACTATAGAATAATAATATAATAATATAGAATTTCATATCTCTTTCAAGAAAATTCTCCATATAATGATTTAACATATGGAGCTCAGTTTATATTGTTGGTTAAAGGTATGAGTGATAATCCAATAGATCTATCATTATCTATTGGATTAGGAATGACTTATATTTCATGTTTAATAGGAAATTCATATTTACTTGTATTTGATACTTTAGAATTAATGTTTTATAGAAGTACTTTTTTAAAGCCTGACCAGAATTTTACCCTGCTTGTATATAAAGAAGAAAGAACATTAAATTACACTCCCAAGTTTACATTTATAAAAATAGCATTCAGTGTTATCAGAGAATAAGGTATAACTATTATAATCAAAATAAAAAAAAAGAAGCAAAATGTTTCTTCCAATATTAACATGAAATGGATTTAACATTCTTATCATTAAATACTAATGGCTTAAATAATGCAAATAAAAGATCAAACTTACTAAAATATTTAAATCTAAATAAGTCACAAGTAGTATTTTTCCAGGAAATGCATTTTAAGACTAATGATAGCTTTATTTGGAACCCTAAGGACAATACAGTCTTAGCTCAATCCTCCTATAGAAAAAAGACACGTAGTAACAGTTCTATGGAAAAAAAATATAATCACTCAAAAAGTTATTTATAAATATGAAGAAAAGAAGGTCTACTAGCATTTGTTATAATTACATTTAATAACAGAATATGGACCTTAGCTAATCTATATTAGTTCCCAGGAATTGGAGCAGGAACGGTTAAAAAAAAAAAAAAACTAGATTTTATTTCCAACAATTATAAAGGAAATCTTATACTGGGAGATGACTTTAATTGTACCTTAGAAGCTTCTGAAACCACCAAGAAATCTTTTTGCATAGCAACTATTTCAAAATCCTTTAAAAGATGGATTGATTAATTTCATTTAATAGACACTTCTAAAGTAAAAGATGATAAATCCTTATTTTCCCATAAAGACCATAGATTTGGAACACAAACCAGAATAGACAAATTATTCGTAGTTCAAGATTTACAAACAAATAATTCTCAACTTCTCAATAGTTCCATGCCCCTTCTGAGATCATGACTGTCTGATAATGAAGCTCCAAATAGTGTTTAAAACTTTAATCTTCTCAACTAAAATTCCATCATATATCATGAAAATTAAAGGATTCAGACCCTGGATGTTGTCAGAATTACAATTCTTTCTTGAAATTAATAATACAACAGAAATCAGTAGAGTCATGGTTTGGGACTCATTAAAAGTGTACAAGAACAAAGTTAGAGAGTGGGAATCTGAATCATTAGACTTGCAAACCAGAATCTTGACAGCAAGATCTAAAAAATCAGAATTGTCCAGAAGTCAAAAAAAAAAAAAAATAGAGGAATTAAATAAAAATATATAATGAAATTCTAACACACAAAACTTGTCTAGCCTTGGAAAAATTAAAAATAAACTCATTAGCCACCTCCTCCAGATATCTACATAATTTATCTACAAGAATTAAAATACAATCTAAAGCAAATAACATTAGTAGTAGTAAATATGTAAATATATATATATATATATATATATATATATATATATATATATATATGTGTGTGTGTGTGTGTATATATATTATGAAAAGAAAGGGAAAAAAGTATCAGATATAGGAGACATCCTTGAAGCATTTCGGTTCCATTATATGGAACACTTCAAAAAAGAAGATTTAGATACCAACCAAATAAACTTAGATACAAACCTTATCAATATAAAAAAAATCCAGAAAGCTTAAAACTAGACCTACAAAAACCAATATCCTACAAATAAACTGTTGACAAGATAAGAGAAAGTAAATCTAACAAAGCTCCAGGAATAGATGGTATAATTACGGAAATTTACAAACTCTTCCCTTCAACAGTAATCTCCCTTTTTCATAAAACTTTGCTAGAAGTCCAGTCAGAAGCAAAAATACAACCCTCATGGAAATATTCTCTCATAACACCAATTCTAAAAGATAATAAACCATCAGACCTTTGCACCTCATACAGACCTATATCATTACTGAATAATGATTAAAAAATATTCATGTCAATCCTAGCTAACAGAATAAAAATCCCACTTTCAAAGACAATTAATAATGATCAAACTGGATTTTTATGTAACAGGCACACACATGATAATATTAAAAGGATACTTGCTCTTATAGATTATGTGAAAAAAAGATAGAGAAACACTTGTAATCAGATTTGACATAGAAAAAGCCTTTGATTCCCTCAACTGGGAATATCTATTTAAAACTTTAGCAATATTTGAATTCCCTCCTCCCTTCATCTTATTACTAAAAAACATATAGCGTAATAACTTAGCCTACATTAAATTAGGACCTTTCACCTCAGAATCTATCCATATAACAAAAGGTACTAAACAAGGATGCCCCCTTCTCCTATTTTATTTGCTTTGGCTATAGAAATACTTGCAGAAATAATATGCAATAATCCAAGAATAAAAGGAATAGAAGTCTATGACCAGTACATATCTAAAATAATGCTTTTTGATGATGATATTTTATTAACCCTATCAAACTCCAGAGAGTCATTAGGAGAACTAGAAGAAGTAATGGAGAAATTTTATAAGATTTCAGGTCCACACTTTAATAGATCAAAATCAAAATTTCTATTTTTAAATTAAAAAAAAGAACTACAAGTTACAGAGAAATCCATCATAGGAAAACAAGAACTTACGGTAAATTATTTAGGAATAGTGTTATGCAAAAATATAAACAAAGCAATATTAATAAATTATAAAAACATTATTGAAACAATAAAAATATATATAGAAAAGTGGAACAAAATGATATCAACTTTTGAAGACAGATTGCATTTAATAAAATGGTCTTATTGCCAAAAATACTATATGTAGCATTAGCAATACAGTTAATTCCTGAAAGATGCATTTTTAAAGAAATAAACTCATGTTTAATAAAATGTTTATGGTATCCAAAAAGAATAGAGTAGCTCTAACTCATCACATTAGACCCTGGAAACAAGGACGATTGAACTTCCCAGAAATTGAAACATATGTAAAAGCATCTGTGCTTAAAACTACAAAAGACTGGATAAACCCACATTATTTTGCCAATTGGAAAGAATTAAAATGGCTATAGTAACAAATGGATTTAATCAAATCAAACAAACCCTTGTACATACTATGCCTAAGTATACAATATAATATAAAAAAACCTTCTAAAAGAACACTGAGTAATCATTACATCAATTCCTTTAGGAAACTTATCAATGCAAACATAGATCTAAAATTCTGGTTTGACCTTTTAACCCCATTTACCATCACTAAGAACATTCCTCATAAAATATATAGGGAAACAACCTCCCGAGAACAAAATGGATTCTTATGCTGGTTTCAATGTGTAAATAAATTAAATGTTTTAGATATACATATGATAAAAACTGCTTACAATATTCCATCACAGGACTGGTTAACCATATAAAGCATTCTAATGTACACTCAAGATTTATGCAGATTAATTAATAATTCCTCATTTAAAGATATTCCAAATCTAATACATTTTCTGTATGAATTTATATATAATAGTTGTGAAAAGAAAAATTCCATTTCAAATCTATATAAAGAGTTCATAACATATAAAACAATTCCCAAACCATCATATTGGCAGTTCTTAACAAAAGGTCAGTCACTGCAGTTAACAGAAGAAACAAAAGGTCAGTCATTGCAGTTAACAGAAGAAATTAAAACTAACATCTTACTATCAGTTAATTACACTTCTAACACCAGATAGAATTAAAACGATCAGTACTACTACAAATGTTTTTTGCTGGAGGTGTGAAAAGTCAAATAAAGCAGTCTGGATTCATATTTTTTATGAATGTAATAAAATTAAATCATATTGGAATGGAATCAATCATTTTCTACAAGCTTTATTTAATGAATCCTTTACCTTAACTAAAGCATTAATTATACTAAATGTAAATGAAGGTCCCTACCTGAATAATACAAATATGTATTTGTTATGGACAATACTTGCTATGTATATGAGCTGTGTAACCAGAAGTTGGAATTGAAATACAGCCCCAACCTTGGAAGAGTTCTACACTTTACTGAAGACAACTGCATCGATGGAAATAAAAAATCAAAGAACTATGATCTATCCCAGGCCATTGGTAAATAATCCTTGGAAGAACGTTATATCTTTGTTGGACACTCTGCAATAGTCACTATTGTTTCTCTGATAACTGATCTGTTAATTCTATATTTAATAACATACAGTGTATATAATTGAAAGTCAGGCTATTGTAAATATTGTATATAGTTGTTTAAAATGATATTTAAAAATATTATGTAAATGTTATTTTAATTGAAAATAAAAAAAATGTTGAGAAAAAAAAAGAACATTCCAAATAGCAAACACTGAACAGTAAACAGTCAAACAATAGTCAGTGAACAGCAGTTAAGCAGTAAACATTAGGACTCACTGCTTAATGCCTGTGAACACATATATAACACAGGAGTCATTCTGGATTGGGATATAATGGGGTACTGTACTGGTACTATGCAGCATTGTGAGTGGTTGCACACATGCTTGTTTCATACCTCTCTGCCTGGAAACATCAAAAATCTGGACAAAGGCCCATGAAAAGTAGGTAAAACTGACCAAAAATCAGGATGCTAATTAACATAAAATTTGTGTACATAATCATGTAGCCCCACCCACTTAATGGGATTGTGTGAATCAAACATGAAGTTTGAAGTGACTAAATAGTAATATATAATGGCAGACATTTGAATTTCAGACTTCATATCTCTCAGAAAACACATAACAATGTTATTCTAGCAACTGTGTTTAGAGGAGCAAATGTTTAAAATCTGTCCCTATTTTTGGGCCTTTGTCTCACCATTAGGTTTGGCTTTGTCCAGATTTCTTGCTCAGAGAGATAGAGAGGTATGACACTGAGTTCTCTGCTGTCCTTAGAAAGAAATGTTTTCCCATTTATTTTAACTTCTTCCCAGTCATACCCACATCTTTTTTTTTAAATATGTTTATTGATTTTAACATATAATCAGTAAAACATAGTAATTTATACAAGCAGTTAAGAAAGTAAGGAACTTTTGCAGTTATAAAACAACTAAAGTAGTTACAAAGACATCCACAATTTAATTACATCGTCTAACATAGCTGTAACACATTACAAAGGTTCCAAGTTTTTTTAACAAACTTTGTAGAGTATCCCACATATTAATATCCACATCTTAACTTCTTCCCACTCATATCGGCCCATCTCCAGTCCAGAGAAAGCTGGTTAATTCAGGTGGTGCACATGGGACAGCAGGCAGCTTAATATGGCCCCACTGGCCTCTCAAGATTAGTACTGAAATGTGATGAGACAGCACAAAATGAAACCCAAAGCTCTATTTATTATGTAAATACCAGCAGTTGTCAGGACAAAAATGCTCTTTGCTGTTCACTAGAGTCCAGAATATCAATCCCACTATCAATTGCTTCATTTTTTACTAGCTGAAAAGTGTAACCCACACAATCTCACGTCCCACATTTTCATGTTCTGACTAAAACTCTTCATGCTGGCACTGTTATAATCTGAGTAAGCAACTAAGCATATGCAACAATTGTAAAGAAAAACTCACAAAAGGTATCCTTACACAAGCTGTATGCCTTTCAAATCGCATATTTGTAACTTATAAGATAAAGATGTGCATTGTGCAGTATCACAGACAGGTGTCGGACATTGAAGAAGTAATTTTCTGCCTTACGACTTATAATCGTACAGACCAAAGCAAGGGCTAATCCTTTTCATTAAAGCAGTACACAGCAGCCAGGGGTCAGGGTGGAACAATAACAATGCCAGAGAAACACCCCAAATAAAGGACAGATTTAATCATTGCTCCTATTCCTTTAGAATGTTAAAACACAACAGAAATGGACTAGCACACACAATAAATGCATGAAATTGCAATTGACTGGGCCAGTACTGGAATCCCCAATTACAATCAGATGGCCAATTAATCAAACCCTATACCTTCTGCTTGTGAAGTAAAGCCCTTAACCATTGTGCCAACCTCTTGTGATGAAATGCTGTGCAGTGCTGTTACTATGTTCTGCTAAACCTCAGCCCCACAAATTTGAATGCACTGAGCAAAAATTGACAATGGTTAATGAATAGATTGTTAATTTTTATATTTTGATTCTGTACTCACATAAATGTAGCTCATCATAACTCACTCATTCATTTTTCATTTTCTTTTTTTATTTTACATGGATGAAGAGGAGGACCCAGGGGAAGAAGTAGAACTTGTTGTGATATATTTCCTCATCATGACTGCCTCTGTCTGCTCCAAGTCCAATGGCACTGCTGCTGAACTCTGTTTTTGACACAGTACAAATAGCTTAAGTTTGCCTGCCTTGCTCTAAACTACTAAAGAAGCCTCTATCTAAATTAATTAAAAACAAAAAATTGTGTTGACAGCTAGATTTTTGATGTTTCCAGCTGTTGACCACCACATCTCTCTCAAGTTTGAACTGAACTGACTGCTGTGCTGCTGCATGCTCCAGACTCTGTAAACATAAACAGTACAGTCACACCCCTTGAGCCCTTAGCTGAATTCCAACAGGCTGGCAAGCTGCTCATGAAGCTGATGTCATCGCACATGCACCTGCATGTGATAATGTCAGCAAAAACAAAATCACAAAAAAAAAAAAAAAAAAAAGACCTGGAAATTCGGGAATAAAGGGGGCCAATCAGGAATTTGTAGCACCCCATTATTTGGACCTCAAAACCAGTAAATACTGAGGAATTTGGTAAGGCTGAGAGGTATGGCTTGTTTAACAGTTCTTCAAATATAGTAATAGTTTATCACAAAGATGGCCTAGGACAATACTCTGAATAGTATCCCATTCCTCCAATACATCTTTGGAAATCAGTTAAGGAAAAACATATTGTAATAGGCTGGCATATTTCCTTAAAAATTATAGAGATGGTGATTTGATAAGGAAGAGGGGATTTCCATTCTGTGGCTATATCCCAGGAAATGAAATTGCTTCTCATCTGCTTCACGTTTGAATTTATTAACATGATCTTTGGCCAGTTGCTTATCTTTATGGAGAAGTGACTAAGATAGCAATAAGTATGTATCAGTAATTTTCAGAGAGGGGTCCCACTTTTAGGTACCTAATATCTTCCCGATCCTCTGCTGTAGGGTGTTTTGCCTGCATGTTAGTAAAGTATAGCATGGACAGTGGAAGAAGACATGTCTTAATTGTAAATACCTCCAGAACTCAGTGGAAGGGAGCTGAAAGAGGGTTTGCAGATGGGCAAAGGGGAAAGATATTCAAGTGCCTCCCTCCAGTGGAGGGTAAACTCTGGTAAAGAGGGGCATACCTCTCAAGTTTACCTCATTATGAGGAATGTACCTCATTTGGGGTCTTAAAAAGTTCATGTTCCTCAAACTTCCTCAAAGTTCCACATTGAAAAAGTCTGTTACACATTTAGTGTTAGCTATTAAGTGAAATCCATGGTAAATAGAAATTAATCATAGTAATTCATTAAAGGATCTTCTTTATAAGTAAAACCAGCATATTTTAACCATCCTATGACCTTCCTAGTTGAAGTTGTTAGTAAGTCGATAGTATGTGTTCCACATTTTGCCCATTTGTTCCACATTATGAAGGCGAGTGTTCCTCATTTTGGAGATGGAAGGTTGAGAGCTATGAAGAGGGGTTGCTTTCAGAACCCAACATAAGTAATTTTCAATAACCTGACAAGTATGTATGCCTTCAAGGGGCAGAAAAGCCTCTAGTTTAGACACTTTATTGTTTAAACTTCAGGCATTGTGTCACTGCCCTCATGTAATTTAAACTGGAATTGGTTATTAAAGTCTTTTTAAAAAGCACTATTGGATAGCAAAGCTTTACTAATATGTGAAAAACCTTGGGTAAAGAGATGCACACTTTCTTTACTGAAACAAGAAGTCTGTTGACCATCTCATCCCAAGCAGGTGCATATTGCATTCCCCTAAAATGGCACCAGTTAACAACCAGTTGTTGAAACCGATCATTTTGTTTTTATATTTAGGCAATGGTCTTGTTGACGGCAGAATACTGCTGAATGCTTTCCCTGAAGCAATGAGACAACTCATTGGTTTCAAGAGTATCTATCTGTATCTCCCTGAGAGTGGACTGTCTAAGAGGATTCACCCCAGCATGCCCAAACAGACGATGTAGTATGGGGTCCATAGGGTTCTAGCGACATTCATAGCTGTAGCACCAGATAAGCATCTCAGTGTTACTCTCCACTTGTCCATCTTTGTGAATACAGTGTCTACGTGTCTAATGACAGAATCATTAATGACTACACTGCTACATTATGTTGTAGGCACGTATGACCTTAGAGGAATAGGCTTGTGGTCAGGGTGATTATTAACTGAAGTGGGCACTGGGCACAGGTAAATATGTAGGTATAGGAACAGTTATTGAAGCATTCTTGGGTAGCTGACACAGACAAACTGAAGGTCTGGAGGTTGGTAGGGATGTTTTGTCTACCTCAACATATGGAGGTACTGAGGTCTACTTCTACTTGTAAGATTCAGTGTAGTGGGGAGATTCACCACCAGTCTGCCTAAATCCTTAAACATCTCTCATTATAAGGACTGTGTTGCTGGTAAACATAAGACAGCAGTGACACCAACAAAGGGAAAAAAAGAAGTGTGAGTTGGCTAGCCAAAAGAGAGACTGCAACAAACTCTGACTCCATGATGACAGGTTTTATTTCAATGAAGTCCCAAGGAGTTATTTTAGTCTGATAAATTTAAATTGAGTTAATAACTAAATTAAATTAAAGTAAAACAATTATGAAAGGAAATCTCAGCTAATGCTAGTAACTGGAGCCTGGGGAATAGAGTGCTTCAAAAGCCCCATGGTAGCAGAAAAAACACAAAATCAGAATTAATAATGATAAAATTTGCACATACATGACAAAGTGATTCAGCTACTAACAACCCAATTAGAGCTAAATGCACCAAGAACAATGCAGGAGAAATATGCTTTTCAGCAGGAAAAGTTTTGTGCTAATAAAGCAGATATAATGGGAAATACTTCAGACACAATCTAGAGCAGATGAAGTTCACAACAGAAACAAATTTATCAGCAGCATGAAACAGTCTACAGCTAGAGTAGTGTGTAATACAACAGGCCACAAATTCATACCTCTCAACTGTCCAGATTTTCGGCTAATATTTTTTGGTCTGTTCCTCATAATATTTGTGGTTTTCTGGCAAATCAGTGGGGTGAACTGAGGACTGAAGTCACTAAATAATGACATACATTTGAGTTTCAGACTTCAAATCCTTCAGAAACTGCATGTTAAGCAAACCCAATTATTCTAGCAGCTTTCTAAGTTCATAGTAGCAATATTTCAAATATGTCCCTATTTTTGGGCCTTTGCCTCCCCCCCAATGTGTCAGACTTTGCCCAGATTTCTTGCACTAGGAGGTTGAGAGGTATGGCCACAATCTACACATATGGTTGTGTGTTGCCACAATCCCTCATTTCAAAAGCAAGCTTCAGTGGTGGATTCATTGACTCTCTATCAACCTGGGCCTTCCTTTCCATCTCCAGCCGTGACTCAAGAGCTACAGAGGCCACAGTCCACAGCTAGGGTAATGTGTACTACAGCAGGCCACAATCCACAGCTAAGGTAACGTGTACTACAAAAGGACACAGTCTACAGCTTGGTTACTGTGTAGTACAACAGGCCACAAACAACAGCTAAGGTAATTTGTAATACAACAGGCTATAACTCAAAACTAGGTTACTGTGTAATACAACAGGCCACAATCTAAAATAGGGTACTGTATAATTCAACAGGCCATAATCCACAGCTAAGGTACTGTGTAATATACAACAGGTCACAATACATAGCTAAGGTACTGTGTAATACAACAGGCCACATTCCACAACTAGGGTACTGTGTAAATACAACAGCCAACAATCTACAGCTAAGGGAGTGTATAATGCAACAGGCCACAATCTATATCTAGGTTAATGTATAATACATCAGGCAACAATCCACAGCTAGGATAATATGTAATACAGTAGGACACAATCCACAGCTGTTGCATCATATACTACCCTAGCAGTGGACTGTGGTCTGTTGTATTATACACTTCCATAGCTTTGGATTGTGGCCTGTTATGTAGCACAACAGGCCACAATACATTACAAGGGTAGTTTATAATATAAGATGCCACAGTCACAGCTAGGGCAGTGTGCAATATAGAGGCCACAATCTACAGCAAGGATAAACACACAGGAGAAACTCCAACAATCAACAGTAATAATTAAGACAGCGCTATCAGCAGTGATATTTTTTGGCAAAATCAACAAGTTGAGATAATGCTTAAGTACTACAGACACAATCTGCATCTCAGATAGACCATTTCAAACTTTAACCTATAGAACAGTCCAGCACTTAAATATATGTAAATAGGAGAAGAACATTCTAGAGTAGCACACTTGTGTTTAAATGGAATACTAAGAAACAAAACCATAGAGAAAGTTAACCTTTAAAAACATGTCAGGAGAGTGATATGACACTCCTGACAGAGAAAAGGTAAAATCAATGTAATGAAGGGGGTTAGGTTTAAGTGTTTCTTAATCTGTAATATAATGTGCAGTTCATCAGATTCCATGTAAAAGAAGGGCTTGCTAGAAGGTCTGTTCTCCTTTGTCTCCCGTCTTCTCTTGCACTGAGGTGTGCAGTATGGATTATGTAGTACAGTCCATGCAATTTGGGACATGCAGTGCGGGCTGTAGAGTGGTCAGCAAAGCAGAATGCTGAGCCCCACAACTGTTAATGCCAAAAAGTTTACAATCAGCAAGCACATTCACAGGAATAACCCACTGCAGAAATGGCACATACAGGATGTCTACTGTTTCTTCCCTTTCTAGAATCAACTCACAGTAAGTCACAGAGATCACGTTAACATTTTTCGCCAAAGTGCACTGTGAATGCAAAAAAAGAGATGGCTAATAAGTCCTTTTCTGTCCCCCCCCTCTCTCTCAAATATATATATATATATATATATATATATATATATATATATATATATATAGAGAGAGAGAGAGAGAGAGAGAGAGAATCCCTCTCCTTTATATCAGTATTTTGGACACAAATCTAGGTAGAATTCATAAGTTCATAAGCAAAAATAGATGTGTTGACTTGAATAAACCACAAGGCATTAAACACTTTTTTCCCTGCACAGCTTATTAGTTAAATGTTTGACTGGAAATTGTGTGCTTGGTGGCTTGCATTTTCAGTTTAAGTAAATAAATGACAGAGCTGGAGTATCCATTGGATTCTGAAAGAGGTCCACATTTTACTTTTTAAGATTATTATGAATTTCAGGGGAAACTGCACAACAAATTATTATACCAAATCAGAGCAAATGTTTTAAGTATATTCATACATTTCAGGAAAATGTGCAAAGTACAAACAGGAATAAAAGCACAAAATGTACGTGTGTCCTTCATAATTACCAGCAATAACAATACCCCCCTAGAACTAGCCTCTGACACAAAATTACTAGGAATTATCATTGACAATCAACTAAAATTTGATAAGCGTCTACAAGCACATATAAAAAAAAAACATAAAAAATTAGGTATGCTTTACCGCCACAGTCGCTTTATCTTCCCCACCACCAGGATTACATTAGCTAATACATACCTCATCCCATCCCTTTTATATGGTGCATCTGTCCTAACCAGCCTACAATCTTCCCTCAAAAGAAAACTCTCATCTTGTTATAATAAAATATTCAAATTTGCGGCAGGTCATCGAGCCTCTTCTCACCACTGTAATTCTCTTCACCAACTAAGCTGGCTAGAATTACCAAACTTCCTCACATATACCCAGTTCATTGAAGCACACAAACTCATTCATAACCCATCTCTCTGCCCCTCCCTAGCAAATACCTTTGAAATGCATAAACCAGATAAAATCCTAAGATCCAATTCCCAAAACCTAATTAAATTTCATAAACCAACACATCCTGCTGGGAATCAATTGATGTCCTTCTCTCTTGCACCCCTCTGGAAGTCTCTCCCTTCTCCCATCCACACCACCAGCAGTCTCTCCTTGTTTAAAACCTCACTGCACTCGCACCTTACTTCACAATGGAAATGCTCTTGCTTTCATCCAGCCTAGTTCTACCACACTTTCTTCCTAACTTCCCAAACTTTGTTGCCTGTCACTACCTCCTAAAGTTTTACATCCTTACCTCATTGTAATTCCCTAAAAAAAAAAAAAAAACTACTACTTACTGAATTAACCTGATGTAATTTTCCTAATGGAAATCTTTTATTTCTGTATTATGTAACAGCTATTTGAATTGTGCAATATGGGTTTATACTATACAAAATATGTATTTAACATTTAATTGAAATGTTTATTATGGATTTATGCTCTTTCTGTACTATGTATTTGTATTTCTCTAGAGCTTTGCTCCCCAGGACTCCATTGAAAATGGGCTCCTTGTAGCCCAATGAACTATCCTGGAAAATAAACTGCAAATAAATAAATAATAGTAATAAATAAATGTGTGTGTCCATACGTAGTGCACAGACAAAAAAAACATTTTCACCAGGTATTTATGGTAATCTTGTGAATAAACACAGTTTTTAATTATAAATTAAAAAGAAGTGTTTTACATTTGCTGAACTGGATATAATGCTAAGTCTCAAAAACTGCTGAAAACCCATATGCACAGTAATTAAATTGCACAACAATATTTGTACATAATACCCTTGCCTGACACAGTAATGACATAATAAAACCAATGTGACCAGTGTATTTAGAATACAAACAGCCAAACCAAGTATCAAAATGTTATAAACATAACAGCATTATATACAGTTCATCAATTAGGGCAGCATTAAACTGCTCATCAGTATATTAAACAGCAGAGTTAAACCTCTCACTGTGTTAACCCATGCAAATCTGAGTAGCGTGCAACCACCCACTCCAGTTTGCATCTAAACCATTCCTCAAATAAAAGGGGGAATAGAGGGGTCTTCTTTTAAGGTCCTTCTAACACTGCCTCATATCACTACATCAATGCCCCACATAAAACCCACCTAACATTATAAAGTACCATAAAAGGTAGGGAGGGATGTATTCCAAAACACACACACCAAAGAGACCAACCCTTTAGCTCATCAGCCTTAAATAGCCCCACCCCTCACTTACTTCCTTGAATTGTCTTACCTCATTTCCTCCACAATTCTCTAAGCTATCCATAGAAATTTCACCCTGTACCACCCTGACAAGCCACTCACCAGCAAGTGTATTTGTACAAGTAAGTGTCTCATCAAACTCCATTTACATTAAACTATCTGATCAAGTATACCAATTATCTAAACAAATGCAGTGAAACACAAAATATTTTTTCAAAGCTTAAACTTCAAGAAATATATACTCCCTATCCATTGTCTTAGTTTATAATTGAAAATGAACAGGCGGGGTAGTTCGTTTATATGCTTTATTACGCAAAAAAACATCAGGATGGATAGCAGCATTACAAAATGTAAACAAACTGATTAACTGACAGACTACACAGACATGCATGCTTACATCTCAACAGCTTACTATGAAATGGCAGTCAGGCTCACATGTGCTCAGTACTTATACACTTTTGCAAGCCCATGGAAAGCCTCTTAAAGGTATACATACATACTGATCTACATGCTCCCTCTTTAACAAAATGCCCACAATACAATGACATCAGCTCATATATCACTAGGTGGGTTGCAAACTGGCTCACACATAGAACCCACAGTGTGAAAGTAGCTGACTCCAAGTCAACTGCTGACCAGACATGAGTGGAGTCCCACAGGGTTTGGCCCTGGGTCCCCTCCTGTTTGGTATCTACTTCTCTGAAGTCCAGGCCAACACGAAGGGACCCTGGCTGACAAAGTTCACAGAAGATTGCAAGTTGGGAGCTATTATTAATTCCCCAAGTGATGTTGACATCCTACAGAAAGGCCTCACTGAGACCAACGAATAGTGTCAGAACCATGGCCTTAAGCTGAATGCCAAAAAATGTGTGATCATCCCCCTTGGGAAAAACCCGGTTCCCATGAATTACCACATCGATGGTAGTCCACTGAACACAGAAGGCATTATAAGATATCTGGGAACACAGGTTGACAGCAACCTCTCTTTGGAACACCACATTGCCACTGTGGTCAGAAAGTCCTTCTGTGTGACACATCTCATTACTAAGGGTTTTGCACCCAGGAGGAAATAGGTCATTGTCTCTCTCTACTCTTCCCTCATTAAGCCAATCATCGAGTACAGTGCCCCATTTGGCATGTACCTCACTAGACACCTACAACAACTAGATAGGCCACAAAAGTACCTCACAAAGAGGATCCTAGACTTTAAACACTTATCCTATATGGACAGACTTATAAAACTCCAGCTATTCTGTCTCATATCGCCTACTAACAGGTGATTTCTGCTTGACTTACTTGCTAAATCTAAGGAAATCCCAATCCATCTGCACTACAAACTCTAGAGACCTCAATCTCATTACCACAATCAACAGAACATGCTGGAGGGACAGGTTCATAACCCAGAGACTGCCCATGCTATGAAATAGACTTTCCATGCATGTCAAACAGAGCACCTCACTGGCCCTCTTCAAGTGAAATTTTGATGAGTGGATGGCGAATAGAAAATTCACCCCGGGGATCACTCCACTGGCTCTACTCAACAGAAGAACAACTGGGAAATAAGGTCGGGTGGCACATTGCCAGGGTAATCCTATGGGCTAGGCTTGTAAAGGCTCCAGGGCCATTAGTCTAGTACACATCTATGAACCTATGAACATCTGAAAAAAGACATGCAATCATATAGACACTGAGAAAAAAATACAGCACTTATGTCCAAGTTGCCATGTATTTGGAACATGGTCTGGAAATGCAACCTCATCTAGTGATATAACAATCAGAACTGGATTTAGCAACAGGGCAGTCATTGGTGAGCAAACAGATTCTGGATTTTTGAGATTCTTTTCAGGAACAGGGGTACCTACTGGAACATCCTCTGGAACTGGAATGCTGGATAACTCACTCTGAGATTTAGAGTCATTCTCACAAGTATGATACTGCAGTACAGGCTCAGACACTGGGATCAAAAGTTTCCAGTTCTGCCTAAATTCTACTCCTTGTGATTCCACAATGTACAATTTCAGCTCTGGACATACACTTTTCACAACACCAATCCGATCAAAATCTTTGGATGTCTGCATCCTCACTATCTCCTCTTTTCATAATGGATTGAATTGTTTGCTGGTCTTATTACAATAAGATTTCTGGGATAAGCACTTCAACAGATGGGCTTTCACTGATCTGTTATTCTTGACACATGGAATCAATAAATGACTGCTAATTGGTCATGTGGCTCCAGTTGTCTCGACAGACATCTCTTGGCAGGTGGACCAAGATGTTTGTCATGAGGAATATTTCTGAGCTACAAGAGATTCAGACAAAACATTGCTGTTGTCTCATTTTGACTTCTCTAACAGCTGTTTCACACTTTGGACTGCATGTTCTGCACAACTGTTTGACCATGGGTAATCAGGGCTACTCGTAACATGAATAAAGTCCCACTCTTCAGGAAATCTTTTGAACTGCTGGCTTGTAAACTCTGTACCATTGTCAAAAATGACTTTGTCCGGACTTCCATCGACTGCAAAATGATGACCATACTGGATGCTAGCTTAGGAAGTAGGTCAATCTCAAACCAATTTGAATAAGAGTTGACTAACACCAAGTAATGTTGACCATTCCATTTGAAAATGTCTGTAGCTACTGTCGACCAATGTAGTTCAGGACTCTGGTTTAGATGAAGTGATTCTTTCTGTTGATGTGGCTTAGTACTATTACATACAGAACAAGACAAAAGTACTCTCTTGATATCCTTTAAGATAGAAGGCCAAAATACTAGTCCTCTTGCCTTCTTTTTGTAAAATTAGTTCCTGGGTGGCCATGATGAAAGATGGTAATATGTTCTTGTTGCAAGGATTTTGAAACAATCACTTTTGGACTTTTCATGATGATATCGGGTCTATATTACAACACTGAACTTTCAAAATTTCGAGTGTTCTAATATTGACCCGTTTTCAGCGAATACTGAAAATATCGAAGAAACAGAAATCTGAATGTTTTCCTAGGGAAAGAAATCAGTTGTCCATTTCTGTTGCTTCGGTATTTTCAGCGTTGTGGTGGAAAGTTACGGGTCAGGTTCAGGTAAGTGTGCAATTGTGTGGACATGAGGGTTAGGGCGGGGTAGGTGAGTTAGGGTTAGGACATGGGTCAGGTAAGTGTGCGATTGTGTGTGCGTGAGGGTTAGGGCGGGGTAGGTGAGGTAGGGTTAGAGCACGGGAGAGGTGACTGTGCGATAGTGACGGACCTTAGTGTTAGGGTTTGGGTTAAGGTAAGTGGATAGTTAGTGGTGTATGTATAGTTTAGTGTAGGGTTAGGTGTAAGAGTTTAGGTGTATGTGTGTGGATTGCTGTTTGTTTGGTGTGCTTGTGCTGTATGTATGTGTTTTGGAACAGTGAAGTTTTTCCCTAGGAAAAAATTCGCTGTTCTGTATGTTTGCTGTTTTAAATTTTCGATTAATAGGGTTCGATATTAGAACACTCTAAATTTTGAAAGTTCGGTGTTCTAATATAGACCCTGATATCATTGTCAAATAAAATCTTATCTCTGTTAGGAAAATAAGGTTGCACTTCTACTGGTAAACAAGATTGCTTTGAAGGCCATCCTCGACTGATAAAGTGCTTGAGCTTCTGGATCTGTTGGAGCTGAGGCTGTGTGACTTCTAAGCTCATCAAAATGTGTGGAAGAAAAATTTCTCACTTCCATGACTTCAACATCAAGTTTCTCATTTTCATGCTGTTCAGTGGTATTTCTGGGCAATCTAGATAAAGTATCAGCAAGATAAAGAAGTTTACCTTTTGTGTAGAGAAGACTGAAATTATACTTTTGCAATTTCAACAGCATGCGCTGCAATCTGGCAGGAGTTGTATGCATAGGCTTTCTCAAAATAGTGACTAGAGGCTGGTGATGAGTTTAGATTTGAATTGGGTGACCATAGATATAATACCAGAACTTTGAACATGCAAACACAATTGCCAAGAGCTCTGTCTCATTCTGCACATACTGCATCTCGGTTTTGGTTAGAGTTCTGGATGCACTGAATACTGGTCTACCCTCTTGAAGAATGATGCCACCAAGACCAAACTTCGAAGCATCACAAGAAAGAGTTACTGGTTTGTGAACTTCATATTATCTGAGAGTTGGTGGACTGGCAATTCTCTGTTTCAGGACATCAAATGCTCTTTGGTATTCTGACCAGGACCAGGATGCATCCTTGCGTGTCAACTCTCTGAGTGGTGCTGAAAGTTGCTCAAGTCTGGACTGAACTTGCCTAGATAGTTAACCATGCCAAGAAAACTTTGTAAGACTTATACATTGTCTGGAGCTTGCATCTCAGGAATTGTTGTTTGCTTGGAAGGATCTGATTGTAAGCCTGAATTGGTAAACAGATGACCAATATAAGTAACTTCTCTTAGCCTGAATTTGCACTTCTATGGATTCAGCTTAAGATTCACTACACATGCACTTTCCAGAACATTCTTGAGGTTTCTGTCATGTTCAGCTTCACCATTGCCTTCTACTACAATATTATCTACTAAAATAGCACACGGATGCCCAGAAAAAAATTCCCCCATGATACACTGGAAGACTTCACTGACAGAATTTGTACCAAATGGCACTGTCAAAAATCTGTACCTGCCAAAAGGAGTACTGAAAGTGGTTAGCAATGAAGAATTTTGGTCAAGCAAAATTTGCCAAAATGAAATCTCCATCCAAAACAGAAAAAAACAGTGGCATTTGGCATAAGACAAATGACTTCAACTGTACATGTTGGACGATGAGGTCTTTTCAGTGCTTTCTTCAAATCTCATGGAGCAATACATATTCTGATATCATCTGAGCTTTTCTTATGAGCTACCACCATGGAAGATACCCATTTAAATGGTTCGTCAACTGGACAAATCACACCTTGCTGCACCATTTTGTCTAGCTCAGCCTTAACTCTTTTCTGCATAGCTGCGAGAACTTTATGGGCTGGTCTGCCAACTGGGCTGACTTCAGGGTCTAACTTCATGGAGTACACAACTAGGAATTTGCCTAGTTTGTCTTAGAAAAGATCAGCATAGTTTGAAAAAATAGACTGGGCGAAATTAGAATAGTGGTCTTTTAAGCTTACATGGTGCACTTCCTTATTAAATGAAATCAGTCCCATTTTCAAACTGTATCTGAGGCCTAATAATGATTGTATGTGCCTTTTGACTAGGTAAAATTGCAAGTCATAGCTGTTCCCAGCAAAGTAACATAAAAGCACTACTGAACCTTCAGTTTGAATTTTTTCACCATTATGCTTGCTCAAACCCAGACTAGCTCTGTGCCATTAACTAAAACATAAACAACTAGCTAAAATGATAAGTACTTTGTATACTGTGATAAAGAAATATGTATCCTGTCTAACTCTATGTCATTATACTGCCTACCGTCCTTGCTAATATGTTATTAATGTTACATTTGTAGTAATAATAGAAATAGTCTTGTACTTGTACTTGTATAAAATAGCCTATTATTTTGTTAAGTTCTTTCAGCTCATTTACTGTACCTAATTATCAATGTAACTCTGTTGGAGCTTTTCTCCCCGGGCCTCCACTGAAAAAGGACATGTATCCAGTCAGACCATCCCGGTTAACAAATGTAAAATAAAATAAAATAAATAAATTATAGGCAACAAGCTTTGTACACTTTGCCAAATTAAACTTCTCACCAACACATGCTATAGTAAATGTTTCTGCTGACATAACATTGCACTTTGAGCCTGTGTCAACTTTGAAGCTGTATGGATCTTCCATTTATCCAAACAGTTCAAAATACTTCATTCTTTGCCCATAAATCTACAGCATTGACTGTTTTATTAAGCACAGACACACCATCAACATAAAAAGTAGGGTCACAACTTTCTAATTGATCAACTTGTCTCTTTGAATGTTCCTTTTAATAATATAATGAGTCTGTTTTGATTTACAAAATCTTTGGAAATGATTCCACTTTATACACTTGTGACATTGCTGACCAAAAGCTAAGCACTTTTCTCTTTTAGATACATGACTGCTACCACAATTACAACAGTTGATTATGAGGCTAGGTGAGGGTACCTGCTTTTAGTTTGCTGACTCACTCTTGTGCTTCACTGAGACTGTGCATACTCTGGAATTTGCTAGAAAGCTACAGGATTTACCAGTGACTGTTACAGGGCTCACAGTTGCTGCCATGTGCTTGGGCCTATTTCTTTTAAACACATGTTGCGTACTGTCAACATGACAACTAGAAGATACTGGAAGCATGCATTTCTCATTTGTAAGCATGTCTGTGTGCTTTTCTGTAAGCTGGTATATCTGACAAATCTCAATGGCCTTATTCAAAGTTAAATCACTGTCATGAAACAAAATCTTTTCTCACAGCATCATCTTTAATATCACATACAAGTCCTTCTTTTATCAACTTATAGCCCTTTTATCACCAAATCTGCACATTTTAGCTTTTGTTTCTCAAGTCAGTTATATGTGTTGCAAAAGTTTCCCCAGGCTTTTGATCTCTTGTGTAAAATAAGCGCCTTTCCATTGTAATATTCATTTAGGGGTTACACATTTCTCTAAACTTAGATTTTAAGCACTCTGGGTTTTCCCTTGATTCAGCCGGCACCACTATATGGTGGTTTTTCCCTTCTCCTGAAAATAAAGCAGGTGCATACACAAGTGAACACTCTCTTTCTATGGCTTCTGAACCAGCTAAATTAAACAGAATAAACGCCTTTGTATGTGCATTTTTATCAAGGGCAAGATCCAATTCTCTG
>NC_056749.1:767972470-768262470 GCF_019279795.1 Protopterus annectens
CTCAAAACAGGTATTGTTCCACAGGAATGGAACTTCATGGGACCCAGGTAATTAGAGACCCATAAGCCTGACCAGTTCTATCTGTAAGACTATGGTAAGGATCATTATGGAACTAATAAGCAGCGATATATGTAACCTACAGACTCAACTCAACCAATTTCAGAATTGTCAAGGTCAGGGCCTGCCTACTTAATCTGGTCAACTTCTTGAAAAAAGTCACTGAGGCAATGAGGGTAAATCAATGCACATTCCATATCTGGGCCTCGTAAAGGTGTTGAATACCATTCCATGGTCAAGCATCATACATAAACTCTCCCAGTTAAATGTTAAATCCTATGTACCTCATTAAAGAGCAAACTGGCTCAAAGGTTGAGACACTCCACTTTGGCATTTACTTCTCAGAGGTCAAAGCGGATGTTAAGGACCTGTTCCAAACAAATAGTTGGTGTCACAAACATGGACTAAAACTAAATGCCAAGAAATGTAAAATCATATCCTTCAGAAAGCATGACTCCCCTAGTAACAATATTGTATCCCCCTGAAAAATAATCCTGTAATTGAAGATCAGGGAACCTATAGTTCAATAAACTGTCCTTTGATCAACACTATTTTGAAAAGATCCTTTTTTGTTACACATCTTGTATCTAATGATATGACATTCAGATCCAGGGACGTAATAGTTCCATTAGACTTGGCACTTATTAGGCCGAACATTGAGTATAATTCCCGTTCATTGTGCTCGTGTCCATGCCCTTGTCACAACTGGAATCGCCACAAAGCATTCTTACTTAAAAAAATCTAGGACCTAAATGAGAAAAAAAATAAGCAGACCAATTCATAGCCTTGTCTCTTTTCTCAGAACACACACACACACACGTCCCCTTCATAATGTCGACCCACAGTTCATTGACTGTCAAAATGGTGAGACAAAAATGTCATAATTTTATAAACTCGAACTCCCGAAACATCATAAATCCTCTCCAGGAAATTAACCTCTTGGCCACCATGGTGAAATGTGCCCTTTCTTCTCTGTAGTGTGATCGCAGAGTTGTTATATTTAAGTAGGTGGGGTGTGGAGCAAAGCTGCCCACTTTGGTGGGTGTAATTTGCTACCATTTGTGATTTTATCATTGGTGGTCAAGTGGTTACATTCCCAGAGAGGACATACGATGTTCCAAGAGTCAAAGAACTGTGGGTCGATGTTATGAAGTAGACCCATATACATATATATTATACTTCTCAACTTGGAAACATCAAAAAATCTGGACAAAGGCCCATGAAAATAGGCACAAATCTGTATGTTGATTAACATAAAAATGTGTATGCATAATTATGTAACCCCACCCACTCCAGTGGAATTGTGGGATGTTGACTTTCAAATGCAAACTGAAGAGCACACAACCAAAATGTGATCTCAGAGTATTACATTGTATTATATAGCCTAAGGTTACAATAGATTTCAATAGCAATTTTTTACATATGTCCTCATTATGTATAACACAACCCAACTTGACCCTCTCCATGACTTTAAATAATTCCTAAGGAAACTAGCAATGTTCTACCAATCCACTTCTGCTAGATCTTCAGAAGTTTGATCCTTTTTGATTTATCTTACAAAATTTAAAGTGCTGTGTAGTTTAGAGTATTAGAAACTTTTGCAAGAAGCTTGTGCATGATTTTCTTTACGCACGAAGATACATAAACAAATACTGTGTATATTTTTGCTCCACTCTTTCATGCATTGTATATTGAAGTAAGGCACATTTTCTGTCTTTACAGCAGCAACATAGTATTAAAACTGTGCTAAATTTTATTGGCTATTTGTACATACTGAGAGAGGGATCCCTGACAGCCTCCTAAGTGACATGGGTTCATATAGAAAGCCTGGTTCTTGAGAGGCTCATGGGTGAGGTAAGAAAAGGTGCAATATTTTACCATCTCACCTGTACCAGCATGGCAGTAGGGGTCATAAGCATTAATAACAGCCCTAGTGGTGATAATGGACATGCATTCCATACCTACAGAATAATGGATCATGCCCCAACAGATGTTCATCTGACAGTGATGGCCTTATGTCATGACACACAGACTGTTTGGGCAGAAAATTAGGTAGGACATATAAATAAAAAAAAAAATCCTACGGCCATTAGTATGATGCTGTATAGGGACACCCAATATTGTCTCTGGCAACAGGAGGGTTTTGGATTTGGGCCAGAAAAATCAGTAGTGACTCCTGGCACCTATGGTTGAGGAGAGGCACTAGAAACAGTGAAGTTATGTTCCACAAAGGTGAAAAAAAAGTGCTCACTTTTGGAAGTAGACTAAAACACTGCAGTCTGCATGAGCTACATAGCTGAGTGGCTTAGTGGGCTAATGCACTACATACAATGTACTGTCAGTGTCTAAAAACATCCTGTTTGCTGGACTTAAGTCTTATTACACTTATAACCCTGCATTAGGATGCATCTGATACAGTCCTCATGTCCTACTGCAATACCATGTGACAGGACTTAATGTCCTCTAAAGTCTATACAAAACATAATCAGAGTAGTAAACCATAAAGTCTATAGAAAACATATGCAGAGACTGGATAAGCAATAAGTGATTGCAATTGTACTTCATCTTGCAAAGTAAACCATAAACTATAGAAAACATACGCAATGCACATCAGAGAATGGACAAGCATAAGTGATTATAACAGCACGCCGCTTCAGAAAGTAACCCTCCCTAAATGAGCAGGAACACACATGCTTCCTTAATAAATAACACTTATTAATTACAGAACGGAACCCTGCAGACAGGAAGAACCACACATACAATGTGGCATTGCAGATCTCAAACTCTACTGCTCCCTTTGCAAATTCTAATTGCAACAGCACTTCAGAATAGAACACTCCCTAAATGAACAGGAAGTGGAACACACACACTCCCTAACTGCACTTCAGAACCCTTTACAATGGCACTTCAGAACAGAACCCAGGCCTCCCTAAATGAGCAGGCACACACACAACACGTTCCAGTGCAGCTTAGCCTTACACTTGTAAATGCCCCTTCCCTGTAGTTAAGCAAACTAGATAACAAAAATAAGTTACGACAGACTTTGGCTCAGCAAAATGCGAACACTCGTAAATCTCACTAAGCAGCACAATGGACTTTAATTTGCAAAGTATATAGAGTACAGCTTAGACTTGTAAATTCCCCTTACTGAACGGATTTTGGCCCAGAAAAATGAGATAACATAACCCTCGTACATTCCACAAAGTATTATCAAACAACTGAGTTTAATCTGAAAAGTATAGAATACAGCTTAGCCTTACACTTGTAAATTCCCCTTCCGTCCTGTAGCTAAGCAAAGTAGATAACACTCGTAAATTGTTACTTAAGCAAACTAGATAGAAAAAAATAAGCTGCACAATGGACTTTAACAGGGACAGTTCTGCAAAGTATAGAGTACAGCTTACAGCTTTACACACAGCAGTCAGCAGCAGATAAAAGGTTTGAACGGAATTATTAGCAAAACGACTGGCAGGCAACACAATTACTACAGCAGCTAAAAGTTTGAACGGACACACACCCTAAAAGTTTTAATGGTCATCACAGTTCTGAAATTCAGATAGAAACAGCACACACAGTTAAACAGTAGTTAAATGGACTTCAGCAAAACGACTTGACAACAGACTTAATTACAGCAGACTTACTTACAGTATATAAAAGCACCCCTTTGACCCCGGACATGCAGCTTAGCAGATAAGATACACACAGACAGAATACAGCTTGCTGGAGGCTGGCAGATGTGGATAGACTGCAAAACTTACATCCGCCACCATTCCCATTCCTGTTACATTCCCTCCAAATAGTTTAAAATAAATCTGACCGAGACAGTCTAACAGGCAGTAGCTAATGACATCAAGCATACCTCTGTAGTCTGGTGAAGCAGGGTGAGATCAGCCATAAATTTAAAGTGGCAATACCAAAAAAAATAAATAAATGAATAAATAAATAAATAAAATAATCTAAAAAAAAAAAAAATCGGGAATTAAAGGGGCTACTCTTGAATTCTTAGCACCCCATTATTTTGCCCTCAAAACTGGTAAAAGCCAAGAAATCCGGTACGGTTCAGAGGTGTGATATAAATGTATATGTGTGTATATATAGCAAAGAGAATACGACTTCTATGCAGCTATCTTCCATCTTCATAAATCAGAATACTTATCTTACATGAGTGAAATATACTTTTGGATTAATGGATGGATAACCACAAATTCATCCCTGGTTTAGCACGACTGGCCCTCATGAATTATGAAATAAATAACTACCCCAATGTATACTTGTTCAGAATCTATTTGGATATTCATATTGCTAAATATATGGGCTAATAACTACAGGAATGCAATGGCAGGCTTCTTAAGAAGGTAGTAAGTACCTATGAGCCGATGAACTTATTCCCATCTTCTCTCAATATTTGGATCTTAAAGTATGTCACAGTGTCATTGTACTTAAACCTGATTTACAAGTGTGATACACACACTAATCCTGTGAATGCATTTCTTGTGGCCAGAAGGTGTTTTTAGTTCTTGTTGAATATTTATGGTCGAAGGGTTTCAGCATTCTTATCCATTATCCATCATGCACTTGAAAGTAAAATGTTAAATCAGACTTTAGAATAAATTTCTATTCACTACTGTGTGAATCATTTGTTTTCTTACTGTATTGGTTTATGTTTGCTACTTGTTAACTTAAAAAAAACTTTCCAACCGAACCGTGAACAACTGACAACTAAAGAAAGATTCCAAGAAATTGTTTACTTAAAGTTAAGCACTTTGTTTCCAACACCAAAAAAGAACTTCATCAGAACTAAACACAAAACTTCATAAAACATATAAATACACTAAATTATACAATGATACCTTGTTAGTATTCAAAAGGTGCACGCTAATTGCTCAGCCCAAGTAGCGTGCCTGTTATAAATTGAGCATATACAAATAGAAAAAAGTCTGGTCACTGGAGTACCATTGTACAGCCAGATTTTTTTTTTCTATTTGTATATGGTACAGAGGCATTAATTTCAACTGTTCAGACTTTTGTCTCACATTTTTTAGCTGTTCATCATGTAATTTGTGGTTTTCCAACAAATCACTGAGGGACGAAGTCACTAAATAATGACATGCATTTCATTTTCAGACTTTCTTTCCTTCAGACAATGTACGATTATCATAGTTTTCTAAGTTTGTAAGAGCAACATTTACAATTGGTCCCTTTTTTATTTATGGCTTTGTCCACATTTCTTGACCTATGAGGTCAAAAGGAAAATCAGTTACATTCTGCAAAACTAAAGACATGTACCTGATTTTCCTTGTATTTTTACCGTGTCTCTCTCGTACCTCTAAACTGTCTGGCTTTTTCAGTTTTTTTCTTTTTTTTTAAATTAAAAAAAAAAAAAACAACTGAGACTTTCCTTTCTCCATTGCTTGTTTTCCAAACCACTGATGTACTATGTAAGTGTGGGAATGTAATTCCCATACATATGCATGTACATCAACAAAACAGAAGAAAACAGAAACAGCACAGAAGATCACCATGGCACCTTTATACAGAGATATTTAAGGAAAGTAAGTAATGTCTGAAATAATGTCATTGTGTTATAGCAATAACCGACTTGTGGCTGTATTGAAAATTTACCCACGGTTGCCTTTGTTTAATCACTTGGGATTCGCTCTTGTCATTAAACCACACAAACTGTGGGTAAATCTTAAATATACCACACCCCCTCGTTGGTTATTGCTAAATGATATCTTATGACCCAGGCTAATATATATATATATATATATATAAATATGTTGTTATTAAATTTCAAATGCATCTTAAAATGTACAGGCCTTTAACTTCTTCCCTCCAATAGAGCTCTGCAAGTTTGCTCTGTAACTTCCAGTAGGCAGAGACTAAGCTTATTGATAAAATCAAATAAAATCCTTACATTTCAAACAAATAATGATATCTCTGCAACTACAGAGGTTACTCGAGAAGTGTAAATAGCAAACTCTTCATAATAAATTATTTTTGTAGTGGTAAGATTTTTTAGGTTCACAGTAAACACAGTAACTATTAAGTGTTTAATATTTTGAAATAACTTACAATACAACTTACAGAAAAGTAATTTCAGAGGATAAGGTACTAATATGCAAGAATTAGTTGATTCAAATATTAGCATCTGAAAAATGAAGAAATTTGAAGACTAGACTGAAATGGAAAATATTTGATCTACCACTGTAGGATCCTAACAAATCCAAGAACACACATGCATGTGGCTTTTGTAAGTATTGTAGATTTCTCTATAATAGTCAATTTCTTTATTAATCCATTTTATAGCAAAATCTATGCAGTAGATTAATATTTTGATTGCAAGTCTAGAAATGGTTTTATAATGCTAAGCGTTCTTCACGTGAAAGTTTCTAAGTGTGTAAAACCATGCAGAAGCTTTCACAGGGAATATATGAGTATATGTACAGAATTAAAATAATGATACTTTAGCTGGTACAGATTTAAAAACAAAGGTATTTCAAATGTTTCATTTAATCATTCTACTGCTTGTAGAAAATATACAAAATTATTCTTTGTAGTTGAACAAGGATGTCAGAATCCTAAGAAGGTGAACTGAACAACATGCTAGAGGTCAGAGAGTTACACTGTCATTTACTGTTCAATGTAGATGGAGCGTCTATTAATATTTAGTGTTGTTTAAAAATCTCAGCCTCAGTATTAGATCATGACTTGGTTTATAGATTTTTAAAATGTAGTTGATATTTAATATATTTTAAAATAACTATTAAGCCATTTAATAATATATTTTATTGTCCGGAGTCACATGGAATTATTGGATGTATTTATTCATCTTATAAAATATTATGTTGTTTTAGTGAATTTCCTTTTGATGGATGGAATGAAAGCTTTTAGCTTTGATTAAATGGTTTCTGAAAGTGTTCACCAATGTTTTTGGTTTTACTTTTGTTACAGGATGAATTGGTCCAGTGTAGACCCTCTTCAGCAATGACTCAGGCACCAAGCAAACTATGTGTATTAAATTACATTTTATAATAGTTTTAAAACTTTAATGACTTTTTGATGAATAGAAATAGTATGCAGTACATGAGACAGCTGTTGTAACTTTCAGGATTACTAATACTGTAAACTTTTATTTGTTATAGCTAAGAATGCTCCTACAGGTTCACGTAGTACATATAGCTAACAAGAGTATGAGTCATCCAGGTCAACTTCGGTGCAGATGTAGTTTTATATATAAATAACTGGGTGGTGCAGTAGTGCAGCAGTTAATGTTGTCATCTCACAGCAAGGGGTTCTCTGGTTGGATTCTTGTGCCTTCTGTGCAGAGTTTGCATGTTCTCCCTGCATTCCCGTGGGTTTCCTTTGGGTACTCCGGTTTCCGCCCACAATCCAAAGACGCGTCTGGAGCATTGCTGCTCGGGCCTCCACTGAAAATAGGCTATGTTCTAGCCGGACTTTCCCGGTCAACAAATAGTAAATAAAAATAAATAAATAAAAACAAATAACATGGGAATCACACAGAACAGGTGCAATTTTCAGTAGGTATAGAAATGTAATTATAATGAGGACAACATGCCATTGAAGGAGTGGTACTGAATGTAAACACTAAAGTAGGTTTGGAATGCGGAAATGAGTAATATAGTGTGGATTGGTATAATGGGATTTTTTAACTTGTTTACCAATTAAGTGAATAGGGTGTTGTCCTCATAATTAAACTGCCTGAATAAAGAAACTGAACCATTGGATTGAAGTAGAAATAATGTGATAATCAGTGGGCTCACAAATCTTGAAAGAGGATATGGCAAATGCCATTTTATGAAATGCAGGGAACTTAAATTTAAAGAGTAACCTACTAAAGCACTGTTGAAAGGAGATGCCCAACACTGGTCAGTCCCAGAATAAATCCAAAAGTTTAATGAATACGATGCACAATCCAAAATACATATAACGTTAAACACTTATTGAAACAACGCGTTTGGGCATCTCCTTTCAACAGTGCTTTAGTAGGTTATTGGTTGGTTTTTCACTGTTTCTTCTATTTTCGTGGTTATTAAATTTAAAGAGTAGTAAAAGACATGTGTTAGTGTAGAATACATACAAAGTAATGGTATCACAAAACAAAACCTGTAAAGTTGGAGGGAAGTTTGAAACAGAACAGTATCATTGCATTTGTTGTCACTGTGGTTCATCTGCCAAGCCCCTGCTTGCACTTATCAAGGGTAACACAACTTGTCAGTGATAATGTGTTGACATTAGTAATATCAACATTTGGTTCTGTTGATAATTTTAAGTAGATATATATATATATATATATATATATATATATATATATATATATATATGGTTCTAGGTTATAACATCGACAGCACATAACATCGACAACGACATCACCGACACCACATCATCGACAGTTCACAAACACGACACCGCACACACTCAACACATCATCACAACAACCAATAAACAAAACAAATTCCTGACCAAAAACCACACACACAACACAAGCACACCTAAATTCTAACAAACAAACACTAAACCTTACATACACAACTATCCACAACCCTAACGAAACCCTAACCCTAAGGTCCGTCACACTATCGCACACTAACCTAACCCGCCTAACCCTAACTCACTTAACCCGCCCCTAACCCAAAAAAATTCACTACTGCACCCTTACCTAACCCGCCTAACCCTAACTCACGAACCACCCCTAACCCAAAAATTCACTACTGCACCCTTACCTAACCCGCGCCCTAACCCTAACTCACTTAACCCACCCCTACCCCTACAGACCGTCAACATCACACACTTATCTTACTCGCACCCTATCGTCCGTCACTACCGCATACTTACACATCCTTTCCCCATGTCGGTGTTCTCCGCGTCGGTGTTTTCATCCGTCGATCCTCTGGCGTCATTGATTTCGCTGTCGGTCTTGTCATCTGTCGATGTTGTAACCCAGACCCATATATATATATATATATATATATATATATATATATATATATATACATACATACATACATACATACACAAAAAACACAAATCCTTGAATTAGACACAATAGCTTACCACCCTTTGGGGTAAGAAATCTCCCTCATCTAAGGAAAAACATATCTATATCGATACATGTGTGTGTGTATGTGTGTGTGTGTGTGTGTGTATCTATATATTAATATATGTATATATATATATATATATATATATATATATATATATATATACATATAGATAGATATCAGACTGGTACAGACTTGTCTTCCTGTCAATGTCAGGGGGATGAGGAGAACAATAGCAAAGAAAGGTCAGTGCGACCAGCTTTTTGAGAACAAGACCCAGCCCTCCATTTGAGCTTGGCTATTAGGTCTTCAAAGATTCAATTAAATTACCTCACCAGGATACTTAGAGGTGACTTGTGCCTGGCCTACAGAGCAGTCTTTGACCCTGCTCTACTGGAAATGCTGCACAACTGCAAATCAAATGGGATGAAAGTCACTCACTCCAGGGGTCTCAACCTAGTCTGTAACATTAACAGAACATGCTGGAGAGACAGCTATATCTCCCAGAGATTGTAGCTCCTCTGGAATAAACTCCCAATTCATGTGAAGCAGAACTCCTCAATGACCCTATTCAAGTGCAACCTAGACAATTGGATGGGAGACCATAAAGTCACCATATGGAATGACACCTATGTCCCATATGGAAAGGGACAGTCAGCGCTGATCATAGACTTGCTGTTTGAATAGCAGCCATCTAACCAAGGTCATTTATGGAACATGGGTATGACATGGCTAGGCTTGTAAAGGCCCTAGGCTCATTAGCCTAGTAACCTCCTATGAAACTATACCCAAAAATGACAATTAATATTGTTAAAACAGATTAAGCCCAATTAGAACTGGTGGAAGAGTGTATTTCCTAAAGATGTCTAGATGAAGCCCTTTCTTATCATGTTAAATATATTACTTTAAACAAAAGACATTTTATAAAATATGGTTCATTGAATGAGAATTTCTTAAGACTCACATTTTTGTGTCTACATTGTTTAAAGCCATAGATAAGTCTGTTTTGATGTAATTATAAGGTCAGAAACCCCATCAAGCTCAAAAGCTTTTGAGTTTTTCCAATACAAATTACCTCCTACTAACTAATGGTATAAGACGTTTCAAACATTCTTGAAATCAGATAATAAGGACTCCTATGCAGAAGTGTGCAGAAACACCTTAGAACCGGCTGTACCTGACTGGACAAAAAAAAAAACAGAGCTTATTGAAAAACAAGCCACCATGGTGGACCCATAGTATAAACAGGCTATACAACAAAAGGAAGAAACTAATGTTCAAGAACAAGAGGGAAGAGGCTCATTAGAGTAAGTAATCCCTGTCTGGCTTGAGCAAACAAATCATAGATCTTGTCAAGTCCTCCAACGCTAATTATGAAGCAAAAACAGCCTCCCTAGGTAAGGATAATCACAAGGCATTCATTAGCTATGTCGGAAATCTTAAAGGGAATACCCAACTATGTGCTGAACTGCTTGTGAATGGTACCACCCCATACTCAACCAATGGTAACAGCCAACTTGCTAGCTGAGCAGATTTCACCCTCCTGTCCCCACCTGTCATCTATATCTGCCACCATTCCTCTACCTATTATATCAAAACAGGAGGTCATCTCTTCACTGTCCAATGCCAAAAACACAGCATCAATTGGACCACACAACATCCCAGTTTGCCCTTTAAACAACTTAAAACATGACCTATCAGACCCACTTGGATCCCTGTTTTAACCACAGCCTGCAGACTGGCTATGCTCCGCAGAATGGAGGACAGCAACAGTAATCCCTATGCACAAAGGGGGAACATCAATTGACCCTAAGAGTTATAGACCCAGAAGCTTGGCTAGCCTAATCTGCAAGACCATGGAAAGAATCATTATGGACCTTATCAACAAGGACATAGGTTATTTCCAAACTCTGGACCAAACCCAGTTCAGATTCATTAAAGATAAGTCATGCCTGTTAAACTAGGTTATCAAGGCCTTGGACAAGGGAAGGATAGTACACCTATCAAAGGCATTTGACACAGTCCCCCACTCAGGTATTATACAGAAACTCTCCTAATTGGGAGGTTGCCCCTGTGTCACCATATAGGTTGCCAACTGGTTCACTGACAGGACACACACTATCAAAGTGGGTGACTTCACCTGTAGGAAAAGACCGGTGACCAGTGCTCTACCACAGGGTTCTGTGTTGGGCCCTCTATTGTTCAGAATTTATTTCTCAGAATTCCAGGCAAACATGGATGGCCTATTGCTGGCCAAGTTCACTGACAATTGAAAATTGGGAGCATTCACTAAGATGCCCAATTATGCTAAAATACTGCAGAAAGGCTTAACACAGACAAATGACTGCTGCCAAACACATTAAAGCTAAATGCAAAAAAATGTATGATTATTCCCTTTGGGAAAGGTGACATCCCTGCAAATTACTTTATATACAGCACCCCCTAAATGTAAAACCAGTGATACATGATATGGGTATTCATATTGATAGCAATCTGAACTTCAACCACCACTTATCCATGCTTATCCATGGTGGTAAGGAAATCATTTTATGTAGCACATCTCATAAGTAAACACAGCGCATCTAGATCTAAAGATGTTATTATTCCATTATACTCAGTCCTCATCAGACCAGTAATTGAGTACAAATGCTTCCTTTTACATGTACCTCACCAGATACCTGCAATAGCTGGAGAGACCACAGAAGTTTCTCACCAAGAAAATACAGCATACCAAAAAGAAGAAAGATAAAACCTTGGGTCTAAGCAAACAATAAACCAAGACAAAACCTAAGTATTAGGTGCTTTCATGCAAAGTTAATGTTTAGGCCTCAGAAAAAGTACACTGGCTGCCTTTAATAAATAAACAAAAGAAGACACTCTTTTATTAAGTGCATTAAAGTTTTAAGGAGGTTGCTGGGGGGGGTGTTACTACTTCTTTTTCACTTCTCACAGTTTCAAATTTAATTTTTCATGGATATGTTCACCACTGTAACTCTAAATGGTACATTTTTTTCTCAGAAAAGAGTGCTCAGAACTGTCAAAATTAATTACTTGCACTTGCAGTCAGCTTGTCTTCAAATAAAAGCAGTCTCTAATGAGAAAAAAGGTAACAATGTTTGCATATGCATTTAAGAATCTTTTCACATTTCACTCAGAACACAATGTACAGACTTCTTGCCATCTGGCTTCAGCTGCTGACTTGATGTATTTCACTTGAGTGTTTCCTAATGACAAAGAAAAGCTAAAAACTGCAACTAGCTTACAAATTTCCATTCCTTTCATCATCATCTTATTTTCAAGGCTATTTGCTTAAAAATAAATAGACTGCTGCATTTAACCCATCATCTGTATTATGTATCCTGCTCTTTCTCAAGAACTGCTCCTTATAAACATTCTTACTCACATGTCTAGAGTGCATACTTGATTTATGTAGGATGCAATTCTTTCTGCTAAGTTTTCTGTACAGGTCTGAAGTTAATCCCCCAGGTTGTATCTTACTAACTTTTACATCTAAAAACTCTATTCTCTCATTAAAGTAGTTATAGGTGAACCTCAGGAAGTTGGTGGACATATGAAGATAATCAGTAAATTATTCTAATCTTTCTACTGTACTTCCCCATAAGAGGAAGACGTCATCTACAAAACTTACTTACCATAAAAATTGCATCACTAAAATCATTGTCTTGGAGTAGAGTATTGTGTTGTCATTGTACCAATGCTAGGGTGGCATAGCTATTGGCACAAGCTGTGCCCATAGCCACGCCAACCTTTTGTAAGTAAAACGTCTCATTAAACATGAACACATTGTTCTCCAAAATAATCTCAACTAGGTTACATATCTCTCTTAATGTAGTACCACAAGTTTCCAAAACAGGGTGAAAGCTATTCTCTACAAAAATGGATATAGATGCTAAGACATTTCTTGGTTTACTTTATGCTGAAATGAAAGAGCTGAATAATGACTTTATTTTTGTTATGATGGACATAGTATCTCTCTTTACAGTAATACCTAATGAATGGGGCATTGAGAATGTACTTGAATTGCTCTGTACTAAAAAAGATTTTACTTCTGCTAAAACTAACCTGATATGTGACCTAGTTGAGATTATTTTGTAGAACAATGTGTTCATGTTTAATGAGATGTTTTACTTACAAAAGGTTGGCGTGGCTATAGGCACAGCTTGTGCCAATAGCTACGCCACCCTAGCATTGGTACATTGGGAACACAATACTCTAGTCCAAGGCAATGATTTCAGTGATGCAATTTTTATGGTATAAAAGTTTTGTAGATGACGTCTTCCTCTTATGGGGAAGTACAGTAGAAAGATTAGAACAATTTATTGATTATCTTCATATGTCCTCCAACTTCCTGAGGTTCACCTATAAGTAGACTGAGAGAGTAGAGTTTTTAGATGTAAAAGTTAGTAATATACAACCTGTGGGATTAACTACAGACCTGTACAGAAAACCTAGCAGAAAAAATTGCATCCTACATAAATCAAGTATGCACCCTAGACATGTGAGTAAAAATGTTCTTAGGGGGCAGTTCTTGAGAAAGAGCAGGATACATAATACAGATGATGGGTTAAATGCAACAGTCTCTATACTGAGGAAATATTTCATGGATAGGGGCTATAATCAAACTGAGATAGATGAAATTGTCAGTCATATGTATGAAGTATGTAATAGTAGTGGCAAACCCTATTTTTCCCATTCAACAGAAGGGAGCCCTAGTAATTCTAGGGCTAATAATGACAGAATTAGATTTCCAGTATCATACTCCAGTGATATTAAGTTATTCTGCAACATTTTTTAAACAGACTGGAATATATTAACATTGATAACTGAATTAGTCAATGTAATTGATACAGTACCACATTTCTCGTTTATTAATAGAAAGTCAGTTAAGGGGCAGCTTTGTTATAAATCCTCAGGAATGACCAGCAAGAAAGGGTCTAACAGAGTCGGCATCTTCCCCTGCAGAAATTGTACAGCCTGTAAGTACATATATTCAGGCTCTTCTTTTTCACACAGACGTCAGAAATTTAAAGTTGAGGCTGACTTCTATGCAGATTGTAAAATGCAGAATGTGGTCTATTTTAGTTTTTGTAAATATTGCGATGGTTTTTATATTGGGAAGACAAATAGCTGCCTTAAAGATAGAATCCTGGAGCATGTGAGGGACATTGTAAAAAATAAGGACACTAGTGCACTGGCTAAGCATGTACAAGAAGGGATGCATCATGATTTTAACTTTTTTGTATTATAGATTTTATCAGAAAGCTTCAGAGGTGGAGATATTAAGAACAGGCCAAAGGAGGTTGAACAGAAATGGATTATGAAACTGCAGGCTGATAAACCCCTGGAATTAATGGTATGGTATCACTTAAACCTTTTTTGAAAGCCAGACCATTGAAACATTAAAATTATGTATTGAATGTTTTTTGTACTACTATGTATTATTTATACATTTTACCAATAGTTTGTACATTTTTAAATATTTTTAGCTTTTAAGTAATTAAAGCTTTTAGATAAATGCACTTTCTAATTTAGTTAGTGCATTCTCCACTGTGATAGGCTGCCTTTTAATTTAAATTTGGCTGTTCAGTATTACGATTTATGTCTGAAGATGCGATCAGTTTGGATTGTGAAAGCACTAACTTCACATAAAATTTTGTTTGTTTTTTTCCTTCAGTCGTGGTTTGTTCGTTATTTTGTTATTTTTCACTTTGAGATGAATACCAAGCGTTTTACCCAGTATCTGTGCCTTTTTCATTACATTGTGATTAGCTTACGGACTGATCTGACCACTGAGGGGGTGACCACTGGTGTGGAGCATCGATCTCCCATGTTGGTAAAGACCAAGTCTAGAATACTGGTACCCCTGGTGGGACTATGAATTAGTTGCTCTAGGGCATTGGAATTTATAAATTCCTAGAACCATTGAACAAAGGTGTTGGTCCAGGAGTAGTTTTCCTAGTTAATGGTAGGGTAGTTGAAATCACTCAGTATTAGGGTGTTTGGTTGTATTTTAATATTTTCCAGATTTTTCCAGTATGTTTAGAAAGGTGTAGTGAGAATCTTGGAGCATGGTGGGGGATCTGTAGCAAGCTACAATTTGTATTGCAGTCTTAGCTAGTGTTAGTTGCACCTGGCGAATTTCAGATTTATTCTGTTGGACAACCAGCCTGGTGTTGTGAATATTCTTGGTGAATATAGACACTGCTCCACCTTTAGTGTTTTGGTCCTGGTTTGGAGGCCGAAAAGTGTGGTATGAGTTGTAACATGGTATTGCAGTGGTGCTCTCTAGAGCTTTGAACCAGGTCTCAATTACTGCACAGATATCAATGTTCTCAATTTTTAGGAGAGCCCCAAGAGAGTGCATCTTGAAGTTTAGACTTCTAGCATTGAGTAGCATTACCTTCAGATTTTGCTTGCTTTTACCCGTTATGGTGGTAGTTTTGTCCTTTGAACCTTACTTAAAAAAGGCACTATAGGAGTGGCAAGAGCCTTAGCCAGTAACTTGAATCCCAGGGGCGACAGGTGCAAACCGTCTCTTGCAAAGCATCATGGTTTGATGGTCATGATGTCCCAGGCAGACAGATACTGGATCCCCTTTGAATGACACCAGAAGCTTAGCCAATTATTGAAGTCAATCATTTTGTCCTTATACTGTGGTATCATTCTGGGCAATGGCAGGATGCTACTCAGGGCTAGGGTCATACTTACCTGGGCTACATGATCCAAGAGCTCTTCCATGTCTCTTTTCATGTAGTCCAAGGAGGTACATCTCAAGTCATTCTCTCCAATATGAACAGTGACAGAGTCATATTTGTACCTGCTGTGGAGTGACTTGAGTGCATGCATTATGTGGCGGATCCTGGCACCCGACAGGGAACTAACTGTAATTTTCTCCTTGTTCAGCTTGGTGAGTGGGACATCAGTGTGCCTGACTACAGAGTCACCTATGACTAAAGTGTTGGGTACATTGTCTTGCCTTAAGGGCTGCTGTTGGATGGCACACTGGTGTTGTCAGCTATATGATGCTTTGGTTTGTGCCCAAACAGGATCTGCTGATCTAAAACAAGCTCTAAGTTGTCAGCTATGTGACGCTTTGGTTTGTGCCCAAACAGGATCTGCTGATCGAAAACAAGCTCAAACACATACACCCGCACATATTTATGCCAGAAAGTTGAAAGGGATAGAAATCAGTCCAAAATGACTAATAAAATTGCATTTTCAGAGATGGAAACCACTTCTCTAGTGTTAGATAGTTAGTGCAATGCTCTCATGGTCACTGGTAAGCAGTAGGACGTCCCTCTACCACAGCAAGGCCTGGATAGCTCTGAACACTGAAACTAAAGTCTTGATACCAGCAAAGCCTGGAAACTGGACTATTCTAGTTAGAAAAGGTGGGAAATTAGCAAACAAGGTAGAATTTTTTTTTTTTTTTGTAACCATAACAGCACAAGTCACCAGCGTGTGAGTACCTGTAGTAGAGCCCTCCTTCTGTAACCCTAACAACACAAGCCACCAGCATGTGCATACCTGTAGTAGACCCCTCCTTCTGTAACCCTAATAACACAGGTCACCAGCATGTGAGTACCTGTAGTAGACCCACCCTTCTGTAACCCTAACAACATAGGTCACCAGCATGTGAGTACCTGTAGTAGACCCCTCCTTCTGTAACCCTAACAACACAAGTCACCAGGCACGTGAGTACCTGTAGTAGACCCCTCCTTCTGTAACCCTAACAACACAAGTCACCAGCATGTGATTACCTGTAGTAGACCCACCCTTCTGTAACCCTAACAACACAAGTCACCAGCTTGTGAGTACCTGTAGTAGACCTCTCCATATGTAACCCTAACAACACAAGTCACCAGCATGTGAGTACCTGTAGTAGACCCATCCTTCTGTAACCCTAACAACACAAGTCACCAGCATGTGAGTACCTATAGTAGACCCCTCCTTCTGTAACCCTAACAACACAAGTCACCAGCATGTGAGTACCTGTAGTAGACCCACCCTTCTGTAACCCTAACAACACAAGTCACCAGCATGTGAGTACCTGTAGTAGACCTCTCCATATGTAACCCTAACAACACAAGTCACCAGGCATGTGAGTACCTATAGTAGACCCCACCTTCTGTAACCCTAACAACACAAGTCACCAGCATATGAGTACCTGTAGTAGACCCACCCTTCTGTAACCCTAACAACACAAGTCACCAGCATGTGAGTACCTGTAGTAGACCTCTCCATATGTAACCCTAACAACACAAGTCACCAGCATGTGAGTACCTGTAGTAGACCCCTCCTTCTGTAACCCTAACAACACAAGTCACCAGCATGTGAGTGCCTGTAGTAGACCCCTCCTTCTGTAACCTTAACAATTTAATATTTCAGCACTTCTTGATTGTTTGAGTTTGTGCTGTAACACGTCAAGGCTAAGAGAAGGAGCCATGGTGTTCAGCCCACCTACTCAAGTAATTACTTAATTAAATAAATGAATGAGTCTGTCTTATGCAGCCCTTTATTAATTGTACCCAACCACTGAGGAGTTGGAGTATGATTTTTTAAGCAGTAAGGTTTCCAATATGTAGGAACATTTTTTTTTTTTTTATTATGAACCTGTTATTTTTGTAAGTAAATGCTCTTGAGAGATGACTGGAGAGACAAGAACAAAGCTAAATGCAATACATATATGTAGAAATGTATATATATATATATATATATATATATATGGCCTATCACCAGCATTCATTGGAGATAAGGAAGAAAACCAGGGCATCTGGATGAGGCATGCAAACTCCAGACATTCAGCTACCAGAGGTCAGGATTGATCCCCAAACCGTTGTGCTGTAATGTAGGGATGTTAAAAAGTGCTTAAAATTCATACAACCCAACCTCCAGTGACATGCATAACAAGCTAAGGAAGTTCTACACCCCCATGATAGGGTAATTAGTTAAACACAGTCCTGCAACGCATTAAATCAAATGTGTTGACTCATATTTAATAAGAGTACTAGTGTTTTGTGTGATGTATGAATAAAAGTACTATAAATGTATTAATTAAACAATCAGTTTCCTTTGAGTTTATACAACAGCTTTCTGGTTTTCATTACAGTGGATTTTTCTCTGTCTCACCTCTGCATTTATAATAATACAACCCTTCTTCCCATATCTTAGGTTAACCATAGAAGCAGAATGCCAGTTGCAGTTTCAGAATTTCCCAATGGACACCCATTCTTGCCCTCTTGCGTTTTCTAGCTGTAAGTAGCTTTTTATGAATTTAAAATATCATGGTGATTATCAAAAGGAGGGTGTTAGTTTATTTTTTCCTGCTGTTATTATTGTCTTTCCTTTATGCATTTTCTTTGCAAAAGAATTATACTACAGGAAAGTTCCATGATTTTTAGTGTTAGTTATAGAACTTCACAGATTGGATGTCACATTTAAACAGTATAGAACAAGTGTTTTGTATGTGTGTGTGTACATATATATATATATATATATATATATATATATATATATATATATATATATATATGTATATATATATATATATATATATATATATATATATATATGTGTGTGCCTGGTAATGCATGCACACACATATACAAGCATGCACGCACTGAAGCTATTAGGTTAGCTGTTCTCAAGCAAGCTATCAGCAGGAATACATGTATGATTTCTTGCTGATTATCTGTGAAATGGGAATAGTCACATTTAATCTCTAGATTTACAATTTATCATTATATGACAGGCATCTCTGATCTTATGTCTGAAGTGTATGAAATGTGTCTGGTAGACAGAGCTCTGGGTAGTAGCTGAAGCCTTCCCACACTCATATGCCCCTCTAATGTTTGACTACCCTGCTTTAATAAAGAATGTTAAGTGTCTTATCTTGCAGTGGTATTTCTTTGTGCTACCAGGAATAACTCTTTACTTTTGTGAAAAGTGCTATTTCTGTTATAGAATCTGAACCTATCTGATTCATATCATACTGAAAAATATTAATGTTGGAATATTTTCAAGAAATAATATTATACCTTCCCTTCAACAGTCTGTGTATTAGTACAAAATACAGCTTTAATGAAATTACTTTTTTGTAAGTAGCAGCAGGTATCTTATTTGAAAGTAATGATTAGACACAGACTGATTGCCATGTGTCCTGGAAATGTAACCGCTAAAGTAAGTGTTCTCAATTAATCTCCCTCCCCATCCTCTTCTTCACTCTGAAAGCCCTAATCGCGATCTGAGGGTGTAGCATCTTCCAAAGTACACCCCCAAGATTTGACTGCAGTATTGTTTTTTCTAATAACAGTGTAAAGTCAGCAGACAACGTAGAAAAAAACTCTACTACCGATCGAAGTGCCCAGCTTTGGAAAAATAAATTAAAATCAAAGACAAACGCTGGATACACACGGCAGGTTGCTTTAATATGAACAAAAAGTAACCGCTTTCATGACCGAAAGCAGACAACCCAGAGAAAATATGACAGTCTGTGTTATGAATGTGAAGTATGAATGAGATGAAATGTGATTAAATTAGCCTGTTTCTCCTAAGCCACAGCTGCGTTTCACGAGTTGAATTTCAATGATTCTTACAAGTATTCGACTGTTGAGTGCAAGGATACAATATTTAGACACATTTGTTTCTGTTATATATAATACTGATAACTGTAAAAATAGTGCAGTTGATTGAATAAGTCTGCAAGTCAACATCCATGAATGCACATCTAGCCTTATAGCGGATAAAATGGGAGTGAAAATTCAGAACCATCTGCTTCAAAGCACATTATGCTCTGTCAGGCAGCAACAGATCATCTTTCTTCTACATGGAGTACTTCAGTAATGAAGAAGTCAAATCAGAGCAGCACCACATTAAGGAAACATGCTGGGAGGGACTGTCAGAAAAGCTCCTTGGTACATTTAGTAGTGTCAGGGCAATGAGTCAAGTCATCATTTCTGGAAACCAAAGCCTAACCAAATTCCTTGAGAAGTCATCACAATATAATCACATGAATCACACAAATTATTTCAGCAGGCATTGGAGTGTTACTGAGTATCAGTGAAACAAGCAGCTGTAAACACAGTACAGAGGACAACAGTAATATAAAAGCAAAGCCATCTCAAACCGATTCATTCATCCCAGAGTCATCTGTCGTTTGATTTTTTTTTCTGTCTTCTTTTTTACATACAATACCTTCAGAAAATGTGGCAGAGTTCATAGGTTCATAGATTAGTACTAAGCTAACTGCCCTTTCGAGCCCTTTTAAACCTAGCCAATTATCCCTTGTGAGACTCAAACCCCACACCTTGTGTTTGCAAGGCAAACACTTTAACCATTAGGCCACCCTCCCAACCCAACCAAGTTATATGAAAAGTTACCTGATTTTCTAAAGCTTTAAATAAAGGAACTACATATACATTATTTATAACTGGTAAAAAGCATTAGTGTCTGGTGAAGGCCTCAAAGGACATTATTTTCAAAACATGAAAATGTTTGAGCTAAAACGCTTGTGACATAGTTATGTATAATGTTTCTTAACTTCAAAGGAGATGTAAACATTTACATCTATAAATAAAATTCGTAGAGGAAAATGAAACTCTTACAACAGAGAAGGTAATGTGTAGATTTGTGAATATACCTGCACTGGACATTGTATTACTAAAACATGGTTACAAATGAGTTTATAACCACAATTGTGACATAAACATTTCTTTGTTAAAGGTGGCTATGAAATTATTCCTGTTCCATCCCACACCAAGTATAAAAGAAGAGGCTAAACTGTATTACATTCTGATTATGAATATACTATACGATGAGACTAATCCAGATATCAGAAATATTCCCATTTGTGTTATTCATTGCAGGCTCATGAATACTAAAGACAAAAATTAGCTCCCAAAATCAAACTGCATGAGGTGGATACAATTCTAAAGTTTAAATATGGGATATCTCTCATGTTCAGTTGGTCTGATCACAACTTTGTGATTGGTTCCAATAGATGACATTCCAGCCTATTTAGATTCCCCTTATACTCTTATGACAGTCATTTTCCAGTCTGTACTGAATCTTCCTAACAACTTAATGCAGCAATTTTAACTTTTACTTCTTTATTTAAATTCTTTAGGTGTTTCCTTTATCTGTCTATAAGTACTCAGCAACTATTCCATCCAATTTACATCTTCCATATAAAAGCTGAGAGGATGAGTTTTCTGTTGCAATACCAATTACTAGATGAAAAAACAACAGATATCACTGTAGGCTGAAAACCTGATTATACTGATTCAGATCCCTTTCCAGATAAACATGCCCATTCCTTTCTATATATTCTGTACCATTAAATCTGTAAACAATGATGGAAGATGTTGTAACATATACTATAGCATGGTGAGGCAGGCAGCATAATTGTGATGGCATAACCTTTCCACAGTTTTTTTTAGATTCAGATACAAAGTTCACATTGTTTTGATTTTGGGGGAGTGTTGAATGAATGTCTGTTCCAACAGAGAAGCATTCTGGGACATTCAGTAATACTAAACAGTAAATTCTTAGAATCAGTTATTGGTGAGCCTTGTTTTCTCTACCTCCAGAAGTAGCATTAATAAAGATAATGAAAAATGAGATCGAAGTCAGGTACCCTTGCAGATCCTAAATGATGGAAAACCTCATATTAGGTTAAGAATAGATAATCACACAGAATCTATACTGTCTGACTGAGCTGAACCATTTACAGTGTCTGCCGAATATGTCTCCAGCCCAAGGCTCATATTGGGCTAAGAATAGATAATCCTCGCACAGAATCTAAACTGTCTGACTGAGCTGAACCATTTACAGTGTCTCAAAAAACAGAAGCAGCAAAACAAACTAAATAAATAAAAATTCTGACAGGCAGAGATTCACAGGCACAAATCACTCAGGTGATGATAAACCAAAGGTGTATTTAATGACAAAAATCCACAAGAAAAACAAATAAAATGTGAGCACTTTCGTTAAACAAGTGTTAACTTCATCAGACACCATTAAAATGTAAGACAACCATTTATATACATATAAAAGACACTCTGATTGGGTAAGCAAAAAGAGGCAGCTAGCTAAGCAACACTGAGACAGAACATTAATTAATCCCTTGATGACTGTGTTACAGTTGAAACTGTTGCATCTTAAATACAACTAAAACTTGTAATTAAAAGATACATTGTTAGTCTCATACTTGTGTCATGAATGATTCTAAATAGGATAAAACTAAAACTAAAGTAATTTTTTAAATCTCATGTTAAATATTCACATAATGCTAAAATGTTTACCAAAGCCAAATACATACAAAAAGTGCTTGTGCTTAACAAATGTTTTGAGATATTTTGATCCTTTCTAGGGCTTTTAATTTCAATACAGGTGAGATGGATGTCCTGTCATTTGTCCCTGGCCATCTATCTGCCTGTAGTAAGATTTGCCACCATAACTCCTTTAACTCTAACTGAAGTCCCCAAGGCTTTTTGTCACTGATGTCTACATGGTCAATTGCCTTAAATGTGAAATTGTGGCCAGTATTGTCCTGAATATGCCTCGATAAAGCATTATTAATATTATTCTTTCTTATGGCATAGTTGTGTTCATAAATTCTGGTGTTTAATTTCCTTTCTGTTTTGCCTACATAAAATACTAGGCATTGGTCATATGTAGCCTTGTAGACTACTGCCTTGGAGTGACAGTTATATTTACCTTTTACATAATGGTCTATACCATTCACTGTAAATTTGATGCCTGATTTCACCTTGTGGCACCAGTTACAAGACTCACATTTGTACATCCCTACATGTCCTGTTCTAGTGTAGTTAGAACCTTTCCAAGAAGGACTTTTAAGTTTGAGCCCCTTCTGTATGTAACTATAGGTCTTTCTCCTATTTGTGCCCTTATATACAAGTCATCTATTAAAATGTCCCAGTTCTTATAAAAAATGGACATCAAGTGGTATGAGTCAGAGTTGAATGTAAGCACCATAGATCTACAAAAATAACTTTTTTCCATCTCAGGTCTCCCCTCTTCAACTTCAGAGGGGCTGTTGTCTAGTGTGTTTTCCCCAACTATGGGCTTAAAATGCCCTGCTCTTCTTTTACCTGTCACTTCCTGCATAAATTCATTGAGCAAGTCTGCTGGGTACTCCCTCCTCAAGAACATCATTTTTAAGTTGTCGCATTCAATGAGAAATTCTTCTTCTCTGGAGATCATACGGGCTGCTCAAACTAATTGCCCTTTAACTGCCGACCTCTTTTGATGAACATACTTTTCATTATGTATGTCTTTGTATAAGTGGACATCAAGATAATTCATATGATCCAGGTTAATAACCCAAGTGAACTGCACAAATGTAGTGGTGGTGTTAAGGTATCTTAAAAACTCTTCTAAAACAACCAGTGACCCATTCCATATCAAGCTGATATCATCTTGGTATCTATAATACAGTTTGACCTTAGAATAGTACTGAGACTGAAATACATAATTTCTTTCCCAATATGCCATTACCATATGTGTGAATACCCCACCACAAGCTGAACCCATTGCCACTCCTATGGTCTGCAAAAAGTACCTGCCATTAAAGGAGAAATAATTGTTTCTTAAAACAATTTCTAATAATTCCAAAATTAGTTTAATTTTCTCCTGGTTAACTTTGTATAACAACAGTAGGTCACCCACTCACTCAAGACCAATTTCTTGTGGGATGACCGTGTGCAGGTCTTTTACATCTATAGTGACCATGATGTCACTTGCGTCATACCTGGTTTTGTTCACTTGTTCTAAAAAAGCCCAGGAGTCTTTACAAATTTGGCTTTCATTACGCAATATTTTCTTCAGCTCATGGTCTAAAAATTGGGTGCAAGCAGTGGTAATGGAGTGTCTTCCATCCACTAATACCAAAGAACACTTTTATCCCTGGACCAATGATGTTAAGATACTTATGTAAGGAAAGGTCTATTCTTCTTTCTAGAAATATGTCTTGTGAGTTGGCTGTAGAATATTGGCCACAATTTCACATTTAAGGCAATAGACCATGTAGACATCAGTGACAAAAAGCCTTGGGGACTTCAGTTAGAGTTAAAGGAGTTAAGGTGGAAAATCTTACTACAGGCAGATAGATGGCCAGGGATAAATGACAGGACATCCATCTCACCTGTATTGAAATTAAAAGCCCTAGAAAGGAACAAAATATCTCAAAACATTTGTTAAGTGCAAGCACTTTTGTATGGATTTGGCTTTGGTAAACATTTTAGCATTATGTGAATATTTAACATGAGATTTTAAAAATGACTTTGGTTTTAGTTTTATTCTATTTAGAATCATTCATGACACAAGTATGAAACTAATTTATTGTTTAATTACAAGTTTTAGTTGTATTTCAGACGCAACAGTTTCAACTGTAACACAGTCATCAAGGGTTTGATTAATGTTCTGTCTCAGTGTTGCTTAGCTAGCTGCCTCTCTTTGCTTACCCAATCAGAGTGTTTTTTATATTTTTATATGTATACAAATGGCTGTCTTACATTTTAATGGTGTCTGATGAAGTTAACACTTGTTTAACAAAAGCACTCACATTTTATTTGTTTTTCTTGTGGATTTTTATCAAGTACACCTTTGGTTTATCATCACCTGAGTGATTTGTGCCTGTGAAACTCTGCCTGACAGCATTTTTATTCATTTACAGTGTCTAATGAATATGTCTGCAGCCCATGGCTCATATTGGGTTAAGAATAGATAATCCTCACACAGAATCTAAACTGTCTGACTGAGCTGAACCATTTACAGTGTCTGCTGAATATGTCTCCAGCCCAAGTCATTGAACATGTGATGGACTCCATAACTTTGATGGCCTGTTAACCTCTCCACAAATGCTTTTTTTTTAAATTCACATACAAATTTTGCATTGTTGTTTTGATTTTAGGGAAATGATAAATACATTTCGAACATCTGTTCCAACAGTTAGTAACACTAAACAGTAATTTTAAGAACCAGTTATCACCGAGCCGTGCCTTCTCTACCTCCAGGGTTGGCGGTTGACATAATGGTTATTAAAGGACCACTAAGTGCTTCTGTATATGTTTGCTCATTTTCTTCATTGCTTTCTCCCCTATCTTTTGATACTTTTATCAGGAAATATTCGTACTGCTGTTACAAAAGGCAATTTTCTTCTGTTTTCCCTCTTCCCTTACTTGCAGCTTTGTTACTAGGATCCATCTTCCTGCCTGAAAGCATTCTCACGGCACTGAATACAGTATGTGGGCACTTGAACGGTTCTGTAATAATGCTCTTTGTTTTCTTTCTGTGTCTTCTAAGCGAACACTTTTGGACAGCCCTCCTTTACTTCTTTATGCCCTAAAACGCCCATTCCAATTACATATGCAAAATATTATGTTGAACTCCTCCTATGCCTGTAATGAAACGGTGGTAATGCAACTGTGGAACATTTCTTTCTTCCCGATATGCTGGAAGTATTTGTTTTGTTGACGGACTATTCACTGCTGAAACTGTAGATTTAGTTTTGCTGCTGCAGCTGTTTTACTTTTTTGGATTTTAGGAATGTGAACCAAGAACCTGTATAACTATTGCTTAAATAATCTCCTCATTCATTGTAATTTAAATCTGAAGTGCTACTGCTAATAACAATTTTACCTTTAAACATTTAGTTTTAAACTGTAGATCACATGCAGGGCAAATAAATGGGACCCGAAAGTGTGAGGGATGGGGGTGTTGTGTATCCGGCCACTTGCTTCAAAGCAAGGAACATTTATCTTACGTTTGTATGGAGCAGTTGGGGGTATGGCGGGTGCATAGATATGTGATCAACCGATCAGCTTAATAGAATAATGTATTTTTTTTTTCTGTTGAAACATGGTTTCAACTTCATCTGTCCAGGGTTTTAGAGAATGTGAACATTTTTGCCTCATATGCAGTGTTCCTGAGAGTTTTGTGATTTTCTGCCAAGCGTTAAAACAAATAATATTTTGAGTGCTGTAGAGCGCTGTGCAGGCAAGATATAAATTATATCAATTTGCAAACAGTCACTATAGTTTATACTCTGTCTATACGGAGCACTTCAGAGGTCAGGTTTTACCAGCAAAGAAAAACGTTGTTTTACTTTTAAACTATTACTTTTAAATGGCAGTAGTTCACTACAGTTCAGATCACATACAGAGTGTACCTGTATAACTATTGCTTAAATAATCTCCTCATTCATTGTAATTTAAATCTGTCTGAATGCAAGAGAGGACGATCACATGCAGGGCACAGAAATGGGATCTGAATGGCTAGGCATGAGGAATGGGGGTGTTGTGTATCAGGTCATTTGCTTTAGAGGAAGGTTCATTCATTTATTTTATGTTTGTATGGAACAGTTGGGGGTGTGGTGGGAGTGTGGATTATGATAGACCAGTCCCTGATCAGCTTAATAGAATAGCGTATTTTTTTGTATTCAAGTGTAGATTCAACTGTTCAGAGTTTAGGAGAATATGCAAATTTTTGCCTCTATGGAGTGTTCCTGATAAGTTTTGTGGTTTTCTGGCAAATCAGTGAAGATTGAATTTGGAGACTGTGCAAAGTTTTGCCTCATATGGACTGTTCCTAATAAATGTTGTGGTTTTCTGGCAAATCAGTGAGGACTGAATTCAGTAAATAATGTCATACATTTGAGTTTCAGGCTTCATATCCTTCAGAAAAGGCATGATAGCACAAATTCTGTTATTTTTGCTACTTTCAAAGTTTACATCAGCAGTGTTTAAAATGTGTCCCTATTTTGACCCCCCCCCCCACAACAATTATTTTAGGCTTTCTCCAGATATTTTCCACTAACATGTTGAGTATTAGGTCTTGAAGGCCTGAAGGAGTAGGGTGCAGGTTGAACCAACTTAGCTTACACTGAGGAAGATTAACAGTACATGAATCTCATGCACCAGTTAGTGGTTTGGTTATAGATGGCAGTTGTGATGGAGACAGCATTTTGGATGTTGATATGCAATCCCATAAGTTGTGACAACTCTCCTTTTGCAAGTGGTGGAGGGCAACATTTTAAAAGTTGGTATTTAATTCTATAGGTTTTGGATAAAAGGATGCTCTGAGTGAGTAGTGTGAAAGAACCACAGCGGCAGGCTAAACACCCGGCAGTGTAAATCTTGTCTTGAGATGACTGTCACTGTGGAAGTGACACCCTGACCCCATGTGCAAAATGGGAAAAAGGCTTGAGGATGGATGGATGAAGTCCGAAAATAATGGTAGACATTTGAGCTTTAGAAAATGCATACTAATGCAAAACTTGTTGTTCTATCCACTTTCTAAAGAGGTTGGGAGATGTATGCTTGTGTTATACCTCTCAATTTGCAGATTTTCACAGAATGCCCTGATTTTTGCCTTATGTTTTTTGACTGTTCTTTATAAAAATTCCATTTTTTTTGACAAATCACTGGGATGAGCTAAGGCTTAAAGTTACTAAATGATGACATGCATTTCAGTTTCAGACTTCATATCCTTCAGAAAATGCATTCTAACACAAATCCTGTCATTCTAGCATCTTTCTAAATGTGTCCCTAGTTTGGGGCTTTTGTCCCCAAAATGATAACAGGCTTTGTCCAGATTTCTTGTGCTAAGAGATTTATAGGTGTGTGTGTGTGTGTGTGTGTGTGTGTGTGTGTGTGTGTGTGTGTGTGTGTGTGTGTGTGTGTGTGTGTGTGTGTGTGTAATAGTGAGGTAGCATACCCCTAAGCTGTCCATGTTTTTGGAGAATGTCCATGATTTATGCCCCATATTCCTCCTAAAAAGGACTAAAATTGCTAAATAATGATGGCCATTTGTGTTTTAGATATCTTATCCTTTAGAAAAATGCATACTATACTAACACAAATCCTTTTATTCTAGCAATTTTCTAAGTTCATGAGAGCAATATTTATAATCTGTTGCTATTTATTTTAGGCTTTGTCGACCTATTCAAATCTATCAAGATTCAACCCTTTACCCTGATCCTAGGTGACTTTAATTACCCTACAATAGACTGGAAAAACTACTCTTGCTGGATCACAAATGCCCAGAGATTTCTTGATTTTTATCAGTGCAAATGTCTTGGAATAGCTAGTCGATACCCCCACAAGAGCCAACCAACATGAGTAACCACTGCAGCAGCCCTACAGTATCACCCTCCCTGGTAAGATCCGACCATAAAGCAGTCACTTTCGAAGTCACCATCTCCTCTGACCCCCCTCTAGCTAGGGTCAAACAAAAAAGCTTTTCCAAAGCTGATTACAGCCTCCTGAGGGATGGTATAAACAGCTTCATAGCCCCCTCTCCCACTGTAGGAACTGGCACCAATGTCCAAATCTGCAGAAAAGAACTGTACGAGCATTTATATAGATGCATAGAATTAGGAATACCTGACAGGACAAAATCATCCTCTGCAAGGAAGAGTGTAAAGCAGTTTGGTGGACATCTACAATAAATAAACTCTATAACAAAAGGAAAAAATTGCTGTCCAGCACCAAGAAGGAGCAGGTGCCCAATTGGAAACAATCTCTCCTTAGCCTGAACAAGCAAATAAAAGCACTAGTGAAATCCTCTAAAGCCAACTTCAAGCCCAAATTGGCCAAATCTGCTGGAGACGATCATAAGGCTTTCTTCACATATGTCCACAATCCCAAAGGAAGCACCCAGATCTGTTTGGAATTGGTGGTCAAGGACACCACATACACAAATGCTGTAGATATAGCCAAACTACTGGCTGACACATTTAGCAAAAACTTCTCCCCTCTATCCCCCCTATCAGTAAATCAGGACATCCCTAGTACCCGCCCCCCACCCTTTATCTCTAGGAAGGAGGTCATCACTACCCTCTCAAAGGCAAAAATACAGCCTCCATGGGACCTGATAACATCCCAGGCCACATCCTACATGAACTCAGAAATGAACTTGCAGCACCATTAGGCACCCTATTCGACCAAAGCCCGAGTACTGGCTTTGTCCCAGTTGAGTGGAAGACAGCTACTGTCATCCCTTTGCACAAAGGTGGAGTATCCACTGATCTGGGAAAATATAGACCCATCAGCTCAACTAGCCTGATCTGCAAGGCCATAGAACAGATTATCATGGACCACATTAACAGGGACATTGGCCCCACACATTTTGGCTTTGTCAAGGGGAGGTCATATCTGTTAAATCTGGTCAACTTCTTTGAGACAGTCACTAGAGCCATGGATGAGGAGAAGATGGTGTACACCACCTACCTTGACCTGGTCAAAGCCTTCAACACTATTCCCCACTTGGGCATAATAGATAAACTCTCTCAACTAGGCATCAATCCATATGTTATCAGATGGGTAGAAAACTGGCTCACTGCTAGAACCCACCTAATCAAAATAGAGGAAGCCACTTCAAGCAGTAGACCCGTAATAAGCGGCATACCCCAGGGATTGGTCTTGGGGCCTCTGTTATTTGGGATATACTTCTTTGAGGTGCAGACCAAAACCAGTGAGTTATGGCTGACCAAATTTGCAGATGACTGCCAGCTGGGTGCAGTCATCAGTTCTCCAAGTGATGTGAACTTCCTCCAATAGGGTCTCATTCAAACAAATGACTGGTGCCAGAAACATGGCCTCCAGCTGAATGCCAAAAAATGCATCATCATCCCCTTTGATGGGAGTGTAGTCCCCATGTATTTTCACATTAATAAAAATGTCCTTAGTACACAATCAGTAGTGAGGGATTTGGGCATCCAGGTGGATAGCAACCTGACTTTTTTTTTTTTTTAAACAAGTTTATTAGTTTTAACATACAAAATAAATATTATAACAATCTTATGCAAGCAGTTAACATATAAACAGTTATAACATTTGATAAAACAACTAAAGTATTTACAAAGACATCCACTCTAAATCAAATCAATTAATTAAACTGTAACATCTTACTAATAAAACTAAGACTGTTTTAACAAGTTTTGTAAGGTATCCCATATATTATAGTAAGATGTTTTCCTAATGGTTCTTGACTTTATTGTCATTAGTTCCATATGACACACTTCAATCATAACATTTTTAAATTCATTAAATGAAGGAGGAGTATCTGAAATCCAGTTTCTGGTTATTATTTTTCTAGCCACTGCTAGAATTGACCAAAATAAAGGAAGTTTAACTTTTTTAACACATTTAGGAACAGGGGTGTTAAATAATATAAGTGATTTAGAGACTATGAAATTATCTGTGAAAAGAGCCTGCAAAAAATCATTGATTAACATCCGATATTCCTTCAGTTTTATACAATCGTAAAACATATGTGCCCAATCAGCATTTATTTCTACAGTACATCTCTTACATATGTTGTCTTTATTGCTTATTTTATTCATCATTAAGGGTGTATAGAAAGATCTATGTAAAAATTTCCAGGTAAAAAGTCTCCAATTAATAGAAGAAGTAGTTTTATAAGCAGATTCCAATATATATTGTTTATCTTGTTGTTTTAGTAATTCACCATTAATGGAATTGAAATAATTCCAGTAATTATCTGAACTATAATAGGTTTCATCTCTAATAATTTTATGTATGTGTGAGAGCTTACCTTTATCAGAAACCCTATGTTGTAAATTTAATATCAAGTAGTCAATCAGTATTGGAACAGATTATTTAACTGTTAAAGACATTAAATCAAGTTTGTTAGTAAGATGTTGTCTAAATGTTTGAGTCTCTAACCAACATGTTTCTCTCAAATCAAATTCTTGCTTTAAGAAGTCTAAATTTTTTACTTTATTGTCAGACAGCATCTGATACCAGTACTTTAAATTATTCTCTGTGACTAGAAGAGTTCTTTCAGAGGTGGATGATAAAAGAATACCTTGTGTATACATTATAGGAAATAAGATACAATTCCATTCCTTATACTTAGGATGTATATATATATATATATATATATATATATATATATATATATATATATATATATATAATTACGATATCTAATAATAATATTTAATGGGTAACTAGCTATATATTTTGGTGTAATAGATGAGGTACAAAACTCTTTTAGTAACCATAACATGGGATTGTTTATAATAGTATCTTTGTGTATTAACAATATTTTTGTGAAATGCATGCTAATTAATTCCCAATATTCCTTCCATTTTACAACATATGACTGATCTATTAGCAATGTTGTAACTTTTATAATAGAAGAGATAGCATATAAATTAAAGTCTGGAAATGATATGCCCCCTTGAGACCAACTATTAGTATGTTTCTTTAATGCAATCCTAGGTCTATTAGATGCCCATAAGAAATTTAACATTTGTGAATTTAATTTCTTAATAATTATTTTTGTAGGTGGGAGTATTATTGATTGTATTATGTATAATATCTTCAGGAATATTATCATTTTAATAATTGTGAGTCTTTCTTCCATGGTAAAAAACATATTGTTCCAGCTATTGAAATGATTTTGTATATTATGAATACAATTACTATAATTATTATGTATAATGGATGTAATATCTTTAGTTAATATTATGCCTAAATAAGTTATTTGACCTGAATTGGGTATGTATTTGAGAAAATCATTAGTGAGAACATTTTCCCCTGTGTATATTGGTAATATTTTAGTTTTTTCTTCATTAAATATCAAACCATAAATATTCTTGAAATCTGTCATCTTATCAAATAATGACTGCATAGAAGAATTTGTTCCTGCTGATGTAATTAAAACATCATCTGCATAAAGTTGGATTTTAGATATTGTATTTTCGTCTATATCAAATCCTTCTATATCATTGCTGTTTCTAATCAAATTAGCCCAAGGCTCCATTATTAAAGTAAATAATAATGGTGAAAGTGGACACCCTTGTTTTGTACCTTTTAATATGGGTATTTTTGTGAGACATATGTTCCTATTTTAATGTAAGCCAATGCTCCTTTATATAGATGTTCAATTAAATTCACAAATGTATCAGAGAAATTTGTACACTTTAATAAGATAAACAAATAGTCCCAACTTACTGAGTCAAATGCTGAACTTATATCAAGGCTGATGAGTGTCAAATCTTTCTTTTTCTGTTTGCATAATCAATCAGAGTTAAAGTTCTCCTTATATTATCAAAAGTATTTCTATTTATAATAAAGCCTGTCTGATCTATATCTATTATACTTGGAATGATTGTCTTTAATCTGTCAGCAAATATATTCATGAACATTTTATAGTCAACATTAAGTAATGAAATAGGTCTATATGAAGTGCATCTAGTTGGATCTTTATTGGGTTTCAAAATTGATGAAATAAATGTGTATTGCCAGGATGGGGGAATTGACAATTCATTTTGAGCTGAAATGAAAACCGTATGTATTAATGAATAGGTACTCTTAGGAAGGATTTTATAAATCTCAGGAATAATACCATCATTACCTGGTGATTTGTTTGATTTAAGTTTATTTATTTGTGTGATAACCTCTGTATATGAAATATTTTTATCTATTAATCTAGTCTGTTGTTTATTAAGTTTTTTGTTCATGTTTGTGATTATAAAGTTCTTTATTTTGTCTTTAGAATCCATATTAATGTTATTATGGTTAATGTTATGAAAGTGATTTCTAAATTCATCTAATATTTCTGGTAAACTAGAGACATTCTTCTTTTTCCTTGGAGAAAATTTCTTTGATGTGATTTTGTTTATTCAGCCTTTTTGTTTTATTTTTAAGTCTATGTAAGTATTTGGGACTTATTGAGTAAGACAAAAATTTATATTTCTCTAATGTTATTTTGACTTTGCGACTTAAAATTTCTTTGTATTTCTCATTTAATTTATTTATTTCCTCAATGACTTTTTTGTCCATAATATTTTCCTTATTATTATGTTTATATGAGTCTAATTTGTTTTGAATGTCTATTAATTCCCTGTCCCAAGATTTCCTTTTATTATTACACCATCTGATACTATGTCCATATAAATAAGATTTTAGAGCATCCCAAATGTAAATAATGGAGACGTCAGGTGTAGTGTTTAAGTCTAAGAAATGTTGCACCTCTGTAAGTATATAATCTTTATAATCTTTTAGTTGAGTTAGGTATGCTGGTATTCTTTTGATCTGAACATTATAAGTAATATTTACCATAAATTCAAAGACAATTGAATTATGATCTGATATAGGGCATGAAATGATCTTAGAATTAGTTAGGTCTGTTGCCAGTTGGTTAGAAATAATAACTCTATCTATTCTTGAATAAGTTTTATGTCTGTTAGAAAAAAAAGTATATGGTAATGATTTAGAATCTGTCTGATTATTAATATCATTCAAATGATATAAATTAATGAAATCCTTTAAATGTTTTGCATTGGATGTGATTTCCCTTTTTCCTATAGTAGTAGTATCTTTTTCATGCAGGATACAGTTAAAATCTCCTGCTAAAATAATATCTCCTTTAGAAAATGATATAATCTTATTGAGATGGTGTTTCACTGTATTAGTGCCAATTCCTGGTATCCAGTATACATTAATCAATGTATATGTTTTCCCATTAATCTGTATTGTAACCAGGCAGAACATTCCTTTGCCATCTTTATATGACTTAATAGTTTTAGGTATGGGCATATTTTTGTTCCATAAGATAGCCACTCCTCTTTTTTCTGTGTGTGTTCTGAGCTAAACAAGACTGTATATTTATTAGTGACTAAATTATCTCTATCTTTTTACAAGAGATGTGTTTCCTGAAGGAATATTAAGTTGGCTCTATGCAGATTAATATATCTCATTAAACTTGCCCTTTTACATGGGTTATTCAATCCATTAATGTTTAAAGAAATTCCTTTTAAAGTTACCATTTAACTTTTATAAACATATAAAACTTATAATCAGAATAGCATTTACTAAAGTAAGTATTATTATGTCTCCTCCTTTAGGTGTTCTATTAATTATAGCTGCATTTAGTGAAAATCTTATGGAATTTTGTGAGATTTTAACTTTTATTTGTAGTGACAATGAGTTTATAAAATGTGATGTGGATGTCAAAACTATATACACATAACAATAATCAGGTGAAAATATTGTTTGGATTAAACAATGCATCCAGCCTGGAGTTAAAAACTCCAACTTTGAGTAGCAAATACCACTCAAGTTATCCCCCTATCCTAAGCAGCAGTACTCCAGCTGCCACCAAATTAATTAAATACTAACTATTATTAACTAAAGTTAAACTCATTTATTTTGATTATCTAATATAGCAAGACTTAAACAATTTATATAACAGCTTCATATAATCATATAAAACTTTTATAATAAACTTAATAATGCTATGTACATCTATTCTATATAATGAGTTCATTATCATAATAGCATTCTAACAATCTTGAAAGTGGGAGCAGAGAAGAGAGAGAGAAAAAAAAAGAGAGGATACCCATTTGGCAGTTTAATAAAAATTTGTAATGATAGGTTCTTATTATATGTTTATGCTCATTTGAATTCAATAACATTTGTTATCTCAGGCTATTATGACTCAGACATTACTTACATTAGAGTATTCATATTTTCTGCCATAACAGTACTGTTAGTAGTTTTAAAACTTTAAACTACATGCACTAGAAGCTTCCTTCTCTTACTTATTCTTACCATTTAAATAAAATGATTATTCTCAGTATATAAGATAAAAGAACATACTACAAAGCAATGTTGATCCCTAGTTATGCATAAATCATTGTGATGAAAGCCAGCTATATCTTATATATCTGCACTGCAGCTTTAAAATGTATCACATGACATTTTCTTCTGAAATAGAATCATAATAATGCACATACTTATTTATCTTAGTTAAAATAAATGCATTATAATATTATATATACTTAAATTATAAGCAACTATATGCATTAAAGTGCAGCAATTATATAAGCTTTCAGAGTCATATATGCATGAGTTTTAACTTCTATGCATTCTAAATTATTTCATTTGTTTACTATGGCATATTAAGCCATTAAAATCATTATAACTTTTACATTTTATGTTACATCTTAAATAAGTAAATTATTATAAAGAAAAAATCACATTTTGTTGTCATAAAGTTCATTTTTCATCACAATACCACATTTACAGCAGTTCTACTTCTTGAAACTGGTTTACTTCTTGAATTTGCGACGAGTCTGTGTGAAATCAGGGGTCAAAGTTTCAGCTTCTCTGTGCATTTTCTGAATGTTGAAGCTTTTAAAACGACTCAAGGACACTATTCATGAGGATACCTATAACTTAAATTGTCTCTTATAACATTCTGGCGGGAATTTTAATAAAAGTAAGTGACAAACATTCATTTTGAATGCAAATGGATTTATACAGTGTAAAACCTTCTCGAAGCACTTCACAAGTCATTGCAGTCTCTATGGCAGTGAAACCAAGCCTTCAATTATTTAACATAAACATTACTTATATTTATGTGTCCCATTTCATTTTCTCATTCAGAGTATGTTACAAACACATATCAGTATTATCAGAACCTTGTTACCTAAAAAAAAAAAAAAAAAAAAAAAGTACCTACATAGATATTTACTTGCTGTTTGTTTTAATAAAGTAAAACCTGAGACATATTACTTACAACTGCTTTAGTTCTAGTCAACTGCAGTTATATCATGACATATTATTTAATATCATGTATTTAAGCAATTTAGTCATAGTATAATATATAGCAGTAATACTTAAACAGCATAAATAATTTTAAAGAGATAATAGATTATTTTTCCCGTTCTTTTCATCTTTCCCCCTGCCCTCCCTCTCCCTCCCTATGTGTTTAGTTTAAAGAGAATGCTATTATTTAAAATAAGAAAAGAAAGAAAATATATCATATTACTAACCTTAGGTCTCTTTGTCACAAAAGAGAAACAAGTTGATTTATATCACGTTATTTGTTCCTCATGAAAGTTTGATTATTCATAAAACAAACTTCAGTTCTTGCACATTAAAATAACTTTGTGCAAATCATTAAGATATTTGTGGTTTTCTTGTAAATGCAGAAACTGTAATTAAAGAGTTCAAAGAAATATAAAACATGTCATTTGTTTTTTAGACTTTTTTGTTTCTCTGATGTCTTCCAAGAAGTTCCTGTTGCCATTTTTTTTAACGAAGGACTTGCCCATTCCATATCCTCAATTTTGTCTAATATTTTATTTTTTTTAATATACAACAAAGCAGAGTCCAGGTCTTCAAAAATTCTAGGGCCATCAGGTAAAAAGATTTTTAGTTTGGAAGGAAATAAAAGATGAGTTTTGAACTGTGCTTTCTTAAGCTCTCTTATTAATGGTAAAAAGACCTTTCTTTTTGATATTACCAAAGAAGAATAGTCATTGTCAAAGCGCACAGTTGCTTCATTAATTTTATAGGTGATTTAGCCCATGCAGATTTTAATACCATCTCCTTGTCATAAGATGATAAAAATCTTACAATAACTGATCTAGGATACTTTTTATTTGTATTAGAAATGGATAAAGACATATGGGCTTTTTCAATGCCAAAAGAAAATGCCTCTGACAGATCTAAAGTTTTGGAAAGCCAAGTATTTAAAAAAGATGTAATGTTATTACCTTCTATATTTTCTGGCAGTTCAAAAATCCTTATATTGTTGCATCTGGATCTGTTTTCCAAGTCATCTAGTTTGGATTGAAGGTGCGTGTTTTGTTTCAATAAGAATTCAGTGTTTATTTCTTCTTCCTTAATTCTGTTGTCCATATCATTAAGTGTCTCTTCTATACCTGTTATCTGAGCTTTCTGATGTTGTAGATCTTGGTGTAGCACATCCATTTGTTTTGTGGTTTTCTCTATAAAATTATCAATTTTAACATCCAGTCTGTCCATTTTAGTTGTTAGTTGCTGTATAGTTGATAATAATGTCTGAAGCTCTTTCTTAATGCTGGAATCCTGACTGTTAGCCTTGCTGGAACTCATTCTGAACAGAAGTGATGAGAGAAATTTCCAAAAAGATTTCTGACAGGAAAATTAGTTAAATTTTCTTTCTTTTTTGGATATTATTCAAGGTAATGATATTCCAAACGTTTTTAGAAAGAAAATTATTCCATTAGTTGAATTTTGAAGTAATAATTTCCTGTTAATGTAGTTATGTTGGTGGAGCTGAAGAAATCTGCTGCTATTCTGTGTTCATCCTTGGCCACGCCCCGCAGCAACCTGACTTTTGACCACCATGTTGTTTTCATTGTTCAGAAAGCTTTTGACATGGCCCACCTCATAAGTAAGGTATCTCATCCAGGGACAAACAGGTCATAACATCCCTGTATTCTTCTCTTAAAAGGCCAGTTATTGAGTACAACTTCCCCTTCAGCATGTACCTCGCAAAGCACATGCAGCAGCCAGAGAGACCACAGAGGTTCCTCACCAGGAGAATCCAGGGCCTCAAACATCTACCCTACACAGATATGCTAAAAGCCCTGTCACTCTACTCATTTTCATACAGACTCCTCAGAGGTGACCTCTGTCTGGCATACAAAGCAATCTCAGACCCCACCTTGATGGGACTGCTGCATATCCGTAAGTCAAGCTCCACTCAAGCAACCCATACGTGAGACCTAAACCTGGTCTGTGATATCAAGAGGGCTTGTTGGTCAGACAGATTTGTGTCCTAGAGACTCCCCCATCTGTCAAGCAGAGTACCTCATTATTCCTTTTTAAGAGCAACTTGGATAACTGGATGGGAAACAGAAAATACACCCCTGGGATTTCACCTGTGTCCCTGCTGGACAGGGGCTTTGGGTGCTGACTTGTATAAACATGGGGTAAACTCTTTGCTAGGCTTATAAGAGCCTCAAGGCCAATAGCCTAGTAACCTCCTGTGATCCTATGATTTCTTACACTAAGAGGTTGCGGTGTGTGTGAAAGAGACTGTGAAATGCCCTAGATAGAGTTAGCAGGTGGAATTTATGCTCAAGTGCATTTCCAAGCAATTGTGAGCTTCAAGGGAAAAGAGGTTTACTGCTGCTCATGCTAAGTCTGCTTAAAATGTGCAACTGTTGTGTTTAGCAAATGGTATCACTATTGTGGTAGACAACTTTATAGTAGTGTTAGTAGCACAGGAGGTAACATACTTGCATCTTGATGCAGAGAGCTGTATGTTCTACTCCCACAGCATGTAGATTTGTATTTTTTGGGGGAGGGGTACTGCAGTCCTGTAAATGTCCACCTTTGGGTGAGATGCTTGCTGATTGCAAACTTGTTTTTCCCAATTGCCACCCATTCCCTATTGCAGTATAACAGCTTACCATTTTTTAATGTCACATAGGCAAGTTATTCTTCAAGGGCAACAGGCACTGAATTTGTAGATGAAACACTTAAGGTGTTTACCTCACAGACACAAGGTACAGGGTTTGGTTCTCACCTTTAAAAGGAACTCAGCTAGGCTTAAATTGGAACACAAGGGCAGTTAGTCCAGTACTTATCTATGAACCTATGAATCTATAAGGAACAATGAAATCTGAGTCAGATACCCCCTTATCTTAAATGAAGGAAATCCTTCACATTGAGCTAAAAATAGATAATCCTCATACAGAGTCTGAACTGTCTAACTAAGCCAAACCACTTACACTGTCTGTTGAATATGTCTCCAACCCAAGGCATCAAATGCCTTCTAAAAACGTATTAATAATGCCTCCATCTTCCCACTGCAGTCTTCCTCTTTTTGGATGACATTCAGAAACTCTCTAAAGTGGTTTATAGAATTTTTTTTCCTTTCCAAAGTGTACATAAGTTCTGCAGTATATAGAAGTGGACTTACTTTGGCAAGGCTTATCTGACAGGTAGTGCACATAATTAAGTTTTGGGACTGATAAATAAACTCCTTCCTATACCTAACGTACAAAGTTTGATTCCTTCATCCTTAATTTGCCTACTTTGTGACTCTGAGCATGTCCTATAACCAAGCAGTGCACCTGGGTCACCCCTGAGAGAAGAGGCACTTGTTTCCAGTGGGCCTAGGGTTACCACCTGTCCCTGTTTGGGCAGTTGTGTCCTGCAAAAAGTATAAAAAATGGCAAATGTCCTGAGATTTTAGGACAAAAATATTTCATAAGTTTTCATTAATAGTTGCATAAAATGGTTATTTTTTATTTGAAACACCTAAATGTTATATGAATAGCATAAGCAACCCAAATGCTACAAGAATAAACTTTTATTTTGGCAAAAAAATTAAGCTCTGTTCCTTGCATAGGCCATGGGCATATCTTGTCCTGCAAAATCTCATGTTTCTGAAAATAAATGTCCCAATTTGGGCATTTGAAAATGTGGTAACCCTAAGTGGGCTTACTTAGTGAAGAAATATATGCATAATTAAGGATTTGAGGTTAATGTTTATTAGTGAAATTGCTGTCTAGGTACAAAGCATGAAGATACTTTTTCAAAGTTTGTAATCTGTATTTGCACTATCTCAATATATTACAAGTTGCACACTGTAAAGAACTTTTAATATACCCCCCATAATCAGGACTGGATCATGGTCAAATGGGGTCCTAGGCAGGATGATGGACTGCACCCCACCACTCACAGACATACATCCATGCTAATATCCAATTGTTTGACTGATTATCCTCAGTTGCCATAAAAAAATATTCATACCTATTAATGAGCATGTTGTTTCTTTTTTATATAGTTTATAATGATCACAGAGTTTTTGATTTAATTTAAAACTATTTAAAATTTTATAGCAAAAACCCTGACAGTCATTCGCTAAATGAAGCAAAACTATCTCGCACTAAAAAAAAGACATAGCATGAGCAACAGTAAAAGCATAAACAAGGATAAACTTATCTTTCCCTCTGTTGAAATGCGCATTTATTGAAAATGCATCTGTCAACTCTTGAAACTACAAGACTTGCTGGGACTCATATCAAACAGGATACAGCAAGCTACTAATTAGCATCTAAGAGAAGGCTGCATGAATTGAAAAGACAAATGTGCAATGCATTCACTAATATCTTAGGACAGCCAACTTGACACAAATGTCCCTTTTCAGGGGCAGTCTAGGAGCACTGACTCATATATTGAAATGATCAGAGTTACAAAGAAGACAAATGAAGTCTGATAGAATCAAACCCTGCAGTATAGAAGCAGATCATTGCCTTACTCATATGAACTAAGTACCAGACAGACTACTGAAGCCCAACATAATACAGTTCACACTCATGTCAGCAAAAAAACAAGGAGGATTAAAAATGCATTCACAGTTAAGATATTATCATTAAATTCATGCGCTTCATGCTGTCCAGTTTACTGTCAAAAGTCCTCAAAACAAGGAAACTAAGGAGTGTACCCAAAGAACATGGGTCACATGATGATGTTCCTACTACAATTAATTCCTTTCTTTACACCATAACTACTGCAGATTGCAGAAGCCAAGCAATTATACAGAAGCACAACCATCAATTACAGCCACTTGCATGGCTGAACACTGTAGATACCTGCTTGAACAAACAAATTAATACATTCAAAAATACTGGTCCAGTAATGTATTTCAGCTCACTGCTGTCAAAACCATATAGTAGAGCACATTGCAAATTGCAACCCCCCTCTGCCCTCTTTAGTTCATAGCTCAGATCAGAGAGACAAAGACCTAAAAATTAGGTAAATATTTTAAATGTGTCTCTTATATACTTAGAATTTTGATAGAGGAAAAAGGTGTGTGTATGTAAGCATTTCTGGCAGATATAAAGTTTGACACTCATTCTTGACTTATTTAACGACTACAATCCACAATAATTTACCAGAAAGCAACACATTTTTCAAAATGCCTCTCAACTTCTATATTCGAGAATTCTATATAAGCCAAAATAATGGAGGAACGCAGGTCTAAATTGTAAATGCCAGTTCTTTTATCTGTTTGCTAGGAATGAAAATTCACTATACAAAGTGCCCCTTTTAAGTGTTGACCCAAAAGCACTGTCTGAGTGACTTGCTCAAATACCACAGTAGGCATATGCAGGTGGAAGGATTCAAACCTTGTACTTTTAACTTCAGGAAACAGATTGTTAATAGCTTAGTGCCTTAAACCCCAGACAACTCTAATTAATTTTCCATGAATTTCTGACCAACGACTATGAAACTCTAATGACTAGCATTATTAACTACTGACTAACTGTTATGCTCACTGATTTATAATAAAATAATGAAGTTAAGGAATAGCTGGCGATTAGTGCAGTGGGTAAAGGCCCTAAGCTTTTGATGAGCTGTTTGCTATAGTAATAAGGTTTGACTCTTTCTGTCTCCATATGCCTACTGTGTGACTCTGAGCAAGTTATTTAATCAGACAGTGTGCCTTGGTTGCCCCTGATGTGTGAACAAGTCAGTTCAGTGCTCCTGGGACTTAGGTAATGTAAATGTTAGGGATATACTCATTTTCTGTACAAGAATAACTATAAAATTTGTAATCACTGGTATTACTGAAATTCAGAAGTGCAGTTGGCTAAACCAGTGCCCTGTGCCAGTACTATGAACTAGTTCTCCACTCCATCAGCTTTTCAAGTGTAAGAACAAAAAAAAAAACAATCAGGTGGTCAGACACATGACATACTCCCTCCACTCCTGTCCCAGCCAATCAGGTCCCATTTCTAAAGGAAAGTTTTTATTTATTTTAAACTGTAGCAAGCAGCTGCTACAGTTTATACTCCACATGGAGCATTATAGCACTCAGGTTTTAGTATAAAAAAGCAAGTTATTTCTCTTTTAAACTGTAGCAAACTGCTTGTTATAAGTTTAGCAAGCAGTCACTTCAGCTTATACCCCCCCAAAACAGATTAAACTGTAGAAAAAAATGCTTTCTACAATGTTGCTATAGTTTAGACAACACATGGAGTGCTACAGTACACAGGTTTAACTGCAAATGTCATACCGGCTTTTAAAAGCTGGTATGGATTAAGGCATGATTGGCACCCCCCAACATGTTGTGGTCAGGGCAGTTAGCCACTTTTCACCATTCTAGCTATGCTATTGCTCAGATTAATTGAAGTATCAAACTGGAGAGACATTTTTCCATCTTGGAGAATCAGAAATCATCCTTAGAGTGGAGGGGAACACATCCTGGAGAGTCATGCAATCCATCAGGGTGGCATTCGATAATCTTTTGAGGGGAAAACACACACACACACACACACACACACACACACACACACACACACACACACACACACACACACACACACACACACACACACAGACACACACATTGCAAGATCAGTTTCCTGCTAAAAGCTGTAATCAACTCAACTCCGATCTGATCTCCTCTGTTGCCAGATATCCCATGAAGAAACAAATAAATAAATCTCCCATGAGGAGTGTTGCTGCAAGGTACTTTTACAAACTGTTTGCAGGCTGAAAAAAATTAATTTCCCAGTCCAGTTGTCCTCTGCGAGATGAACTTCCTAGCTGCTGGCTGGCATCTGCGCTGATGCTTCAATGCGAGGTGCAGACATAGCCGGCTTTAGGCCCCAGCCAACCCTGTGGTCGCTGGTGGCCCCCCAGTCATAGCAAGTTATTTTATTTTGACTTTTTTTTACATATTTGTCAAACAAACAAAAGCTAGTACAGCAATCGTGTACTTAGTAAAACCAGGTAGGTAATAATTCTTATTGATATATCCTTTACAATTCAAAAATATCTGTGGTTATAATAACAATGTTATGTCAAGTTATAAGGTTTACAATTTCATTAAATATTTTACTGCTGACATAGGGCCCTTGACTTAGTTAAATTTTGGTGGTAAGTATTCCTTCCTCTAAAACTAAAATCATAGCCAGTTTTAGGCACCCGCAGTCTCTGTGGCTGAAATTGGCCCTTGAATTTCTTACATTGACTGTGTAGGGGCCCCAGAAAAGCTTTTAATTGCTGGGGGAAATTAAGGAGAAAAAAAAAGATTATTAATTTTCAATCACATGCTTTATCCAAAAAAAGGTTCTGATGTAACCCTGTCAAGATAAGGCTGATAATCTTGAACATGTTCAAGATAAACACTAGAGGTCAACAGCTCAGAGTGCCCGATGTTAGTGCTTATCTTGGATTTAAGAGATGATGATGCACCCGATTTTCAGGGTTTGTTTTCTCTTTTGGAGAGTTTTATAAATATTGTCAGAACAACGCTTACTATAACTCTCAATGTCTTTGTTCAAGAAGTCTGGGAAAATCCAAAAATTATAGCAGAACAAAGGCACAGAATCAGGAATACTTTTTAAATATTTCTATAATTCATTTACAATATTAATAGAATGACACATTTTGCATCAACATGCATTGTCTGGACAGTACAACGTATGAAATGCTGATGTCTGGATTTACTGTCTGTATCCCTGAATTACTTAACAGCAAATCAAACTTTTTATGAGGGACAGAACAAAATTATGTGGCAAAATCAGAGACATTCTCCAAAATTAGTAGCAGTGGCAGCTTTGTATTACTCTTCACTGAGGTAAATAAAAGGGACTAGTCCTGCTGCTGTTTGATGACTGCTAAACAGTCACTGATCTGGTGTGACAGTATCAGTGTTGAAAAATGCATTGCTATTTGCTGAAATCAGTATAACACTAGTATCACTGTGACTGGTGTGTGTGCGCATGTGACCATGCACAAGAGCATGTGTACATAAAACATTATTGATTTTATCTATGAAAACACACACATACATAGTAATGACAGGCATGTGCATAACTTTTCTGGGTAACAGTAAAAAGAATGCAGTTAACAAGTAAGGGAGTGAAAGAGTATTCTAGTCCTGCATGCAGAGTTGTTATAATGTATCATTGTTGTAACTAAATGCCAGTTACTCTGAATGTTCCTCTGTGAGATGGGCCAACACCGTGTTGTACGTAGTTCTGTCATAATGAAAAAGCATTGTAGCTAGAGTTCAGTTTGTGCGTACTGCTCCAAAATCTTTGCAGCATGAACTAACAGGCTGCTTAGCAAGGACGGCAGTAGCAGTATGATACCTGGACTTTTGTATTTCCAATATGGTGGTCTTCTTCAGCTTGTATTTGTTTGTGCCTTGACAAGATTACGGCCATTTTCATCCCTTGTACACTACTTCATTCAGGTCATGCACATCCTTCCCCTCTCCTTGATCAATACAAGTCATTAAGAAAATGTTAAAACGTCTCAGTGATTGCATCTGGCTCAGTGTACCCCTTTCCTGATCCTCTTTCAGTCCCAAAAAGAGCCTTATGTTCTTATCAATCCTTTAGTGCTATTTGAGGTCTTTTTTCCTATCTTCCCATCTTCCATTATTTAACCTCATATGATATTATTTCCTCATTTTTTTATGTTTTTATTTGTTAATTGGGGAGGTGCACTGGTATGTAGATTCTTTTCAGACATGACCAGTGTCGTGTTGGCAATACAACATATTTTTTACAGTAAAAGAAATATTACAATGATCAAATAATACAAACATATTTTTTATGTTCATAGGTTTAAATATCAGGCTTGTATTTTATTGAACTACTAAAGGCTGAACTGACTTAATGACCTTATTTCCTTTCTCCTGTAAAATGTAATGATTTCTAAAAAGTCAACCCGTGTATATATAGTGTTTTACTTAGAGTAGTAACGTTTTATAGAGTCTAGGTAGAAAGAGTATCAAACCCTGATCCTTCCTTTCCCCAATCCAAGGGTAATAATGTGTTACATAATCTAGGTGCAAATGCTACCAAAACCTGATCCTTCCTTTCCCCAATCCAAGGGTAATAATGTGTTACATAATCTAGGTGCAAATGCTACCAAAACCTGATCCTTCCTTTCCCCAATCCAAGGGTAATAATGTGTTACATAATCTAGGTGCAAATGCTACCAAAACCTGATCCTTCCTTTCCCCAATCCAAGGGTAATAATGTGTTACATAATCTAGGTGCAAATGCTACCAAAACCTGATCCTTCCTTTCCCCAATCCAAGGGTAATAATGTGTTACATAATCTAGGTGCAAATGCTACCAAAACCTGATCCATCTTTTCCCCAATCCAAGGGTAATAATGTGTTACATAATCTAGGTGCAAATGCTACCAAAACCTGATCCTTCCTTTCCCCAATCCAAGGGTAATAATGTGTTACATAATCTAGGTGCAAATGCTACCAAAACCTGATCCATCTTTTCCCCATATTTACATTTATTACTGTGCTCCCTGACCTTGTGTTAGCTATAATGTCTGTACAATGCAGATACAATTTTCCGGAATTCCAGACAAAGCTTATCCCTTTGGTGCCTGTTCTAAACTGAGAGCAATAAGGCATACTTTATTTGTTTAGTTTCATAGTTTAGTACTAGGCTATCTGCCCTGAGGCATTTGCAAGCCTAGCCCTAGAGATGTGGCTTTCACCACCCCATGTAGTGGTACTAAGGTGTATAGAATACATTTAGAATACTGTGCCTTTGTCTAGTAGTGACACATTGAAGACCCCCTTACTTATTAAAATTAGTTTACTGTGCCTCGGTTAAGTAGCAATACAGGGGTGACCCCCGGGGTAAACCTACGATCTCCATTCACTCGTCAAGATTTCTCTTGAAGAGAGTCAGTGAGGGGCTCTGCCTAACATGGACTGGGATTTTGTTCCAGAGTATGGGAAGCCTCTGAGTTATGAATCTGTCCCTCCAGCATGTTCTATTCATGTTTGTACTGAGGTTTAAATCTTTGGCTCTCGTGGTTCTTATGGATTTTGATTTTTTGAGGTGTAGCATGTCCATCAATTCCTGGTTGGACATGGCCTTGTATGTCAGGCACAGATCACCTCTGAGCAGGCGGTATGCTACTGAATAGAGCTGGAGTTTCTTTAGCCTGGCAGCATATGACATATGTTGGAAACCCTTGATCCTCTTGGTGAGGTACTTCTGGGGTCTCTCCAGCTGTTGTGTGCCGGGTGAGGTACATACCAAATGGGGCATTGTACTCAATCATGAGCCTGATAAGGGAGGAGTACAGGGGCACGATGACCTCCTTTGATCTGGATGTGAACCCCATCATGATAAGGTGGGCAAGGTAGAAAGTCTTTCTAACCACTTTGGCAACGTGGGTGTCAAATGAGAGGTCACTATCAACTTGGGTCCTCAGGTCTCTGATTACTTTTTCGGTACTCATACTCAGTGGGTTACTGTCTATGTGATAATTTGTGGGTATTTTGTTTTTCCCAAAGGAGATGACTATACATTTCTTGGCATTCAGTTTAAGGCCGTGATTCCAGCACCAGTTGTCCGTTTCGGTGAGGCCTTTCTGTAGGATGTATGTGTCAGCTGGTGTATCGACTATGGCGCCTAGTTTGCAGTCATCTGCGAACTTTGTCAGCCACAACCCTCCCATGTTTGCTTTCACATCTGAGAAGTAAATGCCGAACAAGAGGGTCCCAGGACAGAGCCCTGTGGGACACCACTTGTGACTGGCTTTGAGTCTGACATGGCTCCAATCTTGACTTTATGGGTTCTGTTCTTTAGCCAGTTTGCAACCCATCTTGTGACATATGGATTTACTTTTAAGCTGTTTAGCTTTTCTATGATCCCCGAGTGGGGTATTTTGTTGAAGGCTTTAGCCAAGTCCAGGTAGGCTGTATGGACTGCCTTGCCCTCATCAATGGCTGTAGTGGCTGTTTCGAAAAAGTCAACCAGGTTCAAAAGGCAGGATCTGCCTTTTACAAAGCCGAATTGGGTGGGATCAAGTGTCTGTAGGTCCCCAATGTCGTTGTTTATGAGTTCCATAATAATTCTTTCCATAGCTTTGCAAACCAGGCTGGTCAAGCTTATGGGGCGGTAGTTCCCAGGGTCTGTAGTGGAGCCTCCCTTGTGGAGTGGTACCACTGTTGCTGTACACCAGTGTTCAGGTACATATCCTGTAGTAAGGCTAAGGTTAAATAACATTTTTATATGTGGGTTTAGCTCCTCTTGGAGTTCACGTATCACGCAGCAGGGGATACCATCAGGTCCCATAGATGCTGTGTTTTTTGCTTTGTTGAGGGCGGTTCTCACCTGGACATCAGAGATGACAGGGAGGTTACATTCCGCTGGGATGAGTATTTCTTCTTTTGGAGGTGAGGGAGGGGAGAAATTTGCACTGAACCTGTCTGCCAGAATGTTGGCACTATCTGTGGGTTCGGTAAATTTTTTGTCGTTGTGTACTAACTCTGAGCATATCTGAGTATTTCCAGGTTTCTAACATAACTGAAGAATGCCTTGTGGTTATCTTTAGTGTCCTTGGCGATTTTTCTCTCAAAGTTGGCCTTGGATATTTTTATGAGAGAACGTAGCTTTCTACTAGTGCTGATCAGAGATGCCTTCCCTTTATGGGATTTTGCTCTGTCTTGCAGTAGCTTTCTTCTTTTGTTATACAATTTGTTTATGGCTGGGGTCCACCAGACAGGACACTTTCCTTTGGTGGAGAGGGTCTTGGTTTTATTTGGGATTGCACGATCCATGCATTCTTGGAGATGTCCATAGAAAGTATTTGTGTAGGATTCAGCATTGTGGGAAGTGGTTTCCATTGGCCCTGAGGGCTTAAATGATACCATCTCAGTCTTGAGAAATGTAAAGTCGGCGTTTGAGAAGTTTTTCACTGTAGTCTTTTGTGCTGTCCCCATGTTTGTGATGATCAGGTCTAGTATATTATCCCCCCTTGTGGGAGAGGTGACTAGCTGTTCTATTGCATTTGAGTTTATGAATTCCAGGAAACTTTGGGATAGGGTGTTAGGGCTAGAATAGTGCACCCAGTCTATGTTAGGGTAGTTGAAGTCTCCCAATATGATGGTATTTGGTGAGACATTCATATCTTCCAATGTCTTCAGGAAGGCTGAGTGGGGTTCTTGAGATTGGGTGGGTGGTCTGTAACATGCAACCAGTTGTATAGCAGTTTTGCCTATGGTTAGCTGCACCTGGATGGTCTCCGATGCTTCATGAGTTGCCACTAACCTAGAGGTGTGGGTATCCTTGATGAATATGGACACTCCCCCTCCCTTTGTGGTTCGGCCCAGGTTTTGGGGCCAAAAAGCATGATACGAGGTAAAGCCTGGTAGCGCTGGGGTGCTCTCAGGAGCCTTGAATCAGGTCTCTTTTACAGCACAGACATCGATGTTCTCCATATTGAGGAGTGCTTCGAGAGCCTGCATCTTGAGATTTAGACTTCTGGCGTTGAGCACCATTACCCTTAATTTTTTTCCATTTTTGTTTTCTAAGGAGGTGGGTTCGTCTTTTGAGCCTTGCCTAAAAAAGGCACTATGGGGGTGGCAAGAGCCTTAGCCAATATCCGGAAGCCCAGTGGTGACAGGTGCAAGCCGTCCTTTGTGAAGCAGCATGGCTTGTCCAGCATGTCATCCCGAGCAGACAGACATTGGATCCCCCTAGAATGACACCAGTAATTGAGCCAATTATTAAAGCTGATCATCTTGTCTTTGTATTGTGGCATCATTCTTGGTGAGGGCAGGATGCTGCTCAGGGTCAGGGTCATACCAGCCTGGGCTACATAATCAGAGAGCTCCTCAGTGTCTTTTTTCATGTAGTCCAAGGAGGTACATCTCAGGTCATTCACGCTGGCATGGACAATGATGGGGTCATATTTGTATGTGCTTTTGAGTGACCTGCGTGTGTGTGTTATATGGCGGATCCTAGCCCCCGATAGGCAGCTTACCGTTACCCTCTCCTTGCTCAGCCTGGTAAGTGGGACGTCAGTGTGTCTGACTAGAGTCACCTATCACTAGTGTATCAGGCATAGTGTTTGGCCTTAAGGGCTGTGATTTATTGACACACAGATTTATTGAAGTATGTGTTGCATGTGTTATGTTTTGAGGTGATGGATTTTTGGTGTCTGATTTGGGAGCCTCTGTTGTTTTGGTAAGTTTTTTAATAGAGCCTCCAAGTATGTTTTTGTGTTATTATGTGCTTGATTTGCAGTTGGGGTAGGTCTATGTGTGACTGGGTTTGTTGTGTGTGAGGTTACCTTCTCCTCCTGTCTGGTCTTGCCAGTCCTGAGTTGAGAGAGTTCAGCCTCCAGTTTGGCTATATAGTTGCATCTCTCACATGCATTTGTGTTTGTTGGGAGGAGGAGAGGGTTGTCTGTGTACATGAGACAATTATAGCATTGTCTCAAGATTCCCAGATTAATCAGCTGAGCAGGAGAAGTGGTTGGGGTGGTAGGTGGATGTAGTGCTACTTGAGTTTGAGAGTGCTTGCTTAGAAGAGTAGCTTAGAGAACAAGTGATATGCTTATAATATAACGAGTAGACTGGTTATTCTAAGAGTAGAGCTTTCTAAGGGAAAATTTGAAGAGCAGACTTGGCGGAGCCAGGAAACGTTTAACCTTGTTTAACCAGCGCTGCGCTAATGCGGATTTTAAACAGGGAACTTGAAAAGAGCTAGAAATGGTCCCAAACAACCAATTACTACAGCTCTTGTGCTGAAGTCACTTCCTTCAGGGACAGATAGGCTGCTCAAGGCTCCCCACTCCCACTGGTGAGCAAAGAAACTTCCTTCTTATCCAAGTAAGGTAATGGACAACACAGGAACTACACCACAGCCCAGAATACAGCAAAGCCTGTAAACTGGTCTAAACTAGTCGAGAAGAGGCGGGAAAACAAGAATTATTTTTTTGGTTTTTTTTTTGTTTTTAGATAGAAAACACTCAGAAATACAGAAGGCAGCAATACATCAGTTACACAGTCTAGCACACTTTAGTGGGCAGCCTCAATAGTTAAATTAAACAAACAAACACAGATTTTCGATTAATTTTTGACCAGGTAAACTTTTAAGTGCAGATACTATAAAATGCAGCAAACAGTTAAAAAAACAGGATAAGCCTGTTTAAAATAAGCAAGCGAAGGTATTCCAAGTAAAAACCAGAAAAAAATACTTAAATCTGGAAAGTAGTCACTTTTCTCAGTTCTCTGTAGCTAGGACCACTCTGCAGGACCACGTGGAGTTGTCTCTGAGTAGTATAGCCAGAAGAAAATGCTCTGAGGCAGATTTTAAACAGGGAACTTGAAAAGAGCTAGAAATGGTTCAAAACAACCAAATACTACAGCTCTTGTGCTGAGGTCACTTCCTTCAGGGACAGATAGGCTGCTCAAGGCTCCCCACTCCCACTGGTGAGCAAAGAAACTTCTTTCTTATCCAAGTAAGGTAATGGACAACACAGGAACTACACCACAGCCCAGAATACAGCAAAGCCTGTAAACTGGTCTAAACTAGTCGAGGAGAGGCGGGAAAACAAGGATTATTTTTTTTTTTGTTTTTTAGATAGAAAACACTCAGAAATACAGAAGGCAGCAATAAATCAGTTACACAGGCTAGCACACTTTAGTGGGCAGCCTCAATAGTTAAATTAAACAAACAAACACAGATTTTCGATTAATTTTCGACCAGGTAAACTTTTAAGTGCAGATTCTATAAAATGCAGCAAACATTATAAAAAACAGTATAAGCTTGTTTAAAATAAGCAAGAGAAGGTATTCCAAGTAAAAAACAGAAAAAATACTTAAATCTGGAAAGTAGTCACTTTTCTCAGTTCTCTGTAGCTAGGACCACTCTGCAGGACCACGTGGAGCTGTCTCTGAGTAGTATAGCCAGAAAAAAATGCTCTGAGGCGGATTTTAAACAGGGAACTTGGAAAGCGCTAGAAATGGTCCAAAACAACCAATTACTACAGCTCTTGTGCTGAGGTCACTTCCTTCAGGGACAGATAGGCTGCTCAAGGCTCCCCACTCCCACTGGTGAGCAAAGAAACTTCTTTCTTATCCAAGTAAGGTAATGGACAACACAGGAACTACACCACAGCCCAGAATACAGCAAAGCCTGTAAACTGGTCTAAACTAGTCGAGGAGAGGTGGGAAAACAAGGATTATTTTTTTGTTTTTTTTTGTTTTTAGATAGAAAACACTCAGAAATACAGAAGGCAGCAATAAATCAGTAACACAGGCTAGCACACTTTAGTGGGCAGCCTCAATAGTTAAATTAAACAAACAAACAAACAGATTTTCGATAAATTTTTGACCAGGTAAACTTTTAAGTGCAGATTCTATAAAATGCAGCAAACATTATAAAAAACAGTATAAGCTTGTTTAAAATAAGCAAGAGAAGGTATTCCAAGTAAAAAACAGAAAAAAATACTTAAATCTGGAAAGTAGTCACTTTTCTCAGTTCTCTGTAGCTAGGACCCCTCTGCAGGACCACATGGAGCTGCCTCTGAGTAGTATAGCCAGAAAAAGACACTCTGAGGCGGATTTTAAACAGGGAACTTGAAAAGCGCTAGAAATGGTCCAAAACAACCAATTACTACAGCTCTTGTGCTGAGGTCACTTCCTTCAGGGACAGATAGGCTGCTCAAGGCTCCCCACTCCCACTGGTGAGCAAAGAAACTTCCTTCTTATCCAAGTAAGGTAATGGACAACACAGGAACTACACCACAGCCCAGAATACAGCAAAGCCTGTAAACTGGTCTAAACTAGTCGAGGAGAGGCAGGAAAACAAGGATTTTTTTTTTTTTGTTTTAGATAGAAAACACTCAGAAATACAGAAGGCAGCAATAAATCAGTTACACAGGCTAGCACACTTTTGTGGGCAGCCTCAATAGTTAAATTAAACAAACAAACACAGATTTTCGATTAATTTTCGACCAGGTAAACTTTTAAGTGCAGATACTATAAAATGCAGCAAACAGTTAAAAAACAGTATAAGCTTGTTTAAAATAAGCAAGAGAAGGTATTCCAAGTAAAAAACAGAAAAAAATACTTAAATCTGGAAAGTAGTCGCTTTTCTCAGTTCTCTGTAGCTAGGACCACTCTGCAGGACCACGTGGAGCTGTCTCTGAGTAGTATAGCCAGAAAAAAACGCTCTGAGGTGGATTTTAAACAGGAAACTTGAAAAGAGCTAGAAATGGTCCAAAACAACCAATTACTACAGCTCTTGTGCTGAGGTCACTTCCTTCAGGGACAGATAGGCTGCTCAAGGCTCCCCACTCCCACTGGTGAGCAAAGAAACTTCCTTCTTATCCAAGTAAGGTAATGGACAACACAGGAACTACACCACAGCCCAGAATACAGCAAAGCCCGTAAACTGGTCTAAACTAGTCGAGGAGAGGCGGGAAAACAAGGATTATTTTTTTGTTTATTTTGTTTTTAGATAGAAAACTCTCAGAAATACAGAAGGCAGCAATAAATCAGTTCCACAGGCTAGCACACTTTAGTGGGCAGTCTCAATATTTAAATTAAACAAACAAACACAGATTTTCGATTAATTTTCGACCAGGTAAACTTTTAAGTGCAGATACTATAAAATGCAGCAAACATTATAAAAAACAGTATAAGCTTGTTTAAAATAAGCAAGAGAAGGTATTCCAAGTAAAAAACAGAAACAAATACTTAAATCTGGAAAGTAGTCACTTTTCTCAGTTCTCTGTAGCTAGGACCCCTCTGCAGGACCACATAGAGCTGTCTCTGAGTAGTATAGCCAGAAAAAGACACTCTGAGGTGGATTTTAAACAGGGAACTTGAAAAGCGCTAGAAATGGTCCAAAACAACCAATTACTGCAGCTCTTGTGCTGAGGTCACTTCCTTCAGGGACAGATAGGCTGCTCAAGGCTCCCCACTCCCACTGGTGAGCAAAGAAACTTCCTTCTTATCCAAGTAAGGTAATGGACAACACAGGAACTACACCACAGCCCAGAATACAGCAAAGCCTGTAAACTGGTCTAAACTAGTTGAGGAGAGGCGGGAAAACAAGGATTATTTTTTTGTTTATTTTGTTTTTAGATAGAAAACTCTCAGAAATACAGAAGGCAGCAATAAATCAGTTCCACAGGCTAGCACACTTTAGTAGGCAGTCTCAATATTTAAATTAAACAAACAAACACAGATTTTCGATTAATTTTCGACCAGGTAAACTTTTAAGTGCAGATACTATAAAATGCAGCAAACAGTTAAAATAACAGTATAAGCCTGTTTAAAATAAGCAAGAGAAGGTATTCCAAGTAAAAAACAGAAAAAATACTTAAATCTGGAAAGTAGTCACTTTTCTCAGTTCTCTGTAGCTAGGACGTCTCTGCAGGACCACGTGGAGCTGTCTCTGAGTAGTATGGCCAGAAAAAAATGTTCTGAGGCGGATTTTACACAGGGAACTTGAAAAGAGCTAGAAATGGTCCAAAACAACCAATTACTACAGCTCTTGTGCTGAGGTCACTTCCTTCAGGGACAGATAGGCTACTCAAGGCTCCCCACTCCCACTGGTGAGCAAAGAAACTTCCTTCTTATCCAAGTAAGGTAATGGACAACACAGGAACTACACCACAGACCAGAATACAGCAAACCTGTAAACTGGTCTAAACTAGTCGAGGAGAGGCAGAAAAACAAGGATTATTTTTTTTTTTTTTTTTAGGTAGAAAACACTCAGAAATACAGAAGGCAGCAATAAATCAGTTACACAGGCTAGCACACTTTAGTGGGCAGCCTCAATAGTTAAATTAAACAAACAAACACAGATTTTCAATTAATTTTCGACCAGGTAAACTTTTAAGTGCAGATACTATAAAATGCAGCAAACAGTTAAAAAACAGTATAAGCTTGTTTAAAATAAGCAAGAGAAGGTATTCCAAGTAAGAAACAGAAAAAAATACTTAAATCTGAAAAGTAGTTGCTTTTCTCAGTTCTCTGTAGCTAGGACCACTCTGCAGGACCATGTGGAGCTGTCTCTGAGTAGTATAGCCAGAAAAAAATGCTCTCAAATAAACAGCCATGCAGGTCTCGAACCCAGGGCCCTATACACCATAGTCACAGTAGCTAACCACTAAGCCAGCACAGAAGTGTAATGTAAATTCTTGATTAGGTTAAGTACAAAAAGGTGCATGTCAGTCTCTAATTGATTAAATCAATGATAAATACAAAAACATCATTTTCCATTCGATTGCTATGCTATTATTCCCTTTTGTATTAAATGATCTATTCCAAACCATCTGCCTAAGCACACATTCTAACCAAACTTAGAAAAATTACCCAAGTGTGTTTAGGTCCCTTAAGAAACTGTCTTTCTTTCACATGACTACCTTTCTCCAGAAGGTAGCCCTCATCCTACCTTTTATATCCTCTCAATCCATCACAGCTTCCATAACTCTGCATCTGTTTTCTTTTTAATTTACCCAGGTAAGTACTTTACTTTTCAATCTCAGCCAAGGTCACAAGAGCAAATGTAACTGCAATACACCCACATGCAGGCACACACACACACTCACACACACACACACACACACACACACACACACACACACACACACACACACACACACACACACACACACACACATATATGGGTCTACTTCTCTTCATCAAAAGTACATCACTTTGAAAAAGAGAAGTAGACCCACACTTACGCGAAAGTGCACTTAAAGTGCACTTAACTGAAAATGCACTTCCGCGAAGAACGGTATAACAAACTGTTAAGGAACACTGAGGTGCCAAAGGACACAACAGTGGGGAAAAGGGAATTTACATGTTTCCCCACTGTAGTGCCAGGTCAAAAACGTAACAGTTCACAGGTAGCAACATTTGATGCATCTCTGATGGTTGTTAATGTTACGAGCATTAATAATAAAGTTTCTTTATTAGAAAATTTGCTACGGTCCCACAAGATTGATGTTGCTATTGTTTGTGAAACATAGTTAAAGAACAATGACTGGAAACCAATGCTGACAGGGTATAAAAGCTTTTACTGTAACAGACATTCTAACAAATAATCAGGTGGAGATTTTATGATAGGGATTAAAGACAGCTCTGAGACCTGTGATTATTACATGTTCAGTGATAACATCAATACTACAGACTGTGTAACTGTGACAAAACAATTGTTGGAGTGTATAGATCACCAAAGTCAAGTGCAGATCACCTTGAGGAATTGATACATGTCTTACATAAAACACAGGAGGGAAGAATAATATTAGCTGGGGACTTAAATTTACCAGAAACAGACTGGAATAATATTGATTCAACAATGTTAGTAAAGAAATTATTCACAGAGTATATTCAGGAAAAACAAATGCTTCAGATTGTAAAAAAACCTACCAGGGGACAGAATATACTAGCTATATTTTGTGTTCCCAAAGAAATTACTGTAACTTCAAGTCAAGTTTTACCACGATTGATGTGCAGTGATCATGGGGTTGTTAAGGTTAATTTGTTGCTAGATAATTCTGCCAAATTGAAATCTAAGTCAATGCACCGAAGGTTAATTACAGATTGTAGGGAAGCAAAAGTTACTATATAAAACTAACTGGAGTGAGGTGTTCAGTGGAAAAACTGCAGATGGAATGTGGAAAGTTTTGAAAAAGAAACTGTTTGAGAACCAAAAGTCAAAAAAATGTTTAACATCAGGATCTAGGCACGCAACATCAGGGGAGTATATTTCCATAAGAACAAGAGACCTGATTAAGGTGAGATAACAAAACTATAAGAAATGGAAGAGAGGTTGAACTACAACTTTGAAAACTGAAACAAACAAGCGGGACAGACAGATTCAACAATATAAAGAAAAATTTGAAGAAAATGCATATAAAGATATTGAGTATAATAGGAAACCTTTTTATAGATATATAAGATGTGGAAGGAGTAAAGATACACAAATTGATAAACTGTGTGCAGATTCTAAAATTTATTCTCAGACACAACAGATTATAGATATATTTACAAAATATTATGCAAAATAATTTGGCTCCACAAACAGGGTGGTAAGTTGTCCTAGTGACATCCAGGTAACACTAGATACTGGAATCAAATTAGATTATATTGAAAAAGAACTGTGCAAACTGAATCCAAACAAAGCACAGGGAGGAGACAAAATAAGTAACAATGACCTGAGAACAATTCAGCAAGAATTTACTCTACTGTTATATTTATTATTCACTAGGTCATTTAAATATGGGGAGATTCCTCAAAATTGGAGACATGCACTTATTAAACCTGTCTTTAAGGGAAAGGGGAGTAGGACAAATGCAGAATCATATAGACCCTTAAGTCTACTTTCATGTTGTAGAAAAATAATGGAGAAGGTAATACTGGATAAGTTATTGTCAGAGCTGGATAGGTTAGGACTTGAAACCATATATCAGCATACATATGTTGAAAATAGATCTATTACCATCTGTAACATGATGTTTTATAACAACATAATAACAGCTATGAATGAAAAATTGTGCTGTGATATGATTTATATAGGTTTAACTTCAGCATTTGACAGGGTCATACACAAAATACTGGTCCATAAATTAGTAAAATTAGGTATTGATGTACTGTTGATAAGATGGATAGCTGCATGGTTTACAAATAAGACATGGCAAGTATCACACAAGCCTTACATTTGGATACAGCTGAGCACCATGCAACAGCATTTAGTGGTGCCCAGTGTGATGATAGGAAGTAATGCCCCACATGCCAGGGATAAGTAGGGCAGTGAATGTATGACTTGTGCCAGCACAGATAGCTGGAATTTTGTATATAATTGTGTCATTTGTATATCAAGCTGATTTGTACAGATGCTTGGGCTGAAAATGTATTTGTGAGCTGTGCTCATGTTAATTTTGTGATAGAACGTAAACGCCAACAGTGGAGGTAATGACAATTATTTCTTGGTTTGACTAAATGACAGTTTTTCTTGTTTCTTGGATGGTGTTGCAGAATTACAATATAGAGATGAAACTCCACGGAACTAATTTTGTTAAGAGTTTAAAAAAAGTTGTCTCGCAAATGCAATAGCAGATTGAAGATGGTTGCGCTATGTTTAAGCAGAGCAGTTTGGCATGACAGCTTGTCCTTAGATTGACTGCATTGTCTTGGTTAGAAAGAGGAGAATTCCAAGAGCACTGCACCTGTGCCTGACAGCTGATACTACAGAGGAAGCCATTACACAGCTGTTTGAAGGTTTTGCTGTTGAGCATGTCAAAGGAGTGATCAATGAACAGAGATGAAGTTAAGTGACAGGATAGTACTAGATAGTGTAACTGAGTGTGAAAAAGCCCAGGTCCATTGCTAGGAATACAAATGTTAAGAAGCCAACCAGGCAGCAGGTGCAGCAAAGAGTCCGACAAAGGTAGCAAAGCCCAAAGCCAAGGCAACAAAATCCAAGAGGTGGACTGTTTGAAACTAAATATTGTTTAAAGCAGTGCTCGCACTAACGTACAGTATATTGGTGTAAAAGTAGACTTCCTTTCGTCGTCTGTTTTTTGGTGTAATCTGACTTCAAGCACTGTTATGGACTGAAAAGCGACACTTTTTTGTTGGTAAATTATATTTTAATCCTCTATAAAGACTTGTTTGGTCCACATTCTGAAATGCATAGCAGATTGCTGGCCAGGGATGGCCGTTAATCATTTTGAATTTGAGGCCACACCCCCTTATTATTGAAACTACCAAACCAAGACGGAGTATTTCGTAAGGGTTACGTTTCCTATTTTGGAGCTAGTCTCTAGTGTCTTCTTGTGGGAAATGTTTATTTTTTATTTCTTGTGTACAGTTTTCTTAAAATGCTTGACCAAGTGTTTGCTTGTTTAATGTTAGACCACAACCATTTTTTATAAGTGTTTTGTTTGTAGGCTACACTTTTTAGAATAGTAAAGCCCTCTTTTTTCCAAAGCTTACACTATAATTTAGTTGCACTTGAAAGTACATTTTCAGTGTGACAAAAGCTATTTTTAATATACATTTTCTTGTGTGGTGTTTGTATGTCTATTTTTTTTTCAGTAATGGTGGGAGGATGAAGTCTAGTAGGAACTGATTCTAAAGTTGTATATGCACTAAGGCGTTTTTTGATTGTGTACACCTTTACAAGTGGTGGAGTTACATTTGTTTTCGCTAGAAGCCCTATTTCTGACTTTTTGTTTTGAATGTGCCTGATTTTTTTGTCAAGTGTATTTTTACTTGCATTGATATTAGAATCTTATTTGCTGGATGCTTTTTAACACTTGATCATTTATAACTACAGTGATCAGTCTTTGGTGTTATCCTAGTTGACTTTTATTTATCATATTTTTGGTGGGATCATACTGTTGAATAATAGCTGTGGGTATTTGGGGTTATTGGTCGATACTAGGTACTTCACCCCTACACCATGATATCATCATCTCAACCCTCACACACTCAACTCCTGCTATATACCATTAGCATCACTTCCCTCACTCTGCTAACCACCATTACAGTTACCAAACATCACTTACCTACACACTGTTCATTCCTTATAAAGGAACATCCCCCTATACTCCAAACCCCATACCATATTTCCAACTAACCTCATACAACTATCACACCACCATAATTCACCACCTCAGACACAAGCTATGCCCATCAAATAGCCAATCCCACACCACTCTTAATTACACAAAACTCATCTACAAACTAGTCATACTTTATGTACACCTGAAAACAGCACTAGTATGCTGCGGTGATATACACCCCAACCCAGGCCCACTCAGTCCAGATAGACCAGTCCCAGACCTAAATACAACCCTACTCCAAAGGCCCACAAACTCACTCCTCATCATAAATCTAAATATTAGAAGCATCTTCAATAAGGTCCATGACCTCCATGTCTTAATCTCCTTTTACCATCCAGATGTTGTCATTCTGACATAGACCTGGCTTAAGCCCCTAATTCAAGATATTGAAATCACAGCACCAGGCTACAATATAATCAGAAATGACAGAGTAGGAAAAAGGGGTGGAGGAGTAGCAATACTATATAAAACTCACCTTATCTTAGAAAAACTACACATAACAATCCTAGACTTAGATAACACTGAACTCATCCTCACTAAACTGAAACTTAACCCACATAAACATATCAACATTATAGGATGCTACATCCCCCCAGGGAACAATATTACCATCACAGAAAAACTACTAGAATGGATGACCAACACCCTTCCCCAAGAAAAAATCCTATTAGGCAACCTTAATTTTGACTGGGATAACTGCTCCAGTCTACACCCTATCTCCCATATCAATCTACATGGACTAACACAACTAATAACTTTCCCCACCAGAACAGACAAAAGAACCAAACATCAATTTGTACTAGACTGGATACTAATATCTCATCCTTCACATATATCTCATGCTTGCTGCCTGCCAGACGCCCTCAGTGACCACCTTTCTACATTTCTAATAAGAAGTAAAACTCCCCAACTGACCCAAGAAACTGTCAGGGAATGTAGAAAAAGAAAAAAACTTCAACCAACTCAACTTCGATATTGACCTAAAACTATGTAACTGGACCCCCCTAAAAACTTTGGACCTTGATAAAGCAGTACTATACTTCAATTCTGCTTTCATTAACATACTTAACCACCATGCCCCTCCTAGAACTGCAAGAATCAGAACTAAACATGCATCTTTGCTAACTTTAAATACTAAAACATTACTCCGAGATAGGAACAAAGCATGGACAAACTATCATAAAAGCAAACCCCAAATAGACAAACAAACATAATGCCAGTTACATAACAAAGTCAAACAACTTATTAAAATAGACAAAATCTCCTACTACCAAAATATGCAGAATAAATATATTAACAACCCAAAAAAGTTCTGGGCTGCTGTCAACACTGTATTGCAACCAGGGAAAACAACCACCCCACCCCCAAAATAGTGAACAACCATGACAACATCCCCACTTAACAAATTCTTCACAGAAACTAACCAAAACCAAGCCAACAACCAACTAAGCCCCAACAATCCATCCCCAACTAAAACACCCTCTTCATCCAAAACAAATCTTAGTTACCCCATCTTCACCTTCAACCCAGTGCCAACCAAAATCATACAAAAATTACTCCTAATACTTAGGCCAGCCTCTACAGCTGCCAATAATATATTTTCTGAGTATCTGCAACTAGCAGCTGAAGCAATAGCCTACTGTCCATATTAATAAACAGATCTATCTCAAAGCACAAAGTACCCCATCTTTGGAAAATATATATTATACCATTGCACAAAGGTGGTATCTCTGTAGAACTTAGTAACTATCGACCCATAGCTATACTATCCCCCCTATCAAAACTTCTAGAGAAGGTTGTCCACGTGCAACTGATGAAATACCTCTTAGAAAACAAATTACTTTCTACTCAGCAACATGGTTTCAGACCCTTTCATAACACCACCACCGCACTTACATCATTCACTAATGCTGTCAATAACCACAGAAACAATGGACTGCTAGCATCTGCAACTCTCTTAGACTTATCTAAAACCTTTGATATGGTCAACCATGAAAAACTGCTTCATACACTAACCATCCTAAATCTCAGCTTCTCTACTATTTCTTGGTTTAAGAGCTACCTACCTAGATGGTAGGCAACAAGCTGTAAAATGGATAAATCAGCTCTCTCCCTTATTGCCTGTCTCCCTAGGGGTACTTCAAGACTCCATCTTGGGTCCTCTACTCTTCACCCTATTTACTAATCAACTACCATCCATCATACCCAAAACCTCAATAGTCCAATATGTAGATGATACCACCATTTTCTGTGCAGACAACTCCCTTGAACACCTCCTCTCCCTAACACAAGCATGTTTTTCCCTAGCAGAAACATGGATCACCAACCAGAACCTCATTCTAAACTCAGCCAAAACTAAATACTCCTCTTCAGCCCTCACTGATCTCCACCCTCTTCATCTATTTTTTCAATATCTTATAACACCACCACCATCACACCCAGCAGTCATGCCAAACTGCTAGGCCTTGAAATTGACAATAGCCTTAAATTTGACATTCATATGTCCCAGACCATAAAGAGAGTCCACAGATAAATGGGCCTACTCTATCGCAACAAACAGTTTCTCATCAGTCACTCTGAGATTACCACAGCAAGGACATGCCTCCTATCGACCCTACTTTATGCCTCCCCATGCTTACTAATCTCCAAAAACTGAGCTCAACAAACTATATAGCTGCTACAATAAAATAGCCAGATTTGCCACAGGATTACCTTTTACAACCAGCCATTGTGAAAGCCTCAAAAAACTCAACTGGCTAGAACTCCCCCTGACCCTTCAAGTCAACCAACTAGCACTTGCTCACAAAGCACTACATCATCCTGGCAACACACCAGCCCTGCAACAACTACTCCAGCCTTACACCACTACCAGATCCCTGAGATCAAGTACCCAACACCTCCTTAAGGTAACAAACTTTAAAAATGAGGCAGGTAGATCTGTTTATAGCCACTTCATCTCTAAAATCTGGAACTCCCTTACAGCCCAAATAATAAATAACAACTCAACCACCCAATTCAAAAAACTACTCAAAACACACTTCCTGGATCACAGATTATGTACCTGTACTACCCTTGGATAGTAACTCATATGTCTCTGTTTTCCAGTAACTAGAGTAACAGCTTATCTACTGCTTTTGTAATGTCTGCAGGGGGTAATAGTATCACTGAACACTGTAAAAGAAACCTAAAGGACAGAGTATGTCTCTCATGTGTAGAAATGAGTTATGGAAGTTATCTACTCAATCTTCCTGCTATACTTGCTGTTAAACACCTCTATAACATGTATATATTAATGTAGCCTGCGAATGTTGACAAATACACTCTTTGGTTAACTCACTATCTTATATGTAGTATACTTCTATATGAAGTATAAAGATTGTGTACTCTATATTTTGTTTAATTGAACCTTTTGGTTGACATGTCTTTCTCTTGTTAATGATTTTTCTGCTCTGGAGCTTTTCTCCCCGGGCCTCCACTGAAAATGGACATATACCCAGTTGGACTCTCCCGGTTAACAAATGTAAAATAAAATAAAGAAAGAAATAAAATAAACTGGGCAGTTGAAATCCTTGGTTACAGTCAAGGTGTCCCACAGGGCTCTGTCCTAGGCCCTTACTTGTTTAGATTGTATATTTCAGACCTTACTTTTTCATCTGAGGTGTTCTACAGTCTATATACTGACGACCTGAAATTGGGTAAACTGATTACAAGTGTTACAGATAAGGTATGTCTGCAAAATAATTTTGACTAAATTGACCATATGGGCACAGGAGAATAATATGTTGATAAATACATCAAAACTAAGCATATGAGATTTGGGAGACATAAACTGAAAGGTGAATATTTAATATAGCACACAGTGATTGAAAGTTTAGACTCCTTTAAGGACCTGTGTATATGGGTAGATTCAGCTATGAGTTTTTCTAATCATATCAACCAATTGGCTAATGATAGTTATAGAACTATACGTTGTATAAAAAGATTTAAAAAGTCTAGAAAATCAAACATAATGAAGTCATTGTTTGTTAGTTACATTAGACCCAAACTTGAGTATAGAATAACAATATGGAAACCCTATAGGAAAACAACCATGAATAAACTGGAAAAGAGTGCAGCGGAAATATACCAAGGGCAACCACGGATGTGAAAATCTAAGTTATTATAAAAGACTAAAATATCTGAAATTGTGCAGTGTCTCTTGTAGATATCTAAGAGGAAATTTTATTCAGGTATATAGGGCATTTAGGGAGAACTACCTCTGGGAATGTTTAGGGTTATCAAAAAGTACTAGAGAATTATCAGATAACCTGTGTAGAAAATTCTATAGGAATGAGAAGTATACTAATTGATTCTCTGACAGAGTAGCTGATCCCTGGAAGTGACTACCAAATTACATTAAAGCAAGTACTAGTTTAGATATTTTTAGAACAGCCTGGAAATTTATTATGGGAACAAGTGTTTTGGTATATTAGCAAGCTAGAAGGACCCGTGCTGAAATATTTGTATGTATGTATTTATGTATGTAGTGAGACCTCAGGGTTGGTATATTTAAGTAGAGGGGGTGTGGGGGGGGGCCTTCCACCCTGCAAAAACATTGTTTTGGTGTTCCTGGTCAGTTCGTTGAAATGTTCTTCGTGAAAGTTCACTTTCGGTTAATTGCACTTTCACGTAAGTGTGGGTCTACTGTTATTTTTCGAAGAAGTGTTTTTTCCGATGAAGTACAGTAGACCCATAATATATATATATATATATATATATATATATATATATATATATATATATATATATATAATGTGTGTGTGTGTGTGTGTGTGTGTGTGTGTGTGTGTGTGTGTGTGTTTGTGTGTGTATAATTAGCAGGGTGTTTTTGGGGTGTGATTCTTGTATTGTATGCTCTTAGAAATAGCATCGCAGCATGCAACAAAGCATGTCAATGCTGTTTGACTCAACGTTAACCACATCTACATGATGCAGAATTGACCTTTCCCACTAATTTCATATATATATATATATATATATATATATATATATAAGTATATGCATACATATATAGATAGATATATGTGTGTATATATAGATATAGATATCTATAGAAAGATGGATAAATCTCTCTCTCTCTCTCTATATATATATATATATATATGTTTGTGTGTATATATATATATATATATATATATATATATATATATATACAACCATCTGCTCTGGATTTTTTTTATGAAATCTTTTACTCATAGGTCCGGATCTTACTGCGGTAAGTGAGTAATAACTCCTTCATATTCATTACTGAGGTAAGTGAGTAATAACTCCTTCATATTGTTCCCATTGCAGGTCTCACATAATTTGCAAAACAGATTTACTGGTTTATTCATTTTCTCTTTATTATTCATTTAAGTTCCCTAAATATGTATTTATCATCCTTCCATTTCTCTCTGGGCCATGTGCATTTTTTTTTTTTATGAAAGACATAGTGTTATTTGTACCAGATATTTGATCTAGTTACCTCAAATGTGCAAACATGTATAAAATAAAAAGCACATAAAAGAGAGAAACTCAAATGAGAAAATGCAAAAAAAAAAAAAAAAAAAACAGTAAATCAGTAAGCCCCAGCTACAAACCCAGATCAAGATTTCTTGAAATGCTGACACTATTTAAGAAACATTGGATTTACCCACATAATGTCTGGGGTTGAGGTTAAAGGCAAGAGCAGGGTTTGGGTTTACACACTTGAGTGAGGGTAGGCAGGGGGACCTGTTGTTAAAAGATCATCTTACATAGCTTATCTATTGCGATATCTTGTCCAGATCAAAGATGTCCTTGTCATCTATGTTTCTCCCTTACTAGACCTATCATCTAATGTGTGAGGTACCCTTTGGAATGTGCTTATCTAAGCAACTTGTACAGCTCTAAAGGCCCCCAAAAAAATCCTAATTGAAAAAATCTCCAGTTTAAACTGCTTAAGCTACCCAGACATATTAAAAAAAACATTATCCTCTGCTCCATCTCATACAGAGTCTTGAAAGGTGACCTCTTCTTAGTTTATCACGCAGTCATAGACCCTTTGGTTTTTAAGCTTCTTCAACTTCATAGACCAAAAGCAGTTTTAAAAACAAGGACCCGAGCCTCCACTGTAAGATTAACAAAACCTGCTGGCATGGTACGTTTTCTACCCAGTACATAAAATAGACTCTGTGTACTCATAACTAACTCAATCCCTGGCTGCATTTGCAGCCAAAATCAATTACTACAGAGGAACAGCTAAGTCATGCCTGATTTTAATGTGCATGCACTCTTAGCCAGAGGAAACTAGTCTGCATTTATCACTACATGGGCATTGAGGTTAAATTTGTCAATGGTTTTCCACAGAGAAGATTCATATAAACCTATAAATCTATAGAATTATCCAAGTCCTATACTCATACACTGACCGATACAGAATATCCTCTTTTTGTGGAAAACTGCCCCAGCTGCTGCACACATTATAAAGGAGAGGCAGTTTTACTCATATTATATATATCATCTTACTGTCATGCTAACTTCATTATAAAATACTTAAAATGTTTACACACTCAACTTTTAAAAAAATATCTCTCTGACCAAGGGATCCTCTTTGTCTTGCAGAATGTTTTTATCTTAGACATAGGACAGTGACTGCCATTCTATATTTCAGCAATTTCCACTTTTTCTTTAATGCATCTCCACTAGACTTGCCAAGTACTTCTGCCTGTACTCTACAAACTCATTCGTTCTTAAGCACATTTAACTCATGGGCAGGGTAAGAGTCCTACAGCTGTTTATTCCCTGTCCAGGGCATCAGCATACTTCCTCTTATAGGATAGTCATATCTGAGGCAATGGGCCATTCTGTTAGTCATGTGGACTCTCCTACATAGGACACCATTCCATCTGGGGATTGTGAGTTTGACAGTTCTGAATTGCTGATTTCATGGAGCGCAGTGTGTGTGTGCTACAAAACAAATTTTCCAATGGGCAGGATGGACTTCATTTCTTTACATTATCACTAATGCAATGAGCTGTGCCAGGGCTATTTTTTTACTCGGTAACCTAATTTGCAAAGTAACCAATATCACTTATAATTTGTGAAGCCAGCAGAGCTCCCATTTGCAAAGATCTCAATTTTCCTAAGCTGCCACAGAGAAAGCATTTAGCAAAGTTGTTCCTAGTGACTACAAAACTCTGCCACAAAATCTACAAAACAGTGGCAGCCTAATTCACCTTGCAGTCAGATACTAATCCAGCTGTTGTAGAGATCACAGTTAAGCCACATCTGCAAATACTCTACTCTATTTCTGCATACCTTTACAGGACTAGTATTGGCTTTGCCATTTGTTTGTGAATCTAAAATACATTTGACAGGTAATACAAATTTGAGGGTCTATAAACATTTGTTTTATTAGGTGATATATTGTGAACAAACCTTAATTACCATTTTTATTTTTGCACTGTGTCAGCTAATGTATTTGTCCACAATTAGTAGTCTGTTTCTACTTGTTTAACTAAAAGAAATGCTAAGATAATAACTCTCTGTATATCTGCTTTTCTACAATGTATTTACATTGCTTGTTCTTGTTCGTTGTATATTGCTGTATGTTTGTTATTCCCATATGGCATGGCCATGGCTAAAACTAGCCGAGTATGTAGGACCAGTTCATTTACCTGGTTAACAAAGAAAATAAATAAGTAAAACCAGGCCTGCTCTCCACAATCCTCTGCTCCTCTGTGAATTAGCCTCTGCTTCTCTTCTTTGGCCCATGGTGCCACACCTCTCAACTGTCCCGCTTTTCACAGAATGTCCAGATTCTTCCTCTGTTCCTCAAAAAAATTGTGGTTTTCTGGCAGTCCGTTGCTTATTTTAAAACTGTCTCGCTATGTTAAACTCATTTAACATAGCGAAACACTAAAAAAAAAGCAACGGAGATCTTGCTTTCTCCGTTGCTTTTGCCCACAGCTCTGATGTACTGCGCAGGCACGCAGTACATCAGAACTGCCGCGGATGCCAGACATCTGCGGAAGGGCAGTAAACAGGCATTATACTATGCCATTATTTAAGAAAAGTAATAGTTTCTTTTCTTAAATAATGTCATGGTATAATAGCAATAACCCAGCTAAATATACCCACGGTTGGCTTTGTTTGGTCCCGAGGGTGAACCACGCCAACCGTGGGTAAATTTAGCATTACCCGCACCCAGGCGTGGGTTATTGCTATATTATCCTGCTACATTTTGTAATGTATGAACACTGGGAACATCTGGAGCAAGATTTTGTTCCCTCAGCAGAAGGTTTGTTGTTATCCATTTTTTTCTCCAACAAAGCTTTCATATTCCTGCCCACCTTATTAATGAAAGCTGGTTCCTCACCCACTATATTCTTTACTTCTTTGTTTACTCTAAATATACTCCAGTTTTTTAACAAAATCTGTCTTCATTCTCTGGAGATTGTATTGTATTATATAATACATACTTGTTAAAAGTTTTTGGATGAGTTGTTTCTATCACTGTTATTGCTGTCATGAAGACCTGTAACTAACAGTGGTTTATATTTTTCCCCATTCTCTGATTACACCCTCTAATATATCTTCTGCCATATTTCAGGATATTCTCTTTCTAAAAACATGTCACATAACTAAACTGAAAAGTAATGCAGGCTATCCTAATAGCTTGCCCCTTTACGAAGCTCGTTTTTTGTGTGAATGGGTGACTACTAGAAAAGTGAAGGTATATATTGCAGAAAGTATTTTTCCTATAACTGGATTTAAAACCTGTAGATGTATGTGCAATGGTAGTGTCTAAATAATTAATACTATGGGTGTTGTATTCATAAGCAAATGCCAAGAATGATGTAGTCTTATTCAAATATTCAATTAAGACTGGTATAGTTTCTTTGTTACTTTTCCATAAGATAAAAATGTCATCCAAAAACCTTATATATAGTTTGATGTTGTTATAAAAAATACTTTGGAAAACGTTTCCTTTTCCAGCCCAGTAGTACAATATTGGCATATACTGTGGCGCAAGCTGCACCCATAGCTATATCTCTTAAATGCTGAAAGTATTGACCCCCAAAGTAAATAAAATTATTTTTAGGATTAATGTCATCAATTCGCATATCATGCGGATCTGGTCATGGTTCAAGCCTGAACAGACAAATAGTGTTTCCTCAAAAATTTTATACCTTCATGTTTAGGAATAGAGGAGAATAAATCTTTCACATAATTGGCACATCAATGGTTAAAATATTAGATCTTTAGTCCAAATGTCTTGTTTTAGTTGTCCCAAAAATTCCCAGGAGTCCTTCCCTAAATGTGATGTTCTCTCTACCTCCTGTTTGACCACCTTGTTAAACAGCCATACCTTGGGTTTTTGATCCTCTGGCTGCAACCATGGGATGAAAAGGTGGTTTAATGATGGTTTTATGTATTTTGGGAATACCAAATATCACTGGGACAAGAGGATGTTGGTTAGTTACAAATTGATAAATATCTTGATTGACACGTTGGTCAAGAACATATTCTTTTAAATAGGAATCTATATGTCTGTAGGCAATATTAATTTGTTTTTTGGAAATCTGAGTATGACTCTCTTCATTAAATAAAATTCCCTGCATGATATTAGAGTAATCTTCTGAACTGAAAATGACTATACCCTCTCCGTTATCAGATGTCATAATTCCTATATTGACATCTTATCTCAGTTACATATAAGGGTATGTTCTTCTTTGCTTAAGTTCCTGTGAAACTTTCTTTTCTGTGTCCACAGTTCATATATATCTTCCATGATTGCTTTTTTGAACACATCCACTAAAGGATGTAAACAGGGTTTAAAAATGCTTCTTTTTCTTAAAGCCTTTTCATCTTGTTAATCCTCTAAATTAATGCCATCATCTTGTTTGGAAAACAAAATACTTAAATTTAACTTCCTTGTATACATTTCAAGGTTGATCAAACTGTCAGCTAAATCATTTTTTTTTTGTAGGAACATATTTAAAACCTTTAGAAAACATTGAAAAGAAGTAATCCCTATAATTGTAAATCTTAAAAACCTTGATAACAGTTCAATATTTGTCCATCATTTCTGTTAAATGGTAAATTATTGTCACTATTTAATATTTGTTCCTGCCCCTCCACCTGTTTGAGTATCCTTTCTGTACTTGGGCTGTATAATTGGCAGCTACATAGTTCATCTCCATGTTCCTGTTGGCTAACCTTTCAGAGTGACACAGTGGTGGAAAATCCTCCTGTTGGAACCCTTCCTTTTGCCAATTGTTGTAGTCTTCATTTATTATTTAATCTCCTGTTCTGTCTTCTCGCATATCATAATTGTTTTTATTCTGTCCTTCATGAAAGGTGTCTTGTTTCTCTGTGCCTAGTCGATTGGTAGGATATACTATCTTTGACTGGCATTATTTAACGTCCCTATCTAGTTTCCTTTTCTTTTTTGAAACAATGCGTTACGTCTTCTTTTCACTCTACAAATGATTTTTTCATAAAATTCCTCATATTGAAAAAATAATAAATCACTCAATATAGTACTATTGAAATTATCCAGTTCTTTACTTATCCTATCCTTTAACTGTTCATTGTAGAATAACACTTTGTCTAACAATTCCAACCCCCATTTATCAAACATACAAATAAAATAATTTGTTATATGGTCATCATAGAATAAACCATATGGAAACGTAAATATGCACAGTCCTTGTGGTTTCATTTCTGATATATGTGCATGGATAAAAATAATGGATTGCTTTCTGAAAATTTAGTTAGGGTACAAATAGAACACATATTATATAACAAGGTTGTTCATTTTTGTATATACTTTATTTTTAATAACAACATTGTGGATTTAACAGGTGATACTTTTTTAAAAAAACTTACTGGATGTATAATTAACCAATAACATTGATTTTTAGATTATTTAAATGTATTAGAAGAACATCTTTTTAATCTGATGAAGTATTCTGTGTGAGAGATGAAAGTGTTCAATGTTGTGTGTTTTATTAAAAAGGATAAGTCTTTATATAGCCTTTTGGGTGCATTTTTCTTTCTAAAAGCATTATTTAAAATGTGTCCCTATTTTGGGCCTTTGTCCCCCCATTTTTACAGCTTTGTCAAGATTTCTTACACTAAGAGGTTGAGAGGTGCACATGGTGCTGATGCATAGATCATAGCCTTTACTTTTCTACTCTCCTTTTCCCCATAGTACTGATGTAGATTGCCAGGCCCGATCCTTTGGAGCAACGAATAGCACTTATGATGTTCACTTTTCCATGCATTAGCCTTGTTGTCACAGCCATGGTAACTTTCATTGTCAACATAATCAAAGTGCATTCAGTTGTGCGTTCAGGCTCAATTCCACCAAGATAAATATTAGTAGTGTGAGGAAGTTTAATGCTAACCATTAAAATGATACACAAAGCTATGAATATGTACATCTATTTTAGTGTTCACTTACAAATGCTATCCTTGTGTTTTGCTTTCATTGTTTTGCTCTCTCTCTCTCTCTCTCTCTATATATATATATATATATATATATATATATATAGAGAGAGATAGATAGATATAGATATATATGTTTAGTTCATCTGCCAACCGTGAGTTCCTTACCAGCATCCAAAAATTTCAGAGCAAATCTTAATAATAAGTTCAACCATACTCCCTCAGTGAATGCTGCATTATCTTTTGCTATTGTGTTATGCCACTCTGCATCACTTGTGAGAGGCTAAATATATTTTGTAACTGTTGATAATGCTTTATACTCTTTGTCCCCTATTTCATTGCACATACCCTTGCATAAATCAGCTCCTGCCACTGCAGAAAAATCTTCGTCTCCATGGGTCTTGTCTAAGTAAAACATAAAATGTGAGATGAGGGATGACATTCCTCGCATCAAGAGAGTCAGCAATCTGTTTGCTTCAGTCCAAGAACAAGGCACATTGTTAGAAATGTATTAGCCACATCATCTGGCAATATTAAAGCATGCTGCCCATAGGGGATGAGTGGAAGGGGACATGGGCATGTGTACCTCTGCTTGTGCATGGCAGTTTGGCACTGGATACCTCCTCTGTTTAGGTAGGACATTTTCCAGCATTTCTGTATTCTGTTTTGCAAAAATTTTTTATGACAGGAAAGGCAATCAGACATTTTCAGGAGGCTGCTGAATGCAGCAGAGGATGTCAAATCCTAAGCTGCGCTGGTCTGGTTGCAGCTGAATGCATCATGCATTTAAATTGTCTATTATCCTGTGCTGTTGTATGTCTCCTATCTTCTCTGAAGCAGCATATTGGATAATGTGTCTATCAGAAAGGAAATTCTTGATAAAGACTAAATGGAGTTCCTGAAGTGTCTCTTGGCTAATCAAGAGTATCATATCAAAGTATTTGCATTCCAGAATCACTTAGGTCTACATAAAAAATACAGCAAAAGGTATCTGAAGATGCCATGATTTTAATATGCTAAGAGCAACATGCTTTATATTTTCTGATTTTACACATGCTCATGCACTCAAAATATGTTAGCATTTAGTTTTTAAGTTATTACAGATCAGCCAAGTTACTTTTAAGTAACACATATACAGTTTTAATGTTGCCATAATTGCCTTTCAGCAGCACTTTCAATATCTGGATGTAATCAGACAGCGTATATTTATGTTGCTAGAAGTAGTGTGTGTGAGTAGTAATTTAGAGGTGAAATTCAGTAAGTACGCTAACTGAAATAATAACAAATACTGAAACATTTTAAACAAGAAAAAACAGAAATGGGGCTGACACTCATAATATTCAGGGAGGTCATTACACAAAAAGACTTACAGCTCATCAGACATGCTAGCTAGCTTTGAGCACTAACACCTTGAGGTGAAGTTGAGTTCATTTTGCTATGTCGGTAGGTTTGTGAATTTGGCATGGCCTAAAAAGGCACTATGGGGTGGATAAAGTTTTAGCCAGTATTCAAAGTCTTGGAGGAAGAAGTGCAGACCATCCTCGGTAAAACATTGTAGTTTAACTGTGTCCTCCCAAACTCAAAAATATTGGACCCCCTTAGAATGACAGCAGAAAGACAGGCAGTTGAAATAAATCATATTTTGCTCTTAATGTGGCATCATCCTGTGTGATGGTTATATGCTGCTCAGTGCCAGGCTCAAAAGAGCCTGAGACACACAGTATGAAAGCTTCATGATGTCTTTCTTCACATATAGTCCAGGAAAGTACATCTTTGGTCAATTGCACCTACATAGTCCAGGAAAGTACATATGTGGTCAATTGCACCTACATAGACAATGTTGGAATCATACTGGTACCTGTGGCATAATGACTTGAGTGCATGGGTGATTTAGCAATTCTTGGCTGCAGATAGACACTAAAACTTGTCGTGGTCTTGTTCAGCCTGGTAAAAGGGGCATTAGAATATCTTACAATGGGGGTTCCGATGATGAAAGTCCTGGAAAGTGCGTTTGCTTGCTTTAGGGTTTAGTGGTGCTCTACTGAGAGTGACAGAATGTGTGGTGTTAGGTGTTTTTTTTTTTTTCTTTTTTCCCTTCTCTCTCTCTGAGTGCCTTTAGGCTTGCTAAGGCATAGCTTTAACAATGGATGGTCTAAAGAAGATTGCTTTTAGGTGCCTCAGCATACATTAGGTTGTATGTGGCTTTGACAGCCTGATGAGCACGTGTATGCAAAAGTTTAGCCTCCAGTGTCATTATACAGGTACTCCCTTTCAGATATTTTGTATGCTTCAAGGATTAAGTGTTTGTCAGTAAACATGAGACAATTACTGCATTGTTTCAAGATGTTCATGTGCACCAAGCTGGCCACAGAGAAGTTAGGATATTGCATATCCATACTGTCCAGTCCTTTGATTTGTGAGATACAGATGTGTGGTGTATTGTGTTAGAAGGCTATTAAGGGTGCTGTTTTGGTGCAGACTAATAAGGGTGCTTTATTGGGGCAGGTTATGCTAAACCTTACTAATTCCACAAACTTTAGTGATTACACAATACTTAATTTTACTAAAGCTGTGGGTATTGCCAGTCAACGCTGGTTGCTCTAAATTTGTCAGTGCACAAGGTATTTGTGCTATATTGCTGTTTTTACAGAGTGGCGTTTTATGGACCGTTCCACAGGGAAAATTTGTTTGCTACTATACAGGGCAAAAAAACTAACTAATGGGCCGTCTGACCAATTAAATTACTGCACTATGAGTCTTTGTGTTTTTCCCAACTCGGATAAACACCTTCTGCCATAAGATGAATAAACCCAGTCCTCCTAATGTAAAAACATGGTAGATGAGAAAGTGCAAAGCTACCATAAACCACTCAAACAGCTATCTGGAAATTTTTTGCTGAAGTAAATTTGAAGACGGTCTTTCGCAGTAACCGTGAAAGCAAGAGTTTTTTTTAATGTACAAAAAAAAATCTGTGAAGTGCTCCCACAAAGCAGGAAAAAGCAGCGATCACTCAAGAGTAACTTAAGTGCGATTTAGCAGTCAGCGGTATTTCACTTTTATCTAGATGGCACTTGATACTAGTAAAACACATCTAGAATGCAGGTTAGGACTCCAGGTTTTGTTGAGCTCCTGGAGAATGAGCAATCAGTACTGGTTTGCTGGATGGGCAGTCAGTATTGTGGCTCTATGAAAACAGTTGGTAGGAAGAGAACATAAACAGCTTGTGCAGCAGACAATAGCAGTGAAAGAGGAGAATGAGGGACTCTGGAAATCAGTTTATAAAGGGTGGAGTCCAGAGACGCATGCTTTATAAAACAATAACCGCAAAAGAGAGGATTGGCTGGATAGAACAAATAGGCTAGCTAGAGAGTCATCCAAATAAATAAAAGCAATATTAGAGTTCTTTGGTTGGGAAATTTTCAAGGAACAAACACCGTAGCTTCAGAAGCTAGCAATCATAGGCAATATTAGAGCTCTTTTGGAAAATTTAGCTTAGATGCGATTTCTGCCTGACTTACAAAGCCATGTCTGACCCAGCTCTGTTAGAAATGCTACATCTAAAGAAGTCCCAATCCCTCCACACCACATGCTCCAGAGACCTCAACCTCATTACCACGATCAACAGAATGTGCTGGAGGGACAGGTTCATAACCCAGAGACTGCCGATGCTGTGGAATAGACTCCCCATACACGTCAAGCATAGCACCTCACTGGCCCTCTTCAAGAGAAATCTTGAAGAATGGATGGGAAATAGAAAATTCACCCCAGGGATCACTCCAGTGGCATTTGACAGAGGCACTGGGAACTAAGGTCGGGTGGCATGATGCCAGGGTAATCCTATGGGCTAGGCTTGTAAAGGCTCCAAGGCCATTAGCCTAGTACACACCTATGAACCTATGAACCTATGAACAGCAGTGGCATACCAAGAAAAGGATGGCATGAAAACACAGGTGCAGTGATACTGGACAGAGGGAACCAGGCTGATCTATGGCAGGAACTACAGTGAGGAGCAGGACTAACAAGATGGACATTACAGTAAAGGCAGACTATAGTAGCCAAGTCAGCGTATGCTCACAAATGCAGTATATATATATATATATATATATATATATATATATACATGCCAAAGAGAAGCATCTTGCACGTGTCCAGCGTAATAGAAATAAAAAGAAATGAAGCAGATAGCAAAGCAGAATAGGAGAGAACTGCAAGCAGAGAAGTACACAAGGGTAACCATAACGTAGGAAAATTGGGGGGAGGCAGGAAGGGTATTCTTTGTAGGGAAGGTGCCCCATTTGTAAGATGTACTAAAGGATGGTAGGCAGGAAAGGTAGTGAGGGATGGTTGCGAATGGGATAAAAAAAGAAGGTTAGATAACAGAGTTAAATAGACACCGAGTGAACAAAAATGCAAACAAGAAGGGGGTGTTATCCACATAAGAGGTAGGGAGGACTGTTGAAAGATACAGAAATATATCAGATAGATAAGTGGCAATGGGTAAATGAATAATAAAGAAGGAATGAGGCATGACACATTAAAAAAGAAAAACACCAGGATGGATATAGTTGAGGGCCCTGGCATGGTTGGATGCCTGGCTGGACCAGATCAATATTAAGGGGACATTGGCTCAAACCATCAGGAAGGGCTTGCCCATTATGCAACTTCTCAAACCATTAAAAATGAGGATCTGTAGTGCTGAGTGATGGGGTTCTGCAGTGCTGAGTGATGGGGTTCTGCAGTGCTGAGTGATGGGGTTCTGCAGTGCTGAGTGGGGTACCCAGTGACAACTGCACCATAGCAGCACCAGTGTTTGTAACTGATGCCAGGAGACTAGGGGATACTATGATCATCCCGTCTCAGCAGCAGATCCTTTGTATCCCTCCTGGAAAGTAGTGACAGATAGTACCAGTGACCCATAAAGAAGTAAACCTGCAGGCCACTGGTGAACCAACAGTAGGGACATCAGCTTAGCAGCCCAAGATGACCTTGGCCAAATGTCCTCTACTTCTACAACTGTATGTCCAGAAGGATGGCACAGAGGAAAAAAGTGATTAGTCACACATGGTTAAACATGTGCCACAATTACAGCTGCAGTTGTGTTGTGTAGTGGACTAGCACAGATGTCCTATGTACCCTGCTGCTGGGAGATGCTTTTCCACATTCTGTGATACCCAGTGATGAGAGTAATATATTACAATTTCAAGTAACTAGTTATGTAACTAGTTACTTTTTCAAAATAGTAATAAAGTAATAGTAATATATTACTTTTTTTTTACTAACTAGTAACTTAAATGTGAGTTACAATGGTTCTCAGAGTGGGAGATATTGCCCGTTAAAGAGCGATAGAAAACGTCTGAGAGCCCTGGGTAGTATGGATAGTAATCAGATGTTAGGAAGTAAAAGAGACTTTGAAGGGGCAGTTTGGATAAAAAATTACAACATAATTTTAGCACAACTCATAGCATATAGCATTCATAACATACCTCTCAATGGTACCAAATTACTGAGCATTCCCTGGTTTTGGGCTCAAAATAATAGGGTGCCATAAATTCCTGATTTGCCTCATTAAATCCCAATTTTGGTGTGCAGACAAGGGTGGTACAACCATCCAACTTTTAAGCGGCTTCATTTTAAAAAAAAAATCCCGTGATGGTGACGTCTTCTCCTTTAAGGAGGACCCTTTACTGCTCTTTACTGACCACAGGAACAATTGCCAATGTCATTAATTTCATGAACCACATATAGATAATGACAGAGGAGGGGGTATAAGGATTCAAATTCAGGCATCTATTTTTCTAATTTGCTTACAGATTTTGTGTCAGTATGCAGTTTGAACAATAAGATGTACTGAGTTTTTGAAATCACCAACAATTTAACAGAAAATCAAGAATTTGCCAGAGGCAGGTCAAAAAAAACAAAGGTAAAATCAGGAATAATTGGTAGGTAAGATTGCATATTATCCTGCTGTTTGTAAGGTGGACATCATGTTAGTCAGTTTGGGTTTCATATGTTTCCGCGATGTAAAGATATGCAGTTTAAGAGCCAGTAGCTTGCAGAACTCGTATACCACTCAGCATCTCAGCACAAAAAAATGTAAACATAGCCATTAGCCAAACATAATGTGTTGACGGGGGCAATGTTCTGAAATCAGCAACAATTTTTCAATAGGGTGCTTATAAACCTAAAACAGTTTTAGAATGAACCATTTTTCATTGTGTCCATTTTCTGAAGGTTATCAAGAATGAAAACATTTTTGAGAAAGAGTAATACACTGCTGTCAACTAATAATAATAATTAGAGCTGTACTTGACTGACGTACCCATAGAATTCTGCACAAGTGTGATGTTGCATTCAAATAACATTAAGTGCAGCTTGTACAACTTTTACAAACTAACAGAGCCATGCATTATCTCCCAGTCATAATAGAGCAGCTGCAAGTTAGTAAGTCCATGAGTAGAATGGGAAAATATTTTAACTGTCCTCTACAAGCGTACATGCCATAATTAAAGTTTGTAAATACTAGGTATCTTAAATCACAACATTGATAAAAAGTAAAAGCAGCTACCATGAAATCCAGGGTTTAATTTCTGCTGAAGGACTGAAAGGCAGCAACTTCACCTCTAGTGTGACTACTAATGCGTGCTATGGATGTAAACTCAGTCCGCACTTACCATGGAATTTAAACTAGTCATGCCGAGGTAAGTGTGAGTGAGTGTAGGAGTGTACAAGTATGTGTGTTAGTTAAACTGGCAGTTTGTTTTTCTGTATGAGAAAGAGAGAGTATGTGGGGGTGTGTGAGTGTCTATGTAATTTAAACTAGCCATTCGTATGACAGATAAAGTGTGGCTGTTACTATGTCAGAAAGTAGGTGTGTGTATGACTGTGTGGCTGTGTGAGAGCAGAAAAAGGTAGATATGTGTGTGTGTGTGTGTGTGTGTGTGTGTGTGTGTGTGTGTGTGTGTGTGTGAGACATAAGGTGTGTGTGTGTGTGTGTGTGTGTGTGTGTGTGTGTGTGTGTGTGAGAGAGAGAGAGCAGACATAAGGTGTGTGCGTGTGTGTGTGTGTGTGTGTGTGTGTGTGTGTGTGTGTGTGTGTGTGTGTGTGTGTGTGTGTGTGTGTGTGTGTAACATACCTCTCAACTGTCCAGATTCAGCCTTATAGTTTTGATCTCTTTCTCATAAAAGTTGTGGTTTTCTGGTAAATCATGGAAGACCAAAATCACTAAATAATAACATATATTTGAATTGCAGGTTTGCCCATTGTTAGTTGCACGTGGATGATCTCTGAAGCATCGTGCTGTGTCACTAACCTGGAGGTGTGGGTATCCTTGATAAATATGGCTACACCCCCGCCTTTTGTATTTCGGTCTGGGTTTTGTGGCCAAAATGTATGGTATGAGTTGTAGCCTGGTAGTGCTGGTGTGCTCTTTGGAGCCTAAAATCAGGTTTCTGTTAATGCACATATATCGATTTTCTCCATATTGAGGAGTGATTCAAGTGCATGCATTTTGAGGTTTATATTTCTTTAATTGAGTAGCATTACTCTCAGTTTTTTTTTATTTGTGCTATTTATGGTGGTGGGGTTGTCTTTTGAGCCTTGCCTAAAAAAGAAACTATGGGGGTGGCAAAAGCCTTGCCTAGTATTCGAAAGCCTAAGGGTGACAGGTGCAAGCCATCTCTAGTGAAGTAGCATGACTTGTCAAGCATGTCATCCCAGGTTGACAAACACTGGATCCACTTTGAATGATACCAGAAGCTTAGCCAATTGTTAAAATTGAGAATTTTTTCTTTATACCGTGGTATCATTCTTGGTGATGGCAGGATGCTACTCAAGGTCAGGGTCATACCAGCCTGGACTATGTGATCAGAGTGCTCTTCCATGTCTCTTTTCATGTAGACCAGGGAGGTAGAGCTCATGTAATTCACACCAATATGGACAATGAAAGAGTCATATTTGTACTTGTTCTGGAGTGACATGAGTGCTTGTGTTATGTGGCAGATCCTGGCACCCGACAGGCAGCTAACAATAACCTTCTTGTTGTTCAACCTGGTGAGTGGGATGTCAGTGTGCCTGACTATAGTCACCTATTATTAGTGTGCTGGGTATGTTATTTTGCTTTAAGGGCTGTGATTGCGTGTCACACTGGTTTTGTGAAGTATGTGTTTCATGGTTTGTGTTGGGGGGTGGAGGTTGCTTGGGTGTCTGCTTTGGAGGTCTCTGTTGCTTTTGCAGATTTTTATTTAGAGCCTCCGAGTATGTTTTTGTGTATTTATGTGTGTTTTTTGCTGGTGCTGGTTTCATAGATCTGTGTGAGACTGGTGGTGTGATGCAAGTAATTCCCTTCTCCTCTTGACTGTCTGGTTGAGTCTTGGGTTGAAAAAGCTTTGCCTCCATTTCGGCTGTATAATTGCATCTCTCGCATGTGTTAGTATTTGGTGGTTGGAGGAAAGGGTTGTCTGTGTACGAGACAGTTGTAATATTGTCCCAAAATGCCCAGATTCACCAGTTGGACCAGAGAGTACACCTGAAACTGCCCTTTGGACATGCCTGGATAGGCACAGTGAACTGTTTTACTGATTGGCTTGTAAGGTCGAATAGAGAGCCTTGTCCTTCTCTACAGTATGGGGGGGGTGTCTAATGATAAGGTTTATTAGTACTTGCTTTTAGTTTTGAGCAAGTGCCGGGCTGAGAAGTGAATGGTTTGCGTGCTTAAGTTGAAAGTTTGTCTAGTTCCAAGGGAAAAATTGAAGAGTAGACTTTGTGGAGCTGGGAATAATTATACATTACCCAACCAGCACTGCCCAGCAAGCAAAACCACGCAAATGTGTTTTTTATAGCAGGGAAATGAAAGAGATAGAAATTAGCCCAAAATGGCCAATAAACTACTAATTTTTGGGCTGAAACCACTCCTCCAAGGATAGATTGGCTGCTCAAAGCTCCCCTCTTTCACAGGTGAACAGAGAAATTTCCTTCTATCCAAGTGAGGTATGGGCAAACACAGAAACTTGCAACACAGCCCTGAATCAACACTAACCTAAAAGCTGGACTATACTAGCTTAGAAAGGTGGGAAAACAAGTATATTTGTTTCTTTTTTTCTGAAAATAAAGCAGATACAATAAAAAAAAAACTTTAAATGCAAAGAAATGGCTATCACACTTGAGTGTGTAGCCTATAACAGTTAAACAGGTAATTTAAACACAAAAATGACTTTGGTAAAGTGTAGGCAGTAAAATAAGTACAATATGTAACTGAAACAAGCTTTTTAAATCACAGAAACTCTAAAAATTATGTGTTTTTAGCAGAATTAGCTAAATGTAGCAAGAAAATGCAGAAAAATTATCACTCCAAAGTTTCTCTTTTGTCGGTTTCTGCTGCTGTAGAACTCTGCAGGGCACCAGGCAGGAGCTTGCTGAGCTGTATACAAGTGCAAAAACCTCACAAATGCAGGTTTTTAAAGCAGGGAAATGAAAGAGATAGAAATTAGCCAAAAATGGCCAATAAACTACTAAGTCCAGGGCTGAAACAACTCCTCCAGGGACAGATAGGCTGCTCAATGCTCCCCTCTCTCACAGGTGAACAGAGAAACTTCCCTCTATCCAAGTAAGGTATGCGCAAACACAGAAACTTGTAACACAGCCCTGAATTCAGCACTAACATGAAAACTGGACTATACTAGCTTAGAAAGGTGGGAAAACAAGTATTTTTTTTGTTTTTTTGTTTTTTTAAGAAAATAAAGCAGATGCAATAAAAAAAAACACTTTAAATGCACAGAAATGGCTATCACACTTGAGTGTGTAGCCTACAACAGCTAAACAGGTAAATTAAACACAAAAATTACTTTGTTAAAGTGCAGGCAGTAAAATAAGTACAATATGTAGCTTAAACAAACTTTTTAAGTCACAGAAACTCTAAAAAAATTGCGTTTTAGGTGGAATTAGCTAAAGGCAGCAAGAAAATGCAGAAAAATGATATGTAATCACTCCAAAGTCTCTCTGCTGCTGTAGAACTCTGCAGGGCAGCAGGCAGGAGCCTGCTGAGCTGTATACACGTGCAAAAACCTCCCAAATGCAAGTTTTATAGCAGGGAAATGAAAGAGATAGAAATTAGCCCAAAATGGCTAATAAACTACTAATTTCTGGGCTGAAACCTTTCCTCTAGGTTCAGATAGGCTGCTCAAAGCTCCCCTCTCTCACAGGTGAACAGAGAAACGTCCTTCTAAGTAAGGTATGGGCAAACACAGAAACTTGTAACAGCCCTGAATTCAGCACTAACCTGAAAACTGGACTATACTAGCTCAGAAAGGCGGGAAAACAAGTATTTTTTTTTTGTTATTTTGTTTTTTCAGAAAATAAAGCAGATACAATCAAAAAATACTTTATGCAGAAATGGCTATCACACTTGAGTGTGTAGCCGACAACAGTTGAACAGGTAATTTAAACACACAAAATGACTTTGTTAAAGTGCAGGCAGTAAAATAAGTACAATAAATATCACAAATCAACTGTTCCTCCTCAGATAGCTCTGTGTGTAATGGCTGAAACACTCAAGTTAACTTCTTAACAGAAAGTTGAAACATGACACAACTTTAAAAAAAGCTCAAAAGAACCAATGAGGTGCTTTCTCCAAGTCATAGCCCTGGCAACCCAACTAGACAATGACCATAAACACTAAACTCTCACTGAAGTGGGGGATGATCTTTGCTAACTAAGATGGCCTGGACAATGAGCTCAGAAAACAGCCTTTAACAAACTAGGCCCACAACATGTTCAGGAATATGGAGAATATTACAGCTGCTACCTAAACTATTTTAGGCAGAACACATGGAGAAATGTTTATCGCAATCAGGAATATGGAGAATATTACAGCTACGACCCAAACTATTTTAGGCAGAAAACACTACAGAAATGTTTATCACAAGTGAGACAATAGCTATGAAATACAGTACAAGTATGCAAGATACAATAAAATTACTATAAATATCTAGAATAAGCAATAACTACTACAAATAAGCAAAAAAAAAGGTTACTTATTGCTATACATCACAGATCAGCTGCTCCTCCTCAGATAGCTCTGTGTGTAAATATATGTATATGTATGTGTGTGTGTGTGTGTGTGTGTGTGTGTGTGTGTGTGTGTGTGTGTGTGTGTGTGTGTGTGTGTGTGTGTGCATATGACTGAATTAACATAAGCCTGAAAACAAAAAAAAATACATATACTGACTTTAAACAACAGAAACCCCCCTGCACCCCCCACCCCAGCCCCTGCTACTTAAATATATCAACTCCAGGATTGAACTTCATTACACTAAGTGCAATCTTGGAGTTGGTATATTTAAGTAGCAAGGAGTGTAGGGGCACAGGGGGGCTTGCCTCCCTAGTTATACCTAGTGGAAATTAATATGGTTTCTGTTGTTTAAAGTCAGTATATGTATTTTCTGTGATGTCAGGCTTTTGAGTTTCAGGCTTTTGACTTTTCAGGTTTTTGTAGTTTCAGTCATATGAAGCGGAACCATATAAATATATATATATATATATATATATATATATATATATGTGTGTGTGTGTGTGTGTGTGTGTGTGTAAGTGTGTGTGTATATATATATATATATATATATATATATATATATATATATATATATATATATATATATATATGAGTTTCAGACTTCATCTCCTTCCTAAAATGCATACTAACACAAATCCTGTTATTCTAATAGCTTTCTAAGATTATAAGAGCAATATATTAAATTCTGTCCCTAGTTTTTGTACTCCCATTATGCTAGTTTTTGACCAGATTCCTTGCGCTATGAGGTTGAGAGGTATGGTACTGCAGAATTTTGAAAGTACCAATTTATTATGTTTTAAATTTAAAAGCTGTTATTTTGTATTGTTTTGAAGTTGCATTAAACATTAAGTGATGCAGTTATCAAGGAGAAATGCTGCAAACAGCAAGGGCCTCCTCCCCACGCTTGCTACTTAATTATATTAAGTTTGAGATAACCATACCACAGAATAAACTTAATTCCCCAAGTTAACCACACTCTTGATGCTGGTATACATGTCTTATTAACCAAATGTTTGACAATACATGTTTCAGTGTTGATCACAGCTGTCTCACTACATAGATGTGGTATTATTTACGCTGCTTAATAAAACAAGACATTTAACAGTGCATCACATTCCATTGTGAAACTTTTTACAATACTTTTAATGTGGTATTTTAAACACGTGTTGCGGTACTCTTAAAGAACAATACTGCTACAGCTTCTACATATATGAGTACAACACTACTGCTTTACAATTTAGTTATTTTATACATTCCAGAAATAGTACTTTACTGTTTTATTCAGTCATTATCTGATATTTAATTTAACCAATTCAGTGTTGTGAGGGAGTAGGAGCCCCTTATAACAAGCAGTGGAAGTAAGGTAGACAAACAAATCATGGGTACAGTGCCAATCTATAACAGGACACATACACAGACACACACAGGTTCATAGGTTGGTCTAGGCTATTGGCCGTAAGGCCTATACAAGCCTAGCCATAGCAATTCCCTGGCTATTTCATGCACACACAAATTCATACATCATATTATATATACTCTCAGAAAATTTGGAGGATTGTCAATTCACCTGTGTCCTGCCTTTTGGTAACAGCTGGAGGTATGAATCAGTGCCCAGCATCAGCAGCTACCAGATTTGTTTACAAAACCCACTAATGTACATTGGGATTTACATAATTACAAGAACAGAAGGTTTCTGAATCAGATTTATTTTATCCATTGATCAGATTGACTTGATACCCACATATTGACAACAGCAGTGCTTTGTTATTACCAATGATTTTTATGACAGACCTTAGTTTCATATTAAGATTAATAGAGTGCACAGTTCTTTTGTATATGTTACAGTTACTGATGTATGTTATTTTAATGAATTTCTGTAAGGGTGCAGCTAATGTGACATCGATGTGTATATGCTAGAGGTGTGGTAGGGCAGAAAGAATGCAAAGTGTTTTACATGCCTATTGTCTACTAGTTCCCTTAAGATTTTTTGTTAATGCTGTAAAGGGACTTTAATTTGTGTCTCTGTGTGACTGTATATTTTCAGAGTTAATGTTAAACTGGGGAACATTTTCACAATTATTTGAATGTTGGTATCCCGTAATTCTGTTGGAGTGGGTGGAGTTACATTATTATACATGCAAATTTTATGTTAATCAGTATCCTGATTTTTGGCCAGTTGTACCTACTTTTCATGGGCCTTTGTCCAGACTTTTGACGTCTCCAGGTTTAGTGGTATGATACATTATAGATTAGTTGAATTAGTTTGGAGCATAATTTGCTTCATGTTTTTAGCACTACAAGGAAGTGAAAGCTAATGATGAACAGACTCCAACCCTGCCCTAGTACTATAGGACTCTCACCCACTAAAACACCCCCTAACACTGGGACAATTCTAGCCTACTAGAGATCATATCCTTATCATGCCATAAAATAAATGGCATTGGTTCTCCATACCACCATCAATCGGAATCGAACTTGCCACTCATTGGTTTAAGACCCAAAGCCCCAACCCACTGCACCAAGAAGGACTCTTCAGGTGGGTCTATGATCAACCAACTTCTGTCTTGACAATCTTTTATGTTCTATTTAAAATTGTTTTTGGGTTTTGATTTTTAGTTGCTGAAAATCAACAAAATGTGATAGTTTTTTTATAGATGATGTGCTGTTGGCTATGTATGGTTTGGTTTAATTATTATTTGTGACTGTCTAGCTATAAAGACTAGGCCTCTTCTTCTCCATTTGGCTGCTGATAGGGTTCACAACAGCAGATCATCAGTCCACAGAACAAGTAGCAGTAGAGTTTTACAGTATGCTCAGAAGGCACATGCATGCACACAATCACACCTAGAGACAATTTAGAATGTCCAGTCCACCTAAAGCATGTCTTGGGAATGTAGGAGGAAACAGGAGCACCCAGAAGAAACGCACGCAAACACAGGGAGGACATGGAGACTCTGCACAGAGGGCAAAAGACGTATTTATGAACATCTTTTAGCAATTAAGAAAAAAAAATGCTTTGGCACAACATGCTGGTATTTGTATTGACTTCAAAAAATTTGTTTTTTCAGTGATAGATACTGTCAGTCAAGAAACTTTTTCGGGTGATTATAAAACCTGGTTAAAATGCAAAGAATCCTTATGGCAAATTTACTTGGGTGCACCATTAACATAAAGTGTTTTTTGCAAACTAAGCTATAAAGTTTTTTTTAAAACTTCATTTTATGACATTTATTAGAATGTACAAAAAACTTTTTAATTATGTTTTCAACTTCTATTATTTCCACTATATGGATTTTTGTATGTATTTTTTTACACTTATAAAAATGAGCTTTCTTTTAAAATTATGATTATTCAGTCATATGACTGCTAATTAAGTATTTAAATGCTGTTTTATGGTGGTTAGTGTGTTTTTCTGATGAAGTTCACAGCATATTAAAGTGAATGAAAGCGCTAAACTTTGGTGTCCGTGTCTTTTGGTCTTGGTTTGGAGCAGTATTTTAGTTTTCTACTGGTGATACCCAACTACATTATCTGCCAGTCATCTGCTGCTGTTAATAAAGCATACACTCACAGGTGAATGTGTAGAACAGTTATAGAGTAGAAAGCGGTAGAAATGGAAAAATAGTTATAGTGCACTTCAGGCTCCATGCTCTGAATCTCCGCTTCCCACAGACAAATCAAGTCACAGTAGTGCCAGTTTTCGATTACTGCAACAATGCCAGCACTACTCACAAGAATGGGTGATGCCTGTTGCATCAGTCACCATCCTAGCAAACTCATGTCCACTTTCTGCAGAGGGACTTCTTAAGAGCTCAGCAGGTGCTCCCCATAGTTTATGTGCAGGAAGAACAGGAAAATGTTTCTTTCCCTAAAGCACCACTCTGCAACTCTGCATTTCACAGTGCCTGAGCTAACAGTGGTAACTCAGACAGGTGCACTTGTCAAGAAAAATGGTAGCCCATGCACTCAAATGCATTTTTGTGAATCATATGACATGCAACAAAGCACTGTATTACAGCACTAATACATTGTTGTGCTGCTGCATCATGGTGTTACAGGCAGTGCTGCTGCATCATGGTGCTATGGGCAGTGCTGCTTCATCATGGTGCTACGGGCAGTGGTTATTGGCAGTGTTGCTGCATCATGGTGCTATAGGCAGTGCTACTGCATCATGGTGCTACGAGCAGTGCTGCTGCATCATGGTGTTACAGGCAGTGCTGCTGCATCATGGTGTTATTGGCAGTGTTGCTGTATCATGGTGTTACAGGCAGTGCTGCTGCATCATGGTGTTACGGGCAGTGCTGCTGCATCATGGTGTTATGGGCAGTGCTGCTGCATCATGGTGCTATGGGCAGTGCTGCTGCATCATGGTGTTATGGGCAGTGCTGCTGCATCATGGTGTAGATGCAGTGCTGCTGTATCATGGTGTTATGTGCGTACTTTGTTGTCAAGTAACTTATTGTCCTGTAGTTCTACTCTTTATCTGCCTGGGATCACATCAAGACCTGAAATCTCAAGCAAATAAAATGGGCATTGCCACTGACCACAATATGCTAGCTCAACCATGTTACTAGAGGAAACCATACCTGAGTACAGACAACCACCCAGAATACATAGCTTCCACACTCCTCTTCTATGACCCTGCATTGTATTATAGTGTTGGGGTAACCGATCAATGTCCCGCCACTAGTGCAAAGGATAATGATAGTGCCCTGTCCACCTGCAAACCTGTGAGGGTGTGGTGATATCTTTTGTACAGCATGGATAATACATCTACTTCCTTGTACAACCTAGGACTGGTTCTGCATATATCATTTTTTTCTGTGTTGAGTGCATCATGGCCCTCACTTGTGGACCAGACTCCTCCTCTTTACCAGTACTGCAGTGTATTATGTCCACCTTTTCCTCAGCTGTAGTACTTTTGGTACATGTTCATCTCCAGACTCTATACCCTGTGCCATGGTGCTGTTGCAGTGACTGTTATGGAAGTCAATGCCAAGAAGTTCACCTGCTGCATGCAGGAACACACACACACACACACACACACACACACACACACACACACACACACACACACACACACACACACACACACACACACACACACACACACACACACACACACATGCAAAAACAAATCTTCCTATAGATGTTTGGACTGCATTGCAGTGCTTCTCTTGAGTTGTCTAGACATTGGAGGCATCCTTCAGTAATCTAACCACATGCTCTAGTATACTTCACATTTTAATATAGGCTGTGTTTATAGCCTATTTCCTGAATGTTCTGAGGGTTGCATATAGGGGGTCGGTAACCAAGGCTCTGTGACACATACAGCATCCCAAGCAGTACAGAACAAACATTATATGTGCCTTATATATTTCCTGTTTCCATGGCAGTAGTGTGTATAGACCTGTCTGTCTACCAACCAGATGACCCTGCTGGAAGTTGTCTTCCAGGAACCTTTGATTTAAGTTGGATATGTGCTAAATGTGTGAATTGTGTGATCTGCCTCTGTAGCGCACATACACATTTTAAATAATTCCCTGGACATTACAGACCAAATGAAAGTTTAAGGAGTGAACACACATTGTTGATGCATGTCAGTCTCTTTAGAGCAAGGGGAGCCTTGGCGGATGCAGGACAACAATCTATGGCTCTGAAGACCTCCGGTAAATTGACTAACATTGTAAAAGCTTGCATGGTGTTGGTTCAGACTTCTACTGTCCTTGGGAATCAGATATGATCCTCCACATACTGTAGCCTATTATCTAGGAAATGCATTAGAATTCATGAGGTTGATGTCTGCAATATTTCTAATGTGTCCCCTTTAGGTTGCGGAATGGTACCTGTAGCTAAAATGGTCAGATCTCCATGCACCTTTGTATCCATAGAAATGCAAATAGTACACATACCTCTCAGTTCTGCCTTGGGGAGGGGGAGAGACAGGTTGTCTAGTTCTTTTATTGTCTTGCTAAACACATGGCTCCCTTTAACATTCTATTTCTAAAGGTACTAATTAAACAGGCATCCCTCAAACCCGTCCCTGTGGTAAACACACAAAATGAATGATATGATGACTAAGAGAGAACATATCTCGAAAGATTAGTCCAAAACCAAAAAAATCAACGAGCACTACAGGAATATAGAACCCTATGTCATTTTTCTAATCAGTATATAAATGAAAAGAAAATACTCTTTCACATACCTCCAAAACTCACATCAAAACAATGCCACTTTCATGTGGTTGTCCACTAAAAACTATTACAATGACAGCGACCCGACACTCCTTTTTCTACAGTCACTAAGGACTCAGCATTCCAACTCAGTTTAACAACCACTTCATTAACTCAGTCCTGGCAATCACTAAAAAAACTCCAACCTGCCATCCACAATCCCAAAAACCCATAATAACCCTTCAACAATAAAACTATATTTACTAAAATTAAACCAGACAGCCCTGACAGCTCATGCCCTATCAAAAGAATACCTAAAAATTGCAACCACATCCCTATCAGCTGGTCTGTTGAGTATCCTTCCTTATCAAAAAATACATACATGACAACTATGTCTCAACAATAGGAAAAATCATTCAAAATCTCCCCTCCATAAAGGTGGAAACTCAGAAGACTTGATTAGTTACCGACCTATAGTGATCCAGGTCAAATCACAGCACCACAACCATCTTCCTCAGCTCTCCCAACAATATCAGTCAACACAGAAAGACTGGAGACCTAGTCTTATCTATTTTTCTTAACATGTCAAATGCCTTTGACCCATTATCACATCAGAAACTATTATATGAACTAGTATTCCTTGGTCTAAACAAATCCGGTCTAATCTGGTTCCATAGTTGTTTGTCCAATAGGCAGCAAGTGGTCTAGTAGAAGCAAGGCCTTTCAGCTCTTCTGACAGTTACAGTCAGGGCTCCACAAGCTTCAGAACTTGGGCCTCTCCTTTTTACATATTTATTATACTGCTTCACAACAAGCACCCCTTGTTCAGTATGCAAACAATGCAACATGCATCTGCTCTGAACAATCACTACATACTCTACAAGGTATCACTAAAACAGGCTTTCCTATCCACACAATCCTGGATTAACAATGCAAGCCTACTTCTCAACACAAAAAAGGCAAAACTAATTTTCTTTGCCACCAAAGGTCTCAGAGAACAAAAACACAAATTCCACATCCTGTTATCTGAAAATGCAAAAATTGAATGCATACCACAAACAAAGCTACTCAGATTCTTACTTGACAGCAAATGTAAATATGGCCAACACCTACTCCAGGGCATTAAAAAGACCCACTGGAAACTAGGATGACTCAAAAGAGCAAAGCATTTTCTCACAGAGTCCACAAGAAAGTTCACAGACATCACTTACCTTCTTCCGTTCCTTCTATATGCATTTGCCATCTTTACAAATCTCAGTAGCACTCTTAAAACTAAAGTTCATATGTGCTACAATAAAAAAGCCACATTTGCAAATGCCTCACTAGAAATCCACTACTGTGTACTCCTTAGAGGGCTGCACTGGCTAGAACCCTCACCACCACTACCTTACATCTTCAGAAGTCAAGATTAGTCCACAAATACCTAAAAAATTTCCATTGTTGAAAATATGTTCCATTGTCACTCCAGTTATTGAATACCATAATCAAGCATCACATCTCTCCTGTCTCTGTTCAAAACAAGCAACTTAGCTGGGGATTTTGTATACTCCTACCAAGTCATTAAAAATTGGAACTCCATCCCACTGCAAATAAAACAGACAAGAGACTTACCTTCAAGTTACTACTAAAACAATCTGAGCAAATTTGGGCTCTACACTTGTTCTTCTCCTGGCTAGAATAAAGTCCATGGCCACACATGTTACCCTTTCTCCAAATACTCATCTTTTCCATGTCTCCATTTTTCTTCATCATGCCAAAAAGTTAGTCACTAAACCACTAGGAGTAACTTTGTTAACATAAATTAAACCAATCACAGGATTTAACAAGACTCACTCTCTTCTTCTCTCTAATTAGATCATCGTCCATGTCACTGTCACCCCTCTATCCTAGGTTCACCAGTCTTTGTCCTTAACTGTCCAAAACCAACAATCTATAGAATAGACCCAGTAGTCCCTAACTATTCTTAATTCCCTAATTACTTTATATCTCAATCTTAAATATAATGATACATTCGTAATTACTCTGTTATTAACATACCGCAGTATATTACACTGTCAACAACCTCCCTTCCCATTCTAATAGTTCCATAGTTCAGCTGCCTCTTCTTTTCAGTATTTTAATTGCTAAGAATCACTGGTAATATTACAATATCTTTTGCAGTGTTGTATTTGTCTCTGCTACATACAAGCCTCTGTCTATTTGTAATGAATGACCAACACTGTATATATAGCCATACAAGCTTTGGACATGATGCTTCTAAATTATATTTATGTAAGCTTTACAAAAAAGTCTGAATAATGCGTTTTATCAAAGCTATTTGTGCTTCTCACCTTTGTGGTGGCTGCTGTGTGTGTAAATCACATAGTAGCACTGTTACACTTTCTTTTCTCTAACTTTTGTAGTACATGACAGCAGGTAAAACTGGATGCACTAGATATAGATACTGTGGATATACAGAGTGCACACATCCTTGTTAAAATGCCAGGTTTTTGTGATATAAAAAAATGATACGTATACTATAGAAGCAGTTGCAGAGTAAAGGTCTCTGAACGAATCAGTAAAACTTCTTATATCACACTTCCAAAGACCACCACGGCTATTTCCAACATTTTTACTTTTTATTCCATTAATATAAAAAGACAGAACAATACAAAAGCTTTTCATAAGCACTTTCAGGTACTAACATACCCTTCTTCAGACGAATGGCTAAAAATGTCTTAGCAATCATTTAAATAGTCAAAAAAGGCGCCAGAAATTCGCCTTAAAGACACATTCCCTATATTCACCATGAAATGTCAGTATATGCACTTCTTAATACTCTTCGTTCTATATCTCTATAATAACATATCTCACTGTGATCTACATATTCTTCACAGCGTAAACAATCATATATTCCAAAGACATGCATCTAGATTCTCCCTATCTCGGGCGCCTCCGCTGAAAACAGGCTGGAACCTCCCAGGACTTTTTCGTCAACAAATGTTAAATAAATAAATAAATAAATATATAATAATTTTCATTAAAATATTTAAACATTTCATATAATTAGTATTCATTGAATAACGCTCACATCTTATTCAAATTCATGTATATGATAGAAATAAAGAATAATAATAAAATCTATGTATATATCTATATCTATATATATATATATATATATATATATATATATATATATAAATAAAAATAAAAATATACTTATGTATATAAACACACATTATTATTCAAGACTGTTGAATACCATTAATTATGTATATTTATATACAAAAATATAATAATAATATTAATAACATATACAATCTATTGTCTGTTGGAACTTAAATCATATTTTATTAGTGTGTCTTAGAGGCCTATCTCTAAGGAATGGCATGAGGGTTATTCTATCATTTAAGCCCTTCTCTTTCTTAGACTGCATTCTAATAATCCATCTAATTCCTCCTGTTCAGTGTAGTTCTTGACATTCCCTAGTCTATTGTTTTTCTCAATTAATTCTAATGCCATAAACTTGAATTTGTGGTTCAATCCATTGTTTAGTATGTGTTCTGCCAGTGCATTTGTCTCATCTTCCTGATTTATTGCATAAATATGTACTCTCACCATTTCTCTCAGTGTCCTATTTGTCTTTCCTATATAGAAACTATTTCATTTTAAACAACTTGCTAAATAAACTATATCTCTGGTTTTGCAGTCAGCATATACTTAAAATAATATATCCTGTTGGTATCCGGGTGAGTGAACTTATCTGTTGCCATCATGTATGAGCATTGATTACATCCTCTGCAAAAGAATGTCCCTTGTCTGTTGGATTTAGTTTTCTTTTTACTACCATCTTCAAAACACAGTAGCCTTTTCAGAGATTTATTATTTCTATAACTATAACTAGGTTTATGTCCTACAATACTTCTTATTTCATCATTGATATTCAGTGTAGCCCAATTTTTATCCATGACCTTACGTATGTCCTTATTATTAGAGAAGGGGATATTTAACCTCATTTGCATTCTAGATTGTTTGTTGTCTTTCTTCACATTGTCTAATGTATGATTTTCCTTCTTTCTAAATAAGGATTCCCTTTCCCTTTTCTATCTATAATTACGGGATTCATTAGGACATCACATTCTCTATTTGAATATCCCCTTTGTAGAAATTCATTTCTTAGTTTATTCATAGTTTCATTACATTTGGTGTCCTCACTAGTTAAACGTGATGTTCTTCTCCCTTGATTTATCACTATATTTTGAAAAATGTGTCCTGAATGCATACATGCACGATGAAGTAAATTATTTCTTCTACAGCTCTTCCTATATAATGTTGTAGTAAAATCTTCATTTTCTCTAACAATTGGGGACATCTAAAAATTCAATCTCCTTCAAAGCTCAAGAAACTTGTAGTCTGATTGATATATTCTAAAAATCTAATTAAATCAGTTTCTGTCCCTTTCCATAGAAAAAATGCATCATCTACAAATCTCTTATAGTACCCAATTCTATTGACATATTCAGCATCTATAATATAAGTCTTCTCCCAATGGGCCATTACCAAGATTGCATATGAATTTGCACATGGTGTGCCCATTGCTACTCCTTGTTTCTGTAGATAATATTCATCATTATACATAAAGACATTGTTTTCTAATATTAGTTCTAATAACATCATACATTTCATTATTATGTTGGAATCAACATGATTATAGCATAGAAACTGTCTTAAGTATTCAAGTCCTTCCTTGTTAGGAATCATTGTAAATAGTGATTTAACATCTAGGGTTACTAACCGTGTGTCTGATGTATTCATTCCATTTTCTATTTCTATACCAAATGTATTCAGAAACTCTTGTGTGTCTCTAATTATACTTTCTGTTTTCCATACTAGCTCTTTAAGTTGATTTTCAACATAAATAGAGAGTGGTTCCGTCAACCACCCTCTCCTAGAGACTATCGGTCTCATTTTTGGTTCATATAAATTTTTATGAACCTTTAGAAGGCCTCTAATTGTTGGTATGGTAGGTAACTCAACCAGAAAATATTTATATAGATCCACGTCTATAACATTTGACAAAAGTAGGTCATATAAGTTGCTATGCATATTATTGATTATTTTATTTAACTGAACATTATTAATCAATTTGTATGTATCTTCTTCTTGTAACATGGTTTTCATTGCTTCATTATAGTATTGCCTATCCAGAATGACAATGGCACCCCCCTTTTTCGGCGGGCCTTATTATAATTTCTTCATTCTTATTTAGGCTGTGCAGACCCTTTGATTCTTTATTACTTAAATTGTAGAACTTATGACTATTCTCAGTTCTATTATTACACAGTTCTATTAAATCTCTTTCTACTGCTTGTTCAAAAGCTTCAAGCATAGGATATAAATGGGGGGTAAAAACACTAGGTTTTCTAAAAATAAATGCATCATGTATGGAGTCATTCTTATAAAGCATTTTCAAAGCTATGCTCTTAACAAATTTCTTAACATCTAGGATAAATTCAGTTATATCAACAGTTTGTGATGGTATAAAGGAAAGACCTTTATTGAGCAATGTCCTTTCATGAGTCTGTAGTGAATATTTAGATAAATTCAATACTAATTCAGAGTCACTTAATTCTGTATTTTGCTCTGTGGATGTGTCAGTTCTCTGGACATTTTCCATTTCTTGTTGACCCTCATAGGAGTCCATTTCTTTAGTTCCGTGATGGGAAGCGGGAATGAATGGACAGTTTGACCTAAAAAAGACTGTGTTGCACCTATTGGTGTTGTCTTCCTTCTAACATCAATGTTAGAATTCCCAGTCTCATATATCACGGTATCTCTGGTGCTCTCATGGTTTGAAGTAGATGCTATCGCTTCTTCTTCTACTAAGTTAATGTGTTTAGCATTAGATTTTGTTCCATTGTCTTTAGATCGAAACACAGTAGTTGTTAACTTGACTTCACAGCTGCTAATTAAAGCCGTAGTCTTTTGTTGGCTGTCTTGTCGATTTCCCCTTGCTTCTACTGACTGTTCAGGAGTGTTAGTGTCATTAGAACATCCGACCGATTGGATGAATGTGTTCAGAATTATTCATGCCATTCAAACACTCTGACTGGTCATCTACAGGAACCTGTCTGGTATAGCCTCTGTGGCCTCACTCCCCAATTCTCCCTGGTCGCTGTACTTCCCTCGGCCAAGAGAAGACATGATCTAAATTAAAATCTTTAAGGTCTCATTCAAGTTTTTTCTTTTTTGCTAGTAGCAACTTGCATTCAAGGTTGTTGACATAGGAATGCATATTTTCATAGAATTCATTACAGTCTGCCTCATTTAAAAGGGATTTAATTAACTTTTGTTGCTGAATGATTTCTTGTTCTCAGTTGTTATATATTACTCAATCAGCAATTTCATATATACAGAGCTGGTTTCGATGTTGAGCTTATGCCATTTGGCTAGAAGGTCTGGATACAATGTTCCAAATGTCGGCATTTTTAATATTCTAAGACCTCTTGGCACTACATGAAAGCAAAGGCATGCCTCCATGTGTTTGCGTTGCCACTGTGTGTTCTTCAGCTTATGAAGTAGATTTTCAATCTTGCGTGTATATTGCATAATGTTAAGAATACTGTCAATATCATGCTCTTTATTTTTCGGCATTCAATAGATCGTTTATTTGAAACTGCAGTAGGGCATTTGCTTCCTCTTTCAATAACTTTTTGAAAACTAATTCCATGTCAGATAGATGTTTACCTTCAAATGCAGATTTTGGGTTATAATCCAACTCCACCTCATTTTCACTAGTCATGTTTCTGTCCGCTGCCACACTGAATCAAAGATACGTATATTATAGAAGCAGTTGCAGAGTAAAGGTCTCTGAACGAATCAGTAAAACTTCTTATATCACATTTCCAAAGACCACCAGGGCTATTTCTAATGTTTTTACTTCTTATTAGATTAATATAAAAAGACAGAACAATATAAAAGCTTTTCGTAAGCGATTTTGGTTACTAACATACCCTTCTTCAGACAAATGGCTAAAAATGTCTTAGCAATTATTTAAATAGTCAACAAAGGTGCCAAAAATTCACCTTAAAAACACATACCCTATATTCACCATGAGATGTCAGTATATGCACTTCTTAATATTCTTCGTTCTATATCTATATAATAACATAGCTCACTGTGATCTACATATTCTTCACAGCGTAAACAATCATATATATATAATAATTTTCATTAAAATATTTAAACATTTCATATAATTAGTATTCATTGAATAACGCTCACATCTTATTCAAATTCATGTATCTGATAGAAATAAAGAATAATAATAAAATCTATGTATATATATATATATATATATATATATATATATATATATATATATATAAATAAAAATAAAAATATACTTATGTATATAAACATACATTATTATTCAAGACTGTTGAATACCATTAATTATGTATATTTCTATACAAAAATATAATAATAATATTAATAATATATACAATCTATTGTCTGTTGGAACTTAAATCATATTTTATTAGTGTGTCTTAGAGGCCTATCTCTAAGGAATGGCATGAGGGTTATTCTATCATTTAAGCCTTTCCCTTTGTTAGACTGCATTCTAATAATCCATCTAATTCCTCCTGTTCAGTGTAGTTCTTGACATTCCCTAGTTTATTGTTTTTCTCAATTAAATCTAATACCATAAACTTGATTTTGTGGTCTAATCCAATGTTTAGTACATGTTCTGCCAGTGCATTTGTCTCATCTTCCTGATTTATTGCATAAATATGTTCTCTCACCATTTCTCTCAGTGTCCTATTTGTCTTTCCTATATAGAAACTATTGCATTTTAAACAACTTGCTAAATAAACTATATCTCTGGTTTTGCAGTCAGCATAGTACTTAAAATAATATATCCGGTTGGTATATTATTAATATTATTATTATATTTTTGTATATCAATAGACAGTTGCAGCTGATCCATAATTAATGGTATTCAACAGTCTTGAATAATAATGTTTGCTTATATACATAAGTATATTTTTATTTTTATAGATATACATAGATTTTATTATTATTCTTTATTTCTATCATATACATGAATTTTAATAAGATGTGAGCGTTATTCAGTGATTATTAATTATATGAAATGTTTAAATATTTTAATGAAAATTATTATATATATGATTGTTTATGCTGTGAAGAATATGTAGATCACAGTGAGATATGTTATTATATAGATGTAGAATGAAGAGTATTAAGAAGTGCATATACTGACATCTCATGGTGAATATAGGGTATGTGTCTTTAAGGTGAAATTCTGGTGCCTTTTTTAACTATTTAAATGATTGCTAAGACATTTTTAGCCATTTGTCTGAAGAAGGGTATGTTAGTACCCGAAAGCGCTTACGAAAAGCTTTTATATTGTTCTGTCTTTTTATATTAATGGAATAAAAAAGTAAAAACATTGGAAATAGCCGTGGTGGTCTTTGGAAGTGTGGTTGCCTCACAGCAAGAGTTTCTCCGGTTCGATCCTCAGCTGGGGTGCCTTCTGTGTGGAGTCTGCATGTCCTCCCTGTGGTCGCGTGGGTTTCCTCCGGGTGCTCCAGTTTCCTCCCACATCCCAAAGACATGCTGCAGGTGGATTGCACACTCTAAATTGGCCCTAGGTGTGAGTGTGTGTGTGTGTGTGTGCCTTCTGTAGAAGGTTGGGAGCTGGGCTGGCAACTCGACACTGTAAACCTCCACTGCCAATCATGAGCGGACAAGGTGATCCGCTGTGGCGACCCCTAACTGGGAAAAGCTGAAAGAAGAAGAAGAAGAAGAAGTTCTTTGGAAGTGCGATATAAGAAGATATAAAAAATGAGACCACCACAAGTCATTTCAAAATGTTTCCTACCTTTAATGTGACCTATAACCTGTACCATTCAATTGAAAAACAAACAAATCTCTTAGGGGAAAAAATAAAAAATGTACTATAAGCTGGTTGCATAAGTGTGGACACCCTTAAATAATACTATGCTGAAGCGGTTCTACCTCACATAACCGAAACACCAAAACACCGACAACGCAATCACCGAAACCACATAACCGACAGTACAAAAACACGAAATTCCACATGCCCGACAACGAAATAACCGACGGTACACAAACACGAAACCTTATACACTTCACACACCACAATCAACAAACAAAACACATTCCCCATCCAAAAACCACATACGCAACACAAGCACACCAAAATCCCTACAAACCCACACTAAACCTCACATACACAACTACCTACCACCCTAACCCAAACCCTAACCCTAAGGTCTGTCACTACCGCACACTTACCTGACCCGCTCCTAACCCTAACTCACTTATCCGCCCCTAACCCAAACACAATCACTACGCACACTTACCTGACCTGCTCCCTAACCCTAACTCACTTATCCCGCCCCTAACCCAAACACAATCACTACCGCACACTTACCTGACCCGCTCCCTAAACCTAACTCACTTAACCCACCCCTATCCCCACAGACCGTCAATATCCACACTTACCTTACTCGCACCCTAACGTCCGTCACTACCGCATACTTACACAGCCTTTCCCCATGTCGGCATCCTCGGCGTCGGTGCTTTCATCCGTCGGGTCAGTCTTCTCCACTGTCGATCTTCTGGGTCCCGTCGTGTCGGTCTTCTCAGCTTTCGATCTTCTGGTGCTCTCGGTTTTCGTGTCGATGTTCCGGCGTGTCGTTGAAGTGAGGTAGAACCGCTGAAGCACCTTCTGATTTAGTTACAGCAATCAGTCTTCTTGGTCAGAAGTTGATCAGCAGGGCACATCTTGACTTGGCAATATTTGCCCACTCTTCCTTGCAAAAGCACTCCAAATCTGTCAGATTGCGAGGGCATCTCTTGTGCACAACCCTTTTTAGGTCAGCCCACATATTTTCTATTGGATTTAGGTCTGGACTCTGGCTAGGCCTTTCCAAAACTTTAATTTTCTTCTGGTGAAGCCATTGTTTTGTTGATTTGGATGTATGCTTGGGGCCATTGTTGTGTTGAAAGGTGAAATTCCTCTTCATTTTCAGCTTTCTTGCAGACACCTGAAGGTTTTGGGCCAAACATGACTGGTATTTGGAACAGTTCATAATTCCCTCTACCTTGACTAAAGCCCCAGTTCCAGCAGAAGAAAAACAACCCCAAAGCATGATACTGCCACCGCCATGATTAACCGTGGGGATGGTGTTCTTTTGGTGACGCGAAGTGTTGTTTTTGTGCAAAACGTACCTTTTGGAATTGTTGCCAAAAAGTTCAGCTTTGGTCTCATCAGACCATAACACATTTTCCCATGTGGTTTTGGGAGACTTGATGTATTGATTTGCAAATTTTAGCCTGGCCTGGATGTTTTTCTGTATAAGTAAAGGCTTCCATCTTGCAACCCTACCCCATAGTCCAGACATATGGAGAATACGGGAGATTGTTGTCACATATAGTACCCAACCAGTACTTGCCAGAAATTCCTGCAGCTCCTTCAGTGTTGCTGTAGGTTTCTTGGCAGCCTCCCTGACCAGTTTTTGTCTTGTCTTTTAATCAGTTCTGGAGAGATGTCCAGTTCTTTGCAACGTCACTGATGTCCCATATTTTCTCCACTTTTTGACGACTGTCTTCACTGTGTTCCATGGTATATCCAATGCTGTGGAAAATTTTTTTACACACTTCTCCTGACTGATACCTTTCAACAATAAGATCCCTTTGATGCTTTGTAAGCTCTCTGTGAACGATGACTTTTGCTGTAGCAGGCAACTGAGTAAATGTCAGGAAAATCCTACTAGGACAGCGGAACATTATTTGGGGTTAATCAGAGTCTCTTTAATTGATGGCAGGTATGTACCCAAGAAGACTGAATGCTGTAATAAATCAATGGTGCTTCAACAAAGTATTATTTAAGGGTGTGCACACTTGTGCAACCAGCTTATTGTACTTTTTTTATTTTTTCCCCTAACAGATTTGTTTGTTTTTCAATTGAATTGTACAGGTTATAAGTCACATTAAAGGTGGGAAAAATTTTGAAATGATTTATTGTGGTCTCATTTTTTTATATCACAAAAACCTGCCATTTTAACAGGGGTGTGTACACTTTTTATATCCACTGTATATATAGATCCCTATCAAATGATCGGTGTTTTAAAACTTCAAAATTCATATGGTCAGAACCATATGATTGAATCTCTGAAACTTTGAATGCTTTAAATGGAGATTGTGGCAGAGTACAGCTCAGGAAATTTACCCTTTTCCTCACTGTAGTGTGATCTCGGAATTGGTATATTTAATTTGCTTGGGCTTTGGGTGTTGTAGGGGTGACTTGCTCTCCTGCAAAATGTAAAAAAAAAGAAAAGTTTTGTTTTTATATTTTTTAAATAATTGAATTTCCCAAAATTTGATCATATAATTTGCAATGAATTTTCAGAACATCAATCATCTGACAGGGATCATATGTGTGTATATATATATATATATATATATATATATATATATATATATGTATGTATATACATACATACATACATACAGGAAATCCCACTTTTGCAAGCTATTTTGTTGTATTCCAAGCTAAAATCACATAAATATGTGTAAAACATAAATAAGCATAGTATAACTTTGTCATAGGAATGAATGGCAGAAGTTAAGTCCTAACCCAATTAATTGTTGCAAGCAAGATGAATGCAAATGAAAATTAAAATTAAAGCTGGCACTGTGTAAAATATTCCTTAAACACCATGAGAAGGGAAATTACCTGTCAGAATGCCCTTCAAATTCATTGCACATATTGGTTAACCTTTCTGATTTTGAAAGGTGATAGTTTTAGGCAATCAAAGCATTAATTTTAATTTAAATAAAAAAAATAGAGCTTAATGTGTTTCCATGTCCATGCTGCACACTGTCTCAGAAATACCTGGAATTATGACATCATGTCTCACATTTTGATGACACATTTCAAGGGAAGACTGAATAATTTATGCCGTACCTCTCAACCTCTTAGCAAAATAAATCTGGACAAAGCCTAAAGTCATGGTGTGTGTGTGTGTGTGTGTGTGTGTGTGTGTGTGGGGGGGGGGGGGTTGCAAAGGCACAAAAATAAGAACAGATTTTAAATATTGCTCTTATAAACTTAGGCAGTTGCTAGAATATCTGGATTTGTCTTACCATGCATTTTGTGAAAGATATGAGGTCTGAAGCTGTCATTTAGTGACTTCAGTCCTCAATGATTTGCTAGAAAACCACACATTTTATGAGGAACTGACCCAAAATTTGAGGTGAAAATCTGGATATTGTACAAAAATCTAAACACTTGAGAGGTGTGATGTATGTTGTTTGCGTTTTTGTAGAATACAAACTTGTGCAGAGTAGATCTAAGCTATGCACTGCTTACAGGTAATATTGGTAAAGCAGAAGTAATACTTTATTTTCCTGTTAGTCTTTGCCTTTACCATTTATTCCTCCACCAACTTTCTCCTTTGAAAAGTAATGTCCTAGTTTTTGCATTTATTTTTGCCTACTATACAGTGTACTAGGCGGGCTCAAAGTTTGTGATGCCATTGTTCTGTCTGTGGCTTCTTGACCTTTAAATATTGTTTCTTTAACAATTAAATTTTTATAGCTGTTGATGCCATGCTTGAGTTTTTTGTAGCAGTGCAGTGTGGAAGCAGGTCTTGTGATGCTTGCAGCCATATAAAAGCATCATATCACTCAACATGGCTCTCAACAGTCCAGATTTTTGCAGAATATTCAGATTTTTGCCTCATATTTTTAGTAATTTTCTCATAAAATTTGTGGTTTTCTGGCAAATCACTGGGATTATCTAAGGATTGAAGTCACTAAATAATGCCATACATTTGAATTTCAGACTTCATATCCTACAGAAAATACATGTTAACACAAATCCTCTTTTTCAAATGAATTTATACATTTATTAGAGCAGTATTTAAAATCTGTTCCTATTTTTGGGCATTTGTCCTCCCATTATGTCAGTCTTTGCCCAGAGTTCTTGCACTGAGAGATTGAGAAGTATGTCACCCAAGAATGCCAGGATGTATATGTGACATGAACACCTTTTAAAAGAAATACATTTTTCTGATGGAAATTTCTTTATTGTCTAGTCAATGTATATAAGCAGATACAGATTGTGGGCCTTTGCACAGAACCTTATACAGACGTAAGCAGAAGGAGCATCAAAATCTGCATAATAAATTAAATTTTAAATTCCAAGCAACTGGTCTTAGTTTGGATTCATTATGCATCAGAAAGGCATACCCCAGTAAGAGCAGGCTAAAATATTGGCTTTGTCCATGCAGAGTTGAGCAATGCAGGGGAGATGCCCCTTCATATGGATGATGATACAAGTGACCTGGATAATTATAGCCCTTTCAGCCTTACTAGCCTCATCTGCAAAACCATGGGATATATCATAACTATCCTCATAAAATGTGATATCAGGACCCTTGTTTGACTTGACCCTTAACAGTTTGGCCTTTTGAAGGGTAGATAATGTCTAGTGAACCTGGTAAACTTCTAATTGCTTTAAGAATTGACTCACAGGTAATAAGATGGAAGTCAAACTGGCTGAAAGAGCCAACACAGTGCAAACTGTAGATGCCTCATCAGTTAAGTTTGAAAGTGATCAATGGTGTCCCACAGGGCTGACAGATGAAACCTATCCTTTTTGGTGTTTACTTCTCAGATCTTCAAGTGGAGTGCTAAGACTTCTGGCTTAACAAAGTTTGCAAATGACTGCAAACTGGAGGTTATTGTTAAGTCCCCGTATGACACCCACACTCTTCCGCATGAACTGTCCCTAGTAAACCCTTTGTGAATTAGAAATGAGCTCAAACTAAATGCTAAGAAGTGTAGTGTCACTTTTGTAAACCCTTTGTGAATTAGAAATGAGCTCAAACTAAATGCTAAGAAGTGTAATGTCACTTTTGTAAACCCTTTGTGAATTAGAAATGAGCTCAAACTAAATGCTAAGAAATGCAGTGTCACTTTTGTAAACCCGTTGTAAATTAGAAATGAGCTCAAACTAAATGCTAAGAAGTGTAATGTCACTTTTGTAAACCCTTTGTGAATTAGAAATGAGCTCAAACTAAATGCTAAGAAGTGTAATGTCACGTTTGGTAGACAATCCCGCCCCTCAGCATACTGTATAGCCACCACATTACTATAAAAAGAAACTTGGCAGATACCTAGAAACTTTGGTTGATAACGCCCTCTGTTTTAGCCATCATGTGACAACAGTTGTCAGGAAATCCTTTAATTAAGCCTATCAATTGCCAAGGGAATATCAGCAATGGTCTAAATGGTAATTACTGCCTTATAGTCAGCATTGATCAGGCCACTTATCAAATACAACACACCCTTTGTGATGTATTCCACTAAACATATCTAACAATTAGAAAGGCCTAAAGTGATTGATATACCAAGAGAGGCTGGAAACTCTATTTAATTGGTGTCTTCCAGACTTTTGAGGTGAGATGTGTATTGCTTAATGCACCATTAGAGACCCAGTTGTCCTGGAATTCCTGTTTCTCGACATTTGTAATATTTCCACCAGTATTAGAACAAATGATATAAATATTCAGCAAAGGATACATACAACACACTGGAGAGGCATAATTGTAAGGCAGCATCTCCCATGCCTTTGGAGTAAATGTCCCCTACATGTTAAGCATTGTAATTCATTATCTGACTTCAAACATAAACTAGTGACGGGATTGGTGTCCACAAATTTATTCTGGGTTTTACTGGTATGCCCATCCTGGGGAAAGGAGATAATGCCTGAGGGAGGGTGCTGGCAAGGCATGAATGGACATAAGATTTGTTGGCCTTGGAATATCTTTGAATCTAAACTGGTTCTATGGCTTACTCCCATAACTTGTCACAAAATCTCTGCCTACTCCTATAATTATCCTGAATAGCATAAAGTAGATGTAGGGGAATGAATGAATTAAAAAATAATTAAATACAGCAAAATGATTACTGCATTGTAAATCAGTCTGGCTCCAGTGAAATGTACCAAATTTAAAAGCCAAACTCACACAGCACAAAATTTGACGAAATACAGAGACTCCTCCAGAGAAAGTTCCACAAAATTTTATTAAATTTGTTAAAAATTTAAATCTTAAAACATTAAAACAGATCTGATGAAGTTTTAACATGAAAACAAAAGTGCTTATCATGTTTTAATCCCTACATACAGACCTATTTCTATGTCTCACAAAAGGAGATACTGCCAGCCCAGCTAGTTGAAATTATGTAAATAATTATATGTCATTTGTGAATATTAACATGATTTATATAGAAGTGTAACAAAAGGAGATACTGCCAGCACAGCAGTCTGGAATTTTGTAAATTGTTGTGTGTCATGTGTGAATGTCAACATGCTTCATGTAAGATGCTTGCATTACAAATGTATTAGAACTGCATGTTATGTGGATATCAAACTGCTGGTACAGAATTGTGTGCTGAAAAGGTATTTTATAAAACACTGAGCTTAAAATGTATTAAAAATGTAACCACAGTGTACCCTACTGGAAAAGAATAGAAATGTGCATACACTATTGTAACTGTTTAGATGTTTATATTTTAGCAATGGAAAGTGGAACACCAGAGGTTAACTTCAGAAAAGTAGCTTAAATTAAATTACTTCATGACAGCAAGAGACAAGATGTGTGTACTCGTGATGCTAAATGCTACCAACTGCATCAATGGGGGTTTTACCTGAGATAGAGTCTGATGACAAGAAATTATGTCATTCGGTAAAGCTGAGTATTCTGTATTTTGTCTTTGACCTGACAAGAAGACCCATTCACCCCATCTGCCCTTTTGCTCTGTAAGTAAGTTAACTAGAGTATAGTAATTCTCTTAGATTCAGTCAGGAATATAGTGAAGTATAGTTTAGAAGTTTTCTTTCTTTATTTGAGACTCCTGCAATGTTGTTTTAAATATTGCATGTGATTTTGAACTCTAACTCCGAGTATATAATGAGTATTTTCTTGTTCTTTTTATTATTTATTATTAAATATATTTGTAGCATTCACTGTGGAGGATATTTGTGAGACATATTTAAGTTCTGAAAGTACTTGCTTATTTATTCGGCGACACTGTGGGCCACTGCTAATACTTTTGCTCTTGGACAAACTATCATTTGTATTAACAGTAGCATTACACAGTAAGATTGGAACCCTTTGTTGAAGGCCTTAAAGTAGCTGATAAAGAGTTAGCTGGTGGCAGTGGTAACTACCTTATAGTCTGGACAGATGGGGGCATAGTTAGTAAACCTGTGCCAGCTTTTCCCAGGTGTGAGTGTGTGTGTAAGTGTCAGTGTGTATAAATTAAACCTCAAGCAGTGTGTGTGTCAGCTACTTGGGCAAGGACACAAAGCACTGGTTGGACAGAGAGGGTGCTGGGGGGGTCTTGGCTTGAGCACTCAGCTGAGATCTCAACTCTATAGCTGTGTCAGTGGGAGTCTTACTGGGAATCTGGAGAAAGAGGGAGAAACCAGCCCCAAAAATCCACTTGATGCAGAGAGATGCACCTGGAAATACTGTGTGTGTGCCTTTCATCCTTTCAGTGCACATCCCCCACCAGTCCTAGTGGTAAAGATTGAGGCTCTGTGATTACTGGGCCAGTGTTGGGGCATCACAGTATGGACCAGTGAAAACTTAAATTTAGAAATGAAAATCCTAGTCAGCCTGAATGGTAGCTTTATACCATGCATCCCTCCAGATACACAAATGTTGCATAACTCCATGACATAAACCCATAAATAACTTTTTGATATGAACTGTTAAGCATATAGGTAGATAAGGCATTCTTTTCTGGATATATTCTTCATATTCTACAAATATCAGCAAATATGTGTATTAGCAGGCAATTTTATTAACCACCAGCACCCTTCCCCCATACTCACAACTACTTTCAGGTTAGCAGTTTGAAAAGCCTTGACCAAGGCACAGTAAATCAGCTTATATTTGTTGCATAAGTTACATGAGTTATACATTGGTCAATAACTGATCACCTCCCAAACATCATTGAAACCTTTGATTTACTATGTTATTCCTAATATATGACATATGCTAGATAGCGTATCTCCACTTAAATAAGTAAAGTGAATTTTTTTTAACAACCATAGCGTTTTACAGAGTTAAAGTAACTAATAATAATGCAAAACATGAAACATGCAAAATATTTTGCTGCTGGATTATGACTATCCTATGTCAATACAGGCAGCTTAGGAATAAAAGCAAAACATGCAAAACAAAGTAGAAGCAAGAATATTTTTTCAAAATAGCCAGCATCCATCACTACTAGCAAAATATTTTGAATACATGCCACAAAATGCTAAAATCAAATAAAAATGCAAACCCTTCACAGAACCCAACATATGAAATTCATGATTGAAATATTCAGAGAAAAATGGAAAATCATGGTCCCTGTTTTTAGTATGGCCTAATCGGTGTTACTTTGTATCAGTACAACACATAGTTATTGTTTTACTACCTTTTGTTTGAGTCCCATCTGTAGTTAAACTGCAGCATATAACATAATCATGTCATGAATGAAAAAATGCATTTACACATGGCTAGTTTAACTCATATCATATCCTATTTGATTTAGAAATATTAATAATTTCTGTGTATTATAATTTTGGAAGCCATGAACCTGGCCAATTTTTAATATGGTGCTAAAGATAGGCAACACAATTTATATGTCCAATACGTATTACATGCCATACTTTCCTTGATGCCTGCACACTGATTAAAAGCTTAACTTCAGCTCTCTCAGCGTAAAAACAAAACTGAAAGACAAGGGCCAGGAACTGTTACTTTTAGTAAATTCAGTTACTAGCTAGGAAGTACACTGGCTGGCTGTCAGCAAAGAGGACACTGAGAGCTTGAAAGAAAATCAGCTATAAAAGGTAGAGAGAAAACACTGACTTGGAAGAATTCTACAGCTGTTCAGCAAAAAAAAAACAGTTCAGGTTCCAGCTTCTTTGTAAGACATGGCCTCCAGTAATGTAGAGGGAAAAATAAAGCAACTGGACTCAGAGCTGATTAAAATAAATGAAACACTGAAAGAATATATGAATTCAAATAGCAAAAGGCTGGAAAAATAGAAGAAGCTTTAAACAGATATTCAGATGAGCTGATAAAACTGCAAAAATCAGAGGTCAAAATGAAGAAAAATCTGGCTGACTATGAAACTGTTTCAGAAGAAATGTTTCAAAAAATGGTACAATTAAAGGACAGAACATGTAGGGCAAATCTAAGATTATCTACAGTACCATAGAAACTAGAAGGAACAGAGTGTATTAATTTTATGAAGGCACAAATAAGCAACTGGGCTGGTATTCCACAGCAGGAACTGTTAATTGAAAAGACACACCATGTGTCTGCTCTGAATCTGGCCATGAGAAAGCAGTCAAGACCTGTATTAGTAAAGATGCAAACCTGTGAGCAGAAAGAGTTGATCCTGATAAACCTATGGCAAAAGGACAAAGTATTAAAAATTGGAGATGATAGAGTTTTTGTGGAAAATGATTATTCGCTGTACACCACGCTGAACAGACACAGATTTATTCTAGTGATCATGGAAAGTTGAAAGCAGGTGTGAGATTCAAGCTACTGTAGCCTGTTGTCTTCAAAATATTTTTCCTGGGAGAGGAATGTCATTTTTTGATGAAGAACAAGATAAGGAGTTAATACAAAAGTATGTCCAACAAAAAGGTATCTCTGCTTCTCATTCTTCTGAAAATAAAGCACATGGAGAGACTTTGCCAGTGAAACTTTTTCTACCACTCCAAAGGAAAATGTTTGAAAGAGGGAGAAAGGAATAGGAGTTAACTACAAGAATCTGAAGTACTTTGGAATTGAACCAGAATCTGGAGAAGGGAGATGAAGATATACAAGGAGCAGACCAGCAACATGGAAATTAATGAATAAATGTGAGACTGCAAAGCAAAAATTATTTTTTTATTATTTTTATTCATATTTATTTGTGAAATATGGCTGACTAAGAAAAGGTGGATAGAGTGGACTTTTGTTGATGCTGTTAAACTTGTGGGGAACTGAAAGCCATTACTTCACGTCATGTCATTAATGTTTGGAAGGACAATGAGAGGATGAGAAGAGGAAGGAAAAAGGTAACTGTAAGTAAAACAGTTTCTGTTCTTAACAGTATTTGTATAAAACTTTTCATGATATAAATTGCATGTTTTATAGTAAAGCTTTTTAGTTCTTTTATGTTAAAAATACTAAAGTAAACAGCACTTTTTTCTTTCTTTTTTAGCATTGAGAAATGTAAATATTACAATGAAAAAAAGAGAAAAAAGGCTCTAGAAAAGTATGCTTGTTAATAGGCTGTAAACTTAGGTTGCTGAGGTTGGAGATGGGGTGCAAAAGTACACAGATCATGTAAAGTTAATTTGTTTTCCTCTTACTTTTGCATAGGTGAATGGTTGGTCTATGAACCTTGGCTTAATCTAATAACAAGTTTTAAGTGGAAACATGTAAATAAGAGAACACTGAATATAATGAAACATTTTCCTTTAGCAATAAATATTTCTGCTTTTCTTAGAACCCTGCAGCTGTGGACTACATTTTCCATTATGTTTCTATGGAGACAAACTGATAATAAGGTAGTAAAAAGCCAGAACACTGTTTTCTTCAAAGCTAAAAGTTAATGTTTTCTGAAATAATGCAAGTTGTTTTACACATCTGGGAGGAGAATAAACATAAAGAACAGACACCGATTAGTGTATGTAGAGGCACAGGAAGCAACATGCACCTTATCATGGATAACCTCAAGGCCTGCGTTTCTAACCATCTGTGCGGGGCAATTGTTCCTATAGGAATGTTAAACTATTATTTGAAGATGTACAGAGTTTTGAGTGTTTGTATTAAGACAATAGGTTATAGGGGTGTTAGGTTGGGGGCGTGTTTTTTGGGGTCTGAGGATTTTCATTAAAACAAAAAGTTTTATAAAATGTGACGTAGGTTCCAATGTTCATGATAAAAAAAATATATATAAAGGATTAACCTGCCAGGCATTAGTGGATGCATGTGTCCCAAAAGCTGGAAATAGACATTTAAAAAGCTGTCATATATAATAACTTAAAATAATGACTTTTTATCATAATTAAAACACTGTATTATATTGAAATTTGACTAGTATCACAGGTATAGACAAAAAGAAAATATTTAATTGTATTAAAAATTTAGAGTGCAACTAGCAATGCTACAGGAGACTCTTTTTGAAATAAATGGGCATGTGACTTTAATAAAGAAAGGATTTCAGGATGGATATTCAGCAGAATATGAAGTACAAAGGAATAGATGGATACGTATATTAATTACCAGAGGAGCTACAATAGTGATAGAAGAGGTGAAAAGATAGTGTTGACAGATTTGTGTTAGCAAGTGGCTACTGGCAAAGGAGGAAGATTATGCTGGCATTTATTTGTATTCTGCCTAAAACACCTGTTATAGAACTTGCATTTTGGGGGGAAATAATCAGCTTTATGCAGGGAATATTACTGATAGATGGGGGCTGGAATTTGATTTGCAACAATGAGGATGTATCTGGGGAGCCTAAAAGATAAAATATAACAAATGTAGATTTCTGGAGAAATTTGTGAAGCTATTTGGAATGGAAAAAGTGAATTCAGTAATACAAACTCAGAGAGAATTTACATATTATTTCCCAAGGTACAATAACTGGGCTAGATTAGACAGTAATTATATTTCACAGGAATGTGCATTTAGTTGAGAATTGCAACATATATTCAATAAGTATTTTAAATCATGCGCCAATAATTAATAAGATAAAAATGCATGGTAATGAAGAATGAATGAGACACTGGTGCTCGCCTAACCTACCCATTAAAAAGAGAGGAATTTAAGGAATGAATAGTAGAAATTATTCAGGAAGTATTAGAGAAGATAGAAAGCAGTCTAGAAGTTATAGCTAATGAGTGGGTGGAAATGAAAGTGGAGCTTAAAAGAGGGTAGACGTAAAAGTAAAAAAAAATATGGTTAAGAAGTAATAAGAATTATTTAGAGGGGCTAGCAAAAGATAACGTTTTACAGAATAAGGGGAATCTCACAGAATAAGAAGAGACTCAACTGCAGAGTGCTAAGGAGAAGGTAAAGGAGTACCTGGAAAATATGCATAAGTTTAGCAAAATTGCTGCTACTTAACTGTTCTTTTTATATATATATATATATATATATATATATATATATATATATATATATATATATATAATAACTCCAGAGCAGAAAAGCTTTTGGGACAACAAAATAGGCAAAAGAAAGTAGAAATGGTCATTGCCAATCTTAGGGAGCCTATATGAGGAAAAATAACCAGACATCCTATAGAGGTATAGAGGCTGTAACGACCCTTGAGATCCAGCTTCATGTATGCCCATTTCAGTTTTAAACCTTGATTTAAAGTGATTATGTTTATATTGGGTAAAAGAATGGCAAAGGTATTGCCAAAATTAATAGATATGTTTCAGTGTGGTTATGTGGAGAGTAGGCAAACATTTGGCAATATTTAAAGAATAATGATGATCCAGAGGGAAGCACAATGTAAGAAAATGCCACATTTGTTGGTGGGTCTTGATGCAGAAAAAGGACTTAACAAAACAAGCTGTAATTTTGTGAGTAGGGCAATGGAAGCATGTGCATTTCCTGATATAATAAGTTTGATTAGGAGGATATATGAGAAGTCGAGGCAAAAATAAAAGTGGAAGGGTTTCTCTCTGGTCTGTATTATGTTATTGAAAAATGTGTTCATCGAACACATATTTGCTGACCAATAAACAGCGAAAACACTATTCTTTGAATCAGTGAATTTTTTTCCAGAGGAAAAAAATTGCTTGGCCGAACAAAAACAAAACAAACTTTCAAACTCTACAAAGTGGGGGGCTGTGCCCCCCACACACTCCCTAACTAAATATACCAACTCCAAGATCACACTACAGTGGGGAAAAGAGCAAATCCCCAACGACGGTCAAGTGTTTTTTCCCCCCTGGGAAAAAAGTTTGCTGAAGTGGCCATTCAGAGTTTAGTGTTTTCGCTGTTTCTTGGTTGACGAATACGTGTTCGATGGACATGTTTTTTGATAATGTAATATAATCCCGTTTCTTTCTGATAAGTTGTGTCTCAACAGAGGAACCAGGGAGGTGTGCCCTCTTTCCCCTTTGTTACTTACTTTATATTTAGAGAAAGTAACAAAGAAAATAATGGACTCAGAATTTCTAGGATATAATTGATATGATGATCAAAAAAAAGTTGGTTTTTTATTGCAGATGATATTATTTTGTACTTAATTGAACTAGAAAAAGTCATTTTACTGTTGTGGAACATTCTGAGAGAGTTCCATTTATATATATATATATATATATATATATATATATATGTGTCTACTTCATATGGTCAACAGTTCATATGGTTGAAACTCATATGGTTGACAGTTCATATGGTCGAAACTCATTTGGTCGGCAACCAGCATTGAAGGCACTTAACAGGGATTTGCCCCCTCCCCAAAGTTGTGCGACCCTGGAGTTGATATATATATATATAGCTAGGAGGGTGTGGGGGGGACAGCACTCCACAATGGGGGGTGTGGGGGATTAAGCGTCCCACAAATATTCTTTTAATATTCATTTAAAATATGAAAATACAACAAAAACTAAACATTTTAAATGAATATAGGTGGGGGCTTCACCCCCACACACCCCAATGTGGGGGACACAGCCCCCCACACCCCTGTAACTATATATATATCAACTCCAGGGTCGCACAACTTTAGGGAGGGGGCCAAATCCCTAAGTGCCTTGAATACTGGTTGTCGACCAATTGAGCCTTCAACTAAATGAGTTTCGACCATATGAATGTTGACTATATAAACTGTTGATCATTTGAAGTATACCCATATATATATATATATATATATATATATATATATATATATATATATATATATATATATATGGGTATCAATCAATGAAGATAAGACAAAGGCAATAGCTGTAAACTATGTGCATTCACATGAATTGGTTCAGCAATCTCATATTTATGGGGACACAGTAACATGAACTATTTAGGAGCATGAGTTAAAAAGGATTCTGTTATGGCAGCTAACGATATGTGGGAAGAGACTAAAAATATAATACAAAAACTGAGGCAGTGGAAAGTCTTGTATATAGATGTGGATAGAAAGATACAAGCAGTACAACTCTTTTTAGTCCCTTTAGATTTATGCACAGGTCAGGTATATTTTTATCAGAGAATTTTAGATAGTAATTAATAAAGAGTTAAAGGAATTTATCTTAGAGGAGAAGAAGACATGATTCAAATGCCTTCCCTAGCCTCCTCCATTTCCATTTTCTAGTAATTTGCTTTTTTTTTTTTTTGACAGCCATCAGAATTAAACATAGCAAGGCCTAACTAGACAATTCGTATCCAATACCCAATCTCAAAAAAAAAAAAAATAAATCCTTAGTTACACTTATTTACTCATTCAGTATTCTTGACAGAGTAATGTGATGGGAGTTTTTAAAGTCTGCCAACTCATTGCAGTCCGAGAACATTTTCTCCCAGGTACCTTTTTCTTCCCCATTACACCTCCAACATTTGCCATCTTCTTAAGGAAAAATTCTTTATAGTCTGCTTGGGGCATAAATGTACATATGCAAACATTTTCAGGAAAAAGTCTTAAATCTTCTAGATTTTGTTACATATTTGTGAGCTATACATATGTCGTTTCATTGTTTCTTTTTGAATTGCTTATCTAATCTCTTTTCCAAATCTTGTCTTACCTCTTCTTTTTTTTTTCCAAATATTTTATTGATTTTCAAAAAGTCAAAACATAATTTCTACTAGAATACAAATGAACCAAAATACAAACTATATACAATATTTACATTTGGCCTATATGAAAAAAAAATTAGAAGAACTTAGAGTTAGAGAGAGGTAGTTACACATAACAAAAAAATCTTTGTAATTTCTCCAAGTACTAAGAAGATGTGGAGATCTTTAAAGTCTCAGTGAGAGAAATAACTTTCTTCCAATGATTGTTGATCCATTTATTAGGGAAGATTCTTGTTTCTTTTACCTTTGTTTTCATATGTATTATTTCTTCTAATAGAGTCATAAATTCTTGAAAGTTGGGTTCAGATGAAGTTTTCCATTTTCTTGTAATACATTTTCTAGCAATTGCTAGTATAGTCAATAGTAGATACAAATTATTTTTGCTCATAACAGTTGCTTGTTACATTCATAAAAATCGTGGATTTAGTTAGTATGAAGGAATCTGAAAAAATAGCTTGAAGGAATTTTCCAATCTCCTCCCAGAATTTTTTAATTTTGATACACTCAAAAATATATGAATCCAATCAGCATTACAATTCTGAGAACATTGCCAACAAAACAATTGTTTAGAAGAGTCCATTTTAGCTATCCTATTGGGGGTGTAAAATGCCCTGTGTAAGAATTTCCATGAAAAAAATCTTCCCAACTTGCAGATTGAAAGTTAATTTAATAGAATACAATAAATTAATTTTGTTTTCAGAGGAAAGGTTAATCTGATGACCTTTAGTAATAAAGTTCCAGAAGTTTTGTTTTGGATTAACTTTGTAGATTATTAAGTTTTTATAGAGCATTGAGGTTAAATTAGACCAATTGTGATTATTATAGTTAATTTCTTGGATAATGGAAATTAATTTTGGTTCAGAACTAAAGGAGGAATTATTGATTATTCTGTATAACTCTTGAGCATGAAATAAAATGCTTTGAAGTATAAGCCAATCTGAATTTGGAATATCAAAGGTGTTTATTATTTGTTGTATGTTTAAGACTGATGAGTTCCTAATACAATCTTGCCAACAGGTTTTTAGTACCCAATTATTTCTAGTGTTTTCATGTAATTTGTTGGGAAAGTTTTTAGTTATTTCGAAAGGAATTATGAGTTCCCACCATAATTTAATGTCTAAGTTTGAGTTTATGAAAGATCTAAATGAGTTGTAGACGTAGTTTATGAAGACTGAGTTGGTGGGTTTCGGAACGTTAACTTTTAAGTTAAGACATAATATTTTCCAAAAGGTATTTATTTGATCATTTGAAAGAGTATTTTTGTCAGTTTATTCTCATTTAAAAAAATAGAAATATGGAGAGATTTCCAAGCTGATGAAATTTTTGGGTCTATCCAGTTGAAAACTATTTTGAATAAAGAAGCCTTAATATATGTCTCTAAGTCTGGAAAATTAATTCCTCCCATTTCCCAAGGACTAATATGGTGAGCATACACTATCCTGTTTCGTTTAGGGAACCAGAGAAAATTTTAAAGAATTTTATTTATGTCTTGTAATAGTTTTTTATTAGGTAGCATTGGAATGGCTTGAGCTATAAAGTTTATTTTGGTAATAATACCATCTTTATTAATTGAAGTCTATCTTCAAACTTTAGGAATAATTTATTCCATTTGTCAGTGAGTAGTTTCATGGTATTTAAGATTTTTTTTTATAATTTGTAGATAGAGTGTTATTAATATTGTCATCTATAATAATTCCTAGGTAATTTATAGAAGAGACCTGTTTTCATATTAAATGGACTGGAGTTATGAAAGAATTTTGTTTTTTATTTAAATGCATATAATTAGATTTAGATTCACTTATACATAAACCAGAGCTATCAGAGAACCTTCTAGTCTGTAGATCTAGCTCTTTAAGAGATTCTTATGAGACACTCAGAGTTAAAAGTATATCGTCCGCAAAGAGCATGATTTTGGAATTAAATTAATCATAAATGTCTCTACCTTTAATTTTTGTGTTTTGGCATAATGTAATAGCAAATAATTCTATTGCAAGAGCGAATAAAATGGGCAAAAAAGGACAGCCTTGCTTTGTACCTTTGAGTATTTTAATGGGTTCTGAAGTAAAAGGGCCTAGTTTTACATACACAAGATTATTTTTATATAGATTTTTTATCAAAGTAATGAAATGAGATGGAAAATCAAAGATTTCTAAAGCTTTGAAGAGATAATCCCATTTCAGTGTATCAAAAGCTTTTTCAGTATTGAGAGCTATTAGAAGAGCTTCTTGACTGTCCCTATTTAAAGTGTCGATAAGGGACAGTATTCTTAAAATATTATCGTAAGTATGCCTATTGTAAATAAAACCAGACTGATCAGAATTTATAATATGTGTTAAGGATTTTTTAATTCTGTTTACAAGAATGGATACAAATATCTTGTAGTCATTACTTAGCAAAGAAATTGGTCTATAGGAACTATATTGTTTTGGATCTTTATTTTCTTTTAATATAGAAGTGATTAAAAAATATTTCCAAGAGAGAGCAATTAAATTATCGGTTTGAATTACATTTATGGTTTTATGGAAAATTGAGATGGCTGAGGGAGGAAATAACTTATATAGTTCCATTATAATTCCATCTATACTGGGGACTTTATTATTTTTGCGTTCTTTAATTTTATCAACTACTTCTTTAAGAGAAATTTGTTTTAAGATCTCAGATTTTAGTTTATCTGGAATTTTATTTATTTTAAGTAAACTTTTATCTACATGTATATGTTGTAATTGTGCTGAATTATTGAGTTGGTGGTCAGAGTAATGATATTTAAAGGCTTCAAGAATATCACTAATGCCTGATACCATTTTATTATTTCTAACATCATGAATGATTTTTGTAATATTGTAATCTGAGGCTTGTCTTTTAACTCTTATTGAAAGATTATGTAGATGTTTGGGTGACATTGAGTGTGAGTTGATTTTTAGTTTTTCTAATGCCAAATTTGTTTTAAAAGAGTTAATATTTCATTGTATTTGTTATTCAAGTCTGTAATTGTTTTCTTTTTTTGTTTTTGGATGTTGTGAATTATCTTTATTGATAATTATAAGCTTATTTTGAATATTATGAAGTTCCGATTCCCATTCTTTAGTCTTATTTTTAAACCAAGCTAGAATTTTACCAAATAAGTAAGCTTTTAGTGTATCCCAGGGAATTGTCAAACATATGTCATTTGATTGGTTAATGTCAATAAAGTTTTGAATTTCGTGATCTAACCATGGCTTGAATTGTGGTAGTTTGGTGATGTATGCTGGCATCCTTGTGAAGATCAACCTTTTATAATCCATTTCAAGTTATAAAATAAGTGAATTATGATCTGAAAAGGGGCAAGGGAATATAGAAGAGTTAATTATTTTCATACTTAAATCTTGAGATACATAAAGTTTATCAATTCTGGTTTGGGTGCCAAATCTATAATCTCTATGAGAAAAGGATAATGAGTTAGGGTCTCTATAACTGTACGTGTCAATTAGATTTAGGTTCTCACACCAATTTCTTAGAGCTTTTCCTAGAGAAGTAAGATGGAAGTGCTTTTTATTCAAGGTTTCAGAAATGTCTAAAGTACAATTGAAGTCTCCCCCTAGAATCAAAATACCCTTATAAACTTTGTTCATTAGTTCTAAATATTTCCTAACAGTTCCCATCCCTGTACCAGGAAACCAATAGGTGTTAACAAGTGTCCATATTCTATTATTAAATCTTATTATTACAATTGAAATAAGACCTTCTTTGTCTTCATACTTATAAATAATTTGGGGAATGATGATGTTTTTCCTCCAAAGTATTAAAACTCCTCTTGTTTTTTTCTTGTATGATGAGCAATATAGATTTATATATTCCAATGGATTCCAATTAAAGTTATCATTTGATTTTAGATGGGATTCTTGAATAAATACAACCTGAATTTTATTTAGTTTCATTGGATCTTTTCCTTGGATTGTTTAATCCATTAACATTTAAGGATAGTAAGGTTAGATCAATCAAGTATGACTTTTTTGTGAGTTAATTGAAGTTTTCATGTTTGGTATTGACTGGATGATAAAGAGTGTAACTCTATCTAGAAAAAAAATGTGTGAAATAGTTAGGTTAGTTCTCCCTAACAAATTGTATAAAGTTTTATTAGAGATAGGCCGATAAAATGAAGATTTGAATACTGAATAAAAAATAAGTAAGAGTAACCATATTAATAAAGACGTTATTAAAAACTTTAACCAACATGAAGTGTCATGCACTTCTAATCTGAGTGAACATATAAGTTAAAACAGATTATCCTTCATGACAAACAAAAAGTGATTAACGACATTAACATGTGAGAGCTCCAGTATGCGTTAATAGGAGATCTAAAATTAATTTATATATCCACTTTTGTTGTTAGAATTGAATGATTAGATGAACTTTGTAATACATAAAGGAAACAGATTTGAAATGGATGTAATAGAAGCAGCTTATTCAAAACAATTGTTAATGGGAGCAAATAGAATTTTAAGTAATTATAAGTGCATAGAACAAAAGAAGATTTCATGGGTGGCCTAATGGTTAAGGTGCTTGAGTCTCACAAAGGATAATTGGCTAGGCTTAAAATGACTTAAGCTTAGTATGAACCTATGATAGAAACATTAATTCTAAGTTATAAAATAATCAAAGTAGAAAGAAAGTCTAGGTATAATGATTAATGAATCATATTTAATGATAAATACTGTAACCAAATAAAACAGTCATAGTTTATTAATAAATAAACAGATGCATAAATAATCATAAATATATACAATTTCCATATTATCTACTTTGTATTACTTACATTCTTTTTGGGTAGTGATTAACAGCACAGTCAATCTCAAATCAAAATTCTGTATTAGTTCCATAGTAGTATACATAAAGAAAATGTCTTAAGTTATTGAATACATGAAGTCAGTACTAGTATTATGAATTTACCCAAATCAAAAAGATATGAAGTATTGTTTATAATTGAAAGTATAAGCATCTTATTACAGAATTATGGAAATGTATATTCTCTAGAATTTCATATTACTACTGAGTTGTTATGCATATCTTTATTATTTGTCATCTTAAAGGTAAATATTCTTAAAGCCCATTTCAAATTTGCTAAACATAACCCATAGAGAAATCTGGATCAGAAATTTAACTAAACAGATAGCTTATATTATATGTTTGCAAATTAAAACTAAGAATCAATACTTGCAAGTTCATTTCTGCCTACTATGCATTTAATCTTGTCTATAGTTTTAAATAAATAGAAAGCAAAATACTAATTTACACGTTAATCATCTGCTATAGGTAATTTAGACTGTCTCCCGTCACTTCCTTCACTAAATGCTTTGTTGCTTCATAGGATGTCTATTATAAGAATAACTGTGATCGCTGCTGGTGATGTGAATACCACACACACTTCTTTTCTACTACATTAAGATACTGGATAAAACCTCAGCCAACATTAAATGCTCACCAGCCTCACTTACTTACAAATTAGGCAAATAGTACTGGCTATAGAGAACCTAAACTGATTACATAAAATCTATATATAGAGACATTACTGAGGTACATGACTGATGTAAATTAAGAACAAAAATCTGTTGTGTGTAAATTAAGAACAAAAATCTGTTGTGAAAGCAGCTGTATGCAGGGTGCTAGAAACTAGTGGCATTACAATAACTTAGTAGGAATTAGTAGCTTTATACATAGCCAAAAAAATTGGAGTGCAAATTTAAAAATAATCGGAGACACTTCATCTATTAACCTGACAGGATAGGGGACTGAGTTAACATACATGTTCTGGAACAAGTTTATAGCTTTCAAATATAGAATGACATTCATCTTAAGCTACTACTATCATAACAAGTTAAGAGGCTCAACTAAAATCCAAAACAAAATCTGCATTAGTTGAGAGGTATAGGTAGGAACAGATCAACTATTTCGAATGGACATCCACACAAGAGTTGAACCGCACAACTATAAAGCAATAAAACACCAGAAGAGCGACCAGCTATCCTATTTTCTGCACTCATGTGCACTGATTTGAGCAGATTTCCAGCTCTAAAGCTTCCATCTCCAAGACAAGGGACATTCGCTGTTTAAACGGAAGAAGCTCTAGGATCGAGTACCCCAAGAACCACTAACAGCCTACCTGTAAGCACCACACACATGTGCATTCACTCATAGCAAGCCACTATACAACACATAATGCATGACTGCCATCCCACCACTGCAGGAGATCTGGGCAATCTAAACAAAATGGAGGGACACAGACCCCAAATCAGACATCCTCTCTATTGTTCTCAAAAAATTAATGAAAGGGATAATTTACTAACTTACACTCACTGCACACTTCTCAACCATCCACATTCCCACAGAAACCAGACAAACTCTGCAGCACGCCAATGTCTCTCCCCCTCAAATCAACCACCCCATGAAACAGCCATGCGATCACTGCAAGCACTCGCTAGTGCATTGGATCCATTGCTGGCAACGGAAAGCACCCAAAATAAGTGTCAACAATATATTAGACCACATAACAACAGATCCACAACTACATTGAGAGTTCTCCAATGTCCCAACAAGGACAAACCTGTTCACATAATTCATCATTCCAGGCAATCACGAAACACAACAACGCAGTAAACTAACCTGCCAAATCCCATAATGGGCACTGTTCACCACCAATCTTCAAAGAACTTCAGCCCTCCCCATAGCATCATTCACGTAGTTGACAGATATAACTGCAAAAACATGCATCGCACAACATAGAGTCTATCCTTGTCTAGCAAATATACAGAACCTTCTTTATTGTATCTCTAAATTCACAAACTAGCCTAGCTAAACATACATCCTTAAACTAAACAGTGCATGACTCAACAGTAAAGCGACGGTGTAAATCCGTACAGTGCACTCACTGATGTATAACACAAACTGATCTAGACAGGCATCCTCCTAAAAACTGAAGCATTTTCTAACCATAGAAGACATTAATATTTAGTAAATAAATAATATGAAATAAAAAATATCTCAACAAAACAGACTATTTAATCAATCAGAATAGACAAGTGAAGTCAAAGAATGTGAGATGAAAGCTCTTGTCAGTAACAACTATAATACTTATGCAACATAAATGTGTGGGATAGATAGTACATGAGTTATTTTGATAATAGGTGAGGTTAATTTAGTTTAATCTACCTATAACTGTGTGTAAAAAACATTTAATTCTTCATATTCCTATAATTTAGGATGAGAGCTTCCATGTTAATTATGTAGATTCTATTTTAGAGGAGATACATCATTTGTTAGCTAGAGGCTATTTTAAACAAGAGTGACAGTAAACAGTCATAATAGAATGTTAGAATGTTAAAATTGAGTAGAGTAGTAGCTAAAGTCTAAATTATAAAATATTATAATATATATATTTAAAAATCAAAAAGCATTTCAAATTAAGAATTGTATAACGTATAAATGCATATGTTTAATTGCTGTTAATGAAGCAAAAATCAAGAGTGTCACTTGAACAAGCTACTATTATTATATGAGTTCTTAGTAAGTAGTTATATTAAGGACCTTTAGAGAAGTCTGAACACATGAAATATAAGATGTAATCTTAGTAAGGTTCAATCAAAAAATGTAAGAAGACATTCTTATAGGTGTATGGTAGGAAAAAATACACAATTTCTGAATGATTAGAAGTGAAATCAAGTCCTAGTTGATGCTTTGAGAGAAGTAGTGACTCCAAAATTTCTAGGATCAGTTTTCAGTTTCTTCTTTCTCATATCAGTCCAGTTATTTTTCTCAGAGGTTCTTTTTAAAGTGGTGGAAGATGACCAATCCATGTCTTCTGGAATTGCAGTTATGTTGTTGTTTTTGATGAAAGTTATAGCTTCTTCGACATTGTGAATATTCTTATGTCATTTGAATAAAGGATTCTGATTCTTGCAGGGAAAGCAAGTTGTGCCTTTATTTTATTTTGTTTCAAAAATCTCACAAAAGGCCAGTTTTTTTTTCCTTAGTTCCAAGACTCTTGAGGAATAGTCATTGTCAAATGTAATTTGACTCTTATTATATGTCAATGGATGACCTCTCCAGGCAGATTCGAGAACAAGTTATTTGTCTAAATAAGACACAAATTTCAGAATAATAGATCTAGGAGGCATATTGGAAGAAGAAGGAATAGGTTTCCCTGTAGCTCTGTGCGCTCTTTCTATACCTTTTGATAGACCTTCCTTTAGTCTAATATGTCTGTAAGCCAAGAGTTAAGAAATAAAATAATGTCCTCACCTTCTGTTTTTTCTGGAAGACCAAAAATTCTAATGTTATTTCTCCTTTCTCTGTTCTCTAAATCATCTATTTTACTCATTAGCCAGGTATTCTGCTGTAAGAGTGATTCACAGTGAGTTTCATCTTTCATAAGTCTCTCCTCTATGTCACTTAAAGAAGTTTCCATATCCAATATTTTTGATTGTTGCTGCTGCAAGATTTCATTAAGGACATCCATCTGTTTCTGACAGTTGACTTTTAGATTTTCAAGGTTGTCTGTAAATCTGTCCATTTTGAGAGATAGTTCAAGTAGTGTGGCTGACATTAGTTGAATTTCCTTTTTCAGTGAAGTTTCAGAGTGTGAAGACTTAAGGGTTTCTCATTTCTGTATTGAAGAAGTTATCTCCAGTTTGACAGGAAAGTTTCGATACAAATGCATAAAATTTGGTATTCTTATAGAATTGAGGTTCCTTAATAAGAATTTACTACTTTTGAAAAACAAAAATGATTCTTTTCCTGAATTCTGGTTGTGAAGCTCATAAAAGTTGCTGTTACCAGTTAGCCATATAGGCTCCACCCCCTTGTCTTACCTCTTCTGATTGATTCGTATAGTTATTGTGCAATATTTTACATGCCCTAATAATTATCCTTTTTTTAACAGCAGCTTGATTCAACTAAAAACTCAACCAGTGCAGGTCTTTCATTTATGGTTTCCATATACCTATCTCTTTGCCTATATTCTGATATCAATCCCTGGTAGGGGAGGCAATCTCTAGCCTGCAGTCCAAATGGTTTCTTGGCCTCTTCCCATTCTGTTACCTTTCCCTCTCTGGTTATTTGTTCCCAATACCTTGGTTCCTCTGCCAGCTTGCTCCAGTAAATTCCACCCCCCTCATGCCTATTCTCAGTGTCATTAATTGCAATCTTTCCTATCGACAGATGATTTATTATCTATTTTCTTATTAATTTAAACATTTGACTTCTGTTTCAGTGCAGCCGTTATTACAGATGGGGTAGTGACCCATGTTGCTTTAGTATTTGGAATTGTTTTAATCTGCAATACAATTTAGTACAGGATTGTTCTATAGTGAAGACTTCTGGATTTTTTCATTAGGACAGATTTAGATATGGGTGTTTAGTTTACATAATTTTCCAATAATCCGTTTTTACTCCCAAGTAAAATATCCGTCTGAGATTCAATTAATCTAAGTTACCTTCATTGTTTTATTTATAAATAAATACATATATATATATATATATATATATATATATATATATATATATATATATATATATATCTTTATATCAGTGTTCTACCCCATTTTGTTACTTGCAAGATGTATGAAATGTGCATGGATCCCTTGTGATTATTACAGCATTTTACATACAAAAGAGATACACTGTGTCTCCTTAATATATCTGAGCCTGCATCACAAAAGCTCAGTAAAAATCTCTCTTAAATAACACATCAGTATACACATTCAATCTATGTGTGTGTGTGTGTGTGTGTGTGTGTATATCTATTATATATATATATATATATATATATATATATATATATATATATATATATATATCTTCTTTCGGCTGCTCCCCTTAGGGGTCACCATAGCAGATCAACTGTTTCCATTTCTTCCTGTCCTCTTCATTTTGCTCAGTCACACCAACCACCTGCATGTCCTCTCTCACCACATCCATAAACCTTATCTTAGGCCTTCCTCTTTTCCTGTTACCTGACGGCTTCATCCTTAGCATCTTTTCCCAATATACTCTGCATCCCTCCTCAGCACATGTCCAAACCAACAAAATCTTGCCTTTCTGGCTTTGTCTCCAAACTTTCCAACCTGGCCTGATCCTCTAATATACTTATTCCTAATCCTGTCCATCCTCGTCACACCCAGTGCAAATCTTAGCATCTTCAACTCTGCCATGTCAAGCTCTGACTCCTGCCTTTTTGTCAGTGCCACTGTCTCCAACCCGTATAACATAGCCACTCTCACTACCCTCTTGTTGACCTTCCCTTTCATTCTTACTGGTACTCGTCTGTCACAAATCACGCCTAACACTCTTCTCCACCCACTCCATCCTGCCTGTACTCTCTTCTTCACCTCTCTTCCACAATCACCATTACACTGAACTGTTGATCCCAAGTACTTAAACTCATCCACCTTTGCCACCTCTACTCCCTGCATCCTCACCATTCATCTATTCTCCCTCTCATTCACACACATATATTCTGTCTTAGTCATGCTGACCTTCATTCCTCTTCTCTTTAGAGCATATCTCCACCTTTCCAGGGTCTCCTCCACCTGTTCCCTACTCTCACTACAAATCACAATGTCATCTGCAAACATCATAGTCTACTACATATATATAAATAAATATATATATATATATATATATATATATATATATATATATGTATATATATATATATATATATATATATATATATATATATATATATATATATATATATATATATATATATATATATATATATATATATATATATATATATATATAGTGATTTATATTGCTTATCACCGTTTGCGCTGTCTCCATGATATGGGATCCTCAGAGTGAGAATAATGAAGGGGGTGCGGAGACAAGCCTAGTCAGTGATGAACAATGCAAATTGCCCCTTTTCCAGGAAACTGTTACATCAGGCCAGATACTAAACATCGACTGCGAGTAGTATTATCTCATGCAAGTTTGTGTGTGTGTGTGTGTGTGTGTGTGTGTGTGTGTGTGTGTGTAGAAGCCTTATATCTGTTGACTTCAGTCTTTAAATGGATTATAGAAAATGTTTAAAAAAGTTATCACAGTAAATATCTTGAATTAAATTGTATCACTGCATATTGATTTTGTGTGGGTGCTATTTGTTTTCTGTTCTTTTGTACTCCTTTTCTTTTAAGCTGCATGTACCTTGCAGTCCTGACTGACAAAATTTTGCAGCTCAGAGACTCTACTAAAACTGCAAATTCTTCATTATTGGTAAGTCGTTGACTAAGCTGTATTGCTTTATTTATATACATTTTTTTTTTGTTGGAAGATGAAATCATTGCACTGTTTTCCATCCCAGTCCCCACTTATATACTGATTCATACATTGATGTCCAGTTGCTTGCATCTAGGCAGTTTTGCTTATCTGACAGGTGGAGGAAACTATTAAGATTCTGTTATCTCTATGAGTTACTTCCTCTCCTCAAGTCAACAGTACATGATTTGATTCCTTTCACTTCCTACTATTGGACAGTTTACTGTGTGAGACTGAGCATGTGACTTATTAATTAGGCAGTTCTTCCAGATAACCCTTCAATAGAAAAGCTTGCATCTCATGGGCTGACCCAGTTAATAAATGTGCAAAGAAAAAAAGATTCTACCGACCTTGCTCAAACAAAAGTAGTCAGAAGTTTACTACCAATGACACATTTTCTAGCTATGCTGTATACAGTGTCCCTAATATAAGCAGTCGTCAGTCACGATAACAGGTCTTGCTTACAAAATGAAAGTGTCATAAACCAGGGCATCATAGTCTGCTTTACTGATCTGATGTACTAAAATATTTTTTTTCTAGTTGGAAGCATTCAAAGTGTGCATATGAAAGAAACAACATGCTGTCAGTGGCAGACACCTAAGCCTGTTTTTGCTGCAGGTCCAGTCCCACAGGATTTCAAAACATTCCCCATGAGCCAGGTATTACTCAGATGAAAAAAAATCTACATAAAACCCAAACCATGCAGTGGAACTGTATTTCATTTGCTGTAATAGAATGACTGCTAAAATGTCAAAACTCCTCTTACCCATGATAGTGTATCATGAGCATTTGAGACAGTGTATGTGACAGATGGACTACCAAAGACAATGCTATAAGGTCAAAACACAGTGAAAATTAACAGATTAATGCATTCAATGCTAACAGATGCTATCAATAATTAACATGAAATTATATTTTAAAATGCCACTGAAAATCGGTGTAGTATTGCCTTTGCTGCATAGCCTTGAGATTTCTAGGGAAGTAAAATGAATGATGTTTCTTATGGTGTGTGACATTTAAGAGGTGAGAATGCGTAGTGTGAATGAGCTAATAAGTAAACAAACAAGAAGCATTTGTATATGCAAAACATTTGACCTATAAATCCTCAATCATCTTGCACAGCACATTAAAAATAAGTCTCATAAATGTTAAAGGAATTAACAAGACTGAGTCATTTGTAAAATGACTAGCAAGAAAAATGGCGTGATAAACGAGTGAAATACCTAGTGAGATTAACAGAGAAGGCAGGAAGAAAAAGGAACATTCTGGGAGGAGTAAGTATTGACAATCATGAATAATGTTTGAGGCAGTTCTGTGAGAAATGCAGAAAATACTGCCATTAAGATGATTGCTTATGTAAGTTCATATTAATTTAGTTTCCAAAATATACTGTATAATATGTCATGTGAACAAACAAACTGAAATAAGCACATATTAAAATGTGAATATGGACTGGGATTCTATTCCAGAGTAAGGGGAGTCGCTGGGACAGGAATCTATCCCTCCAGTGTGTCCTGTTTATTGTTGTGCATAGGTTCAAATCACTAGAAAGAGTGGTTCTGAGGAATCTCGTTTTTTTGAGATGAAGCATGTCCATTAGTTCAGGGTTTGCCATGGCCCTATAGGTCAGGCATAGGTCACCTCTGAGCAGACGGTAAGTGACTGAGAAGAGCTGGAGCTTTTTTAGTTGTGCTTCATAGGGTAATTGTTTAAGGCCCTTAATCCTCTTAGTGAGGTACTTCTGTGGTCTTTCTAGTTGTTGCAGGTGTCTAGTGAGGTACATCCCAAATGGGGCATTGTACTCTATTATGGGCCTAATGAGTGAGGAGTAAAGGGGCACAATCACCTCCTTGGATCTGGATGAGAAACCCTGTGTGATCAGGTGTGCCACATAGAAGGATTTCCTGACCATTTTGGCTATGTGGTTCTCAAAGGAGAGCATGCTATCTACTTGGGTACCCAGGTCCCTAATTACTTCTTCTGTATTTAGTGGATTCCCATCTATGTGGTAGTTTGTAGGTACTTTGTTTTTCCCAAATGGGATTACTATGCATTTTTTGGCATTTAGCTTGAGGCCGTGACTTTGATACCAGGTGTTTGTCTCTGAGAGACTCTTTTGCAGGATGGCTGTGTCAGCCGGAGAGTCAATTATTGCACCCAATTTACAGTCATCTGCGAACTTGGTTAGCCACAGTCCCTTCGCATTTGCCTGTACTTCGGAGAAATATATACCGAACAGGAGGGGTCCCAGGACTGACCCCTGTGGGACTTCGCTTGTGACTGGTTTAGTGTCAGACATGGCACCTGCCAGTCTTACGGTGTGGGTTCTGTCTGAGAGCCATTTGGCAACCTATCTCGTGACATGGGGGTTGATATTTAACCTGGTGAGTTTGTCTATGATTCCTGAGTTTGGGATGGTATTGAATGCCTTAGCGAGGTCCAGATATGCTATGTGGACCACCTTCCCTTTATCTATGGCCTTGGTGACAGTTTCAAAGAAGTCGACCAAGTTCAGGAGGCAAAATCTGCCTTTACCAAAGCCGAACTGGGTGGGGTCCAGTGTCTGGAGGTTCCCAATGTCCCTGTTAATGAGCTCCATGACAATGCGTTCCATGGCTTTGCAGACCAACCTAGTCAAGCTTATAGGGCGATAGTTCCCAGGGTCAGTTGTGGCACCACTTTTGTGGAGAGGTACGACTGTTGCTGTACGCTATTCTTTGGGTACATAGCCTGTAGAGAGGCTGAGTTTGAATAGTGTTTTGAGATTAGGGGTTAGTTCATTTTGAAGCTTGTGTAAGACACAACCTGGGATACCATCTGGTCCCATTGATGCTGTGTTTTTGGCCTTTGCAAGGGCTGTCTTTACTTGTGTGTCTGAGATATCTGGAGTGCCACATTCTACTAGGATGGGTGCTAGCCCCTTTGGTGGAGAGGGGGGGGGTGAAGTTTGCACTGAACTTGTCAGCCAGGATGTTGGCAATGTCGGTTTGTTCAGTGTATTTATGGCCATTATGCACTAGCTCAGAGCATATCTGAGAGTTTGCCCCTAGACTCTTGACATAGTTAAAGAAGGCCTTGTGGTTATCCTTAGAGTCATTGGCTATTTTTCTTTCAAAGTTGGCCTTGGATGATTTAATGAGAGAGCGTAGTTTTTTACTGATGTTAATCAGAGATACCTTCTTATTTTGGGATTTTGTTCTATCTTGCAGGAGTTTCCTCCTTCTGTTGTAAAGTTTATATATGGCTGGGGTCCACCAGACTGGCTTCCTCTTTTTTGAGGAGTTGGTCTTGGTTTTACTTGGGATGGCTCTGTCCATACATTCTTGAAGGTGTTCATAGAATGCGCTTGTAAAGGATTCTGCCGATGGATCATCATTTTCCATTTGATTGGGAGCTTTGAAGCTTCCCACCTCGGTCTTGAGGAGTGTGAAGTTGGCTTTAGAGAAGTTTTCTTACCTTGATTTCCTTGACTGCGGGGGGGGGGGGGTCAGGATGTGGATGTCCAGTGTGATTATTTTGTGATCTGATCTTACCAGTGATGAGTTTACCTCAGGTGTGGAACACGGGTTCCCCATGTTGGTGATGACTAGGTACAGTATGTTGTCACCTCTTGTGGGAGTGATGGTCAGCTGTTCCAGGGCTTTTGAGTTTATAAACTCAAGGAAGCATTGGGCTAGGGCGTTTGAGCTTGAGTAGTTTTCCCAGTCAATGTTTGGATAGTTGAAGTTACCCAATAGCATGGTGTTGGGTAGAATCTTCATACTTTCTAATGTTCTCAGGAATGCTGTGTGAGGGTCCTGAGACAAGGTGGGAAATCTGTAGCAAGCTATAAATTGAACAGTCAATTTACCCACTGTCAATTGCACTTGTATGGTCTCAGATTACGCATGCTGTGCTACTAGCCTGGAGGTGTGGGTGTTTTTGATGAATATGGACATACCCCCTCCTTTTGTGTTCCGGTCCTGGTTTTGGGATCTAAAGGTATGGTAGGAGTTATAGCCTGGTAGTGCTGGGGTGCTCTCTGGAGCCTTGAACCAGGTTTCTGTCACTGCGCATATGTCAATTTCTTCCATACTAAGGAGAGCCTCGAGTGCGTGCATTTTGAGGTTTAGACTTCTGGTGTTGAGCAGCATTACCCTCAGTTTTTGTTTATTATTGTTGTTTATGGAGGCAGGTTTGTCTTTTGAGCCTTACCTAAAAAAGGCAGTATTGGGGCGGCAAGAGTTTTGGCCAGTATTCGAAAGCCCAGGGGCGACAGGTGCAAGCCGTCTCTGGCGAAACAACATGGCTTGTCAAGCATGTCGTCCCAGGCTGACAAGTACTGGATCCCCTTTGAACGACACCAGTAGTTTAATCAGTTGTTGAAACTGATCATTTTTTCTTCGTATGCTGGCATCATTTTGGGTGAGGGCAGGATGCTACTCAGAGTGAGAGTCATACCAGCCTGGGCTACATGGTCAGAGAGCTCCTCAATGTCTCTTTTCATGTAGTCCAGGGAGGTACGTCTCAGGTCATTTATGCCAACATGTACAATGACAGAGCCATATCTGTATTTGTTGTGGAGTGACCTGAGTGAGTGTTTTATGTGGCGGATTCTGGCACCTGACAGGCAGCTTACGGTAACCTTCTCCTTGTTCCTTTTCCTTGTTCACTCTAGTGAGTGGGACATCTGTGTGCCTGATGATAGAATCACCAATTACTAGTGTGTTAGGTGTGTTATTTAGCCTTAGGGGCTGTTTTTGCTTGGCACACTGACATTGTGACGTACGTGTTACCTGGCTTCTGTTGTAGGGTGGGGGTTGCTTAGGTGTATGCCTAGGAGGTCTCTGTTGTTTAGGCAGGTTCTTATTTAGAGCCTCCGAGTATGTTTTTGCGTTTTTCTGAGAGGAGTTTGCTGGTGCAGCTATGGCTGGTCTATGTGAGTCTGGTAATGTGGTGCTAGTGTTGCCCTTCTTCTTGTGACTGGATGATCCAGTCGTGGGTTGAGAGAGCTTAGACTCCAGCTTGGCTGTGTAGCTGCATCTCTCACATATGTTTGTGTTGGTTGGGAGGAGGAGGGGGTTGTCTGTGTACATGAGGCAATTGTAACATTGCCTCAGGATACCCAGATTCACCAGCTGGACTGGAGAGTGCACCTGAAGCTGTCCTTTGAACATCCCTGAATAGATGGTTTGGACTGTATCGCTGATTGGATGAGTAAAGAGCCTTATACTTCCTGACTGTAGGGCTGAAGTGCCAGCTGTAAGCTAGTGCTGGTTTTAGTGAGTTTTAGTTTAATCCTAACTTGCGCCTTAACTTTAAAAAATCCCTTCCTGTAACTCTCCACTCTTCAGACAAATTTGATCTGAACGTGGTCAGGTTGTGGGAGGTGCAGCAGAAAATGACATTTGTTTCCTTTTTTGACATATATTGAGTGTCGATATGTTGCTTGTACAATGTAATAAATGGTCAACCTATTGGGGTGCATGTTTTGCATGCTGACCAAATAGCATGTCAACCATTCATTATATAATCGTATATATAATTATCTTATGCGTAACTATTTGAAATGTCTGGACCTGCTACACCGAGTCCTGAAATACAGTGCTGAATTGCCAAAAGAATGGACTTACATATACAAAGTCCAAAATGGCCTTTTTCAGAATTTCCATTTCTCTGAGGTGTGGCTATCTTTGATTTAGTATATATAAGTTTGTAGGGTGTGTGGGGCTTTCCCATATGGGGGGAGGGGTGTGGGGAGGCTTCAGCCCCTGTAAAATGAAGTTTTAAGGAGAAGATTCGAGATTTGCTCTTCTCTTGTGTTTTTGGTCTTTTTTTTAGATTTAGGTCACTCAACATTTCAAGTGCCGACATTTCACTGTGGAGCCTTATCTAATACTCATCACATGGCCACTAAATCACCAGTCGTGCAACTGTATGCAGTGCATTGCAAATATGTAATGTCACTTTACATCAACTTTCACTACATCAAATAGTAGTGACAATGCTTTATTTAACCAGAAAACATGCCGCCATCTTAATAATTCAGCACAAGCAGACTCCGCAGACCTAGGCAGCATCACTGTTCAGAAAGCAGTAGTATTAGCCAATGAAATGCAAAGGCAACATACGGAGATGTGTCCAAATGTTACACGACCAATGACTCCCAATCAGATGTTTCAGCGCCCCTTCCATATCACAAAATAATTCTTAAAAGGGCTAAATGTTTTGCCAGAAGTGAGGCACAAAAGCATCTCCTCAGCTTTAGACTGCTGTTTCACTAAACAGTCCATAACAGACCTAGCTCAACAGCATGTTTTCCAAGCAGACATTTCAGACATTTGTGACACTCTTCTGCTAAAGTCTATGCCCCCAGTAAACCAGCAACTTGAGAACTGCAACAAAAGGAAAGTTTTTCCACTTCCTTTCTAGTAAAACATATTCACAAACTGAATACAGCTGTCTTAATACATGAACACACAAAAGATACGTGCCAATCATGATCCATACGGAACTCGTAGAGAGATCATGTATATTTTCAGGGGAACTCAATATTAGCATTACACATGTACGTTTGTCACTGCACACACATTTAGAAATGAATTTACTGGCTTGCACTGCCACCCAGCTTAGGATCAATCCCAGCAATATTAAATGGACAAAGCCGCCCTGGAATACACTCCTTTCAACTGACCTGATGAACAATTTGACACAACTCTTTCCTGCAAGGCATCTTTATGACAGCATCATCTTAAATATCTCTTAGAATATCAGGCACAACCTAACATGGGAAAATCTCTACTGTGGAAAGCCCATGTGCTAATATCCGTTATTGTCATGTACCTCTCAGCAGGTGTTTAATCAGGCAAATGATCATGACCAGTTGTCTTCAATAACACATCACCAGAACTGCTGTATACCATAATGGCTCATGCATGGCACTTTTGTACTTAGCTTTAACTGACACAGCCAGTAACAGCAGCTACTGTGGGTTCAGTTCCCCCACCAGGTAGATTGATTGCTGACACTGGAATGCAGCATGGGGGGGGGGGTGAATTCCTGCATATGCCATCCTTGGAATGACGCATTAAACCAAGGCACCATCTGTTTGAGTTGGTGGTAGCTTAGGTGTATGTAAAAGATCCCATGTCACTTATCAAAAAGAGTAGAGGATGTTTCCTGATGCCCTGGCAGAATTTCCCTTAGTAGTATGAATACCATCTTGGGTCTTTCCTGAAAAGAGGTGTCTAACCTATTCAACAAAGGATAAATAAATATTTATTTTCATAGACATGATATCACTGTACATCTGAAGTGTGTATGGTACTCAGTCTGGAAATGTGAAGACTGCACTTTTATGCAGGTGATATTATCCTCTTAGGTCACGATGCACTGAGCTAGTTTTCTACTGAATGTGAAGTGGTTGAGACAAAAACCAACACCTCTAACTCAGAGGTCATTCTTATCTGACACAGGGATGAAATATTCTCTGAAGATAAGAAGGTAGCAGCTTCCTGAGTGTGAGGAAGTGGGTTAAGAGTTCAGAAGACTGACCAGTAGAAGAACATATTGGCTGCAGTGCTGTAGGTGTTGCACTGGTCTGTGATGTAGAAATGAGAAACAAAGACATAGGATAAAACTCTTAATTTAATGGTCAATTCTCATTCTCACATATGGTCACAAATAATGGGCAGACTGAACCATTCAGGAATGTGCATGACCACCTCCGCAAACACACACAGCTAAATAAATAAAAATTATACACATAAATAAATACATACATACATACATACATAGATACTTTGCCATCCTGATATTTTGCAGGATTATTATGTCACTCAAATATAGATCTTGAAAATGTAATCTCTATGGGTATCATATTAGATTGGTTCATCGGCTTATATTAAGCTAATATCCACTAGGGCCTTCATAAGCATAGCCATGCACCTCAAATATGTCCAACAAGTTACTGTATCTTAAAAAATTATTATAGGTTATCTATTAGGGCATGATTTAATGACTGCCTCTGTCCATCAGTGACAGGTGCCAGTCTGGAGGTGAGTTTCCAGTTTCCCTTCTAGTGGTCTAGGTTATGCCTGAATAGAGTTAGAGAAAGGCTCTGCTATGCTTGGATGAGGAGCCTAGTCCAGAGAAGTGGAATTTACTGAGATACTTATCCATCCTGTCCAACATGTCTTATTTATGTCATAAGAAAAGCTTAGGCCCTTGGAGCTAGTAGTTCTGATGTAGTTTGATTGGTCAAAATGTTAAAGGTCCATCTGAGTGCGGTCCAAGGACATAGATCACCCCTCAGTAATGTCATTGATATGTCTCATTGATCACATGCTACTTCAGCCACTAATGTAGTTCAGTATCTGTCCTTCAGACATCGCATATTTAAAATATAACTGTTTATGAAAGAGCTGTTCTTTACAGATAGAACAGCAAGGCCAGGATGAAAGGATTTACTACACCGCCTTGCACTAATTTCCTTTTCTATCCTAATTGCTTAACAAGATAACACAAAACAATGATCATTTTATAGAATAAAAGAACACACTGCTGTGTGTGCGTGTGTGTCTATGTCAGTGTAAGTAACCATGTGACCTACTTTAACTACTTCTTTACAGACTGGGGAACATACACTGCCTCAGACTTGCACCCATTAGTCTGAATAGTCTAATATGCAAAGCCATGGAATGCATTATCATGGAAATAATCAATACAGGCATAACACAGGCAGCCTTCAAATACTGGACCCAACCTAGTTTGGCTTTGTCAAGGGAAGTTCATGTCTACTAAACCTGGTGGACTTCTTTGGAGTTTACCAAGACACAGGATAAAGGGAAAATGGTGCATACTGCATACCTGGACCTAGATAAGGCATTCCATACAGTACAATAACCCAGTCAGGTATAGTTGACAAACTCAGAGAACTAAGCATAAACCAGTGTGTTTGTCTATGTCTGTGTCGATAACCATTTTAACTACTTTAACTACCCCTCTACAGGCTGGGGAACGTATACTGCCTCAAACTTGCAGGCACAACAATTCCTAGACTTTGCTAACAGAAATATTCTTGACCCGATAGTGCACACACCCACCAGAGGTTCAAACATACTGGATGTGGTACTCACATGTTAGCTCAGTAACCCCAGCAAGTCCTGTAGCAGTTAGGAACTATTCCAAAGAAAACTACATCCTATTAAGTGATAGTCTGTCAAAATGCAGTGCCCTGCCTAACCCAGAGTTCATAGCAACATAAGGGGAATTCTTCACTGATAACCTGTACAACCATATAAATGGCTGTATAGAGACTGCAGTACCTGCTAGAAGTAAACCCAAAACAAGCACTAAAAACAAACTACACTGATGGAATAATAACCTTAATAGGATATATAACAAGAGGAATAAAGTCTTGGCTAAAATCAGGAAGAGCAACACCCATTATGGTAGGAGCTCTCTAATTCAACAAAACTGGAAGCTTAGAAGACTAATTAAATTTAACAAGGCCACTTACATGGTCAAGATACTCTCACAGGCTAAAGACAACCACAGGACCTTCTATAGCTATGCCAAGAACCTCAAAGGCAGCACCTAACAGTGTGCCAAACTGGTGGTGAACGATGTACCTTCAATGGGCACAGTGACATAGGGAATCTGTTGGATGACAAATTCAGCTAAAATTTCATCCCTCTGTCCCACTCTGCCTCCTTGCCATGAAAATACCTGTTAGCATACCCCCCCCCAACTATTAGCGGGGAGCAGATCCTGGGAAAACTCATTAAGGCTAAAAACACAACCTCAGTGGGCCTCAACAATATCCTGGGATGCCTTGTGAATAGTTTGAAGCATGACCTATCAGGACCACTTGAGTCACTTTTCAGCTATAGCCTCAAAATGAGCTTTGTACTATTAGAATGGAGAATTGCAACAGTTATCCCACTTCACCATGGTGAACCATCAACTAACCCTGAAAAATACAAACCAGTTAGTTTATCTAGTCTAATATGCAAAGCCATGGGATTCATTAACATGACAGTGATCACCACAGACATAGTCAGCCTTCAGACACAGGACCCAACTCAGTTTGGTTTTGTCACAACAATGTTATGCCTACTAAACATGGTGGACATCTTAGAGAAGGTCCCCAGGGCAATGGATAAGGGGAAAATAGTGCATACTGCCTACCTAGACCAGGCTAAGGTGCTCAAATACAATACCCCAGTTGGGTATATTTTACAAACTCACAGAACTGGGAATAACCCCCTACATAACTTTGTGTATTGTCAGTTGGCACACAGGTAGGACCTAGAAGTCAGGATTGTTGAGACCACCACCACTAACAGAATGGTCACCAGCGGGGTACCTCAGGGGTCCATCCTGAGACTGCTTCTGTTTTGCATTGACTTCTGTGAGGTAAAGGCTAATGTCAAGGGTCTTTGGCTGACTAGTTTTGCAGATGACTGCAAACTGGGAGCTATCAAAAATGCCCCAGATGACAACAAACATCTTACTAGAGGGTCTAACATAAAAACATGACTAGTGCCAAGGTCACGGATTAAAACTCATTGTCAATAAATGTATTGTAGAACCTTTTGGTAACATGGCCATCCAGGCTAAATATTCATTCAATAAGACACCCCTAAGAGCTGACCTAGTGGTCAGGGATCTGAGAACATATGTAAACAGTAATCTGGCCTTTGACCAACATGTGGACAAGGTAGTGAGTATTTTTTTCTATGTCACCCAACTTATAAGTAAGAGCATGGCATCTAGGTCCAAGCAAGTAATAGTATGACTTTATCAGACCCATCATTAAGTATAACACCCCCTTTATCATGCACCTGACCAGCCATATGCAACAGGTGGAGCACCCACAAAGGTTACTTACCAGGAGAATTCAGGCTATAAACACATTGTGCTGAATGAATTGCCTTAAAGCCCTATCTCTGTACTCAGCCTACTACAGGTTACTGTGAGATGAGCTATGTCTGGCATACAAGGCATCCTCAGATGCAGATCTGATGGACCTTTTGCATATTTGCAGAATGAACAGCATCAGAACCACAGCAAGCAAGGATTATAATTTTGCTTCAACATAAATAGGGCATGTTGGGGGAGATAGATATTAGTCTTAGAGGATACCCATGCTCTGGAATACGCTGTCAATCCATGTAAAGCCGAGCCCATCCCTAACCTATTTGGGAAATCAGAAATTCACCTCAGCTGTGGTCCACATACTCTGAATGTCAAGGTGATGAAATTCAGTGAAGCACGGGTTAAAGAGCAGGAGAAACTATGACTCTCTTAATGTAGCCAAATGGCTCATCATCTAATTAGTGATGCGCATGAATAGATGAATGAGATTTCCACTGTGCCTACATACTATCTAGTGAAACTACAACCAAGGGGAATGGCATGGGAGAATCAGCGGGAAATGAAGACCCTGTTGAGCTTGACTCCAGTCTGACAGACAAAGGCAGACTATAATTATGCACAGATTAACATACCCCCATAACCGTTAGAAACTTTATAAATAACGTACACCCCTATAATCTTTACAAACTTCCTAATTAACATACCCCCTCTAGTAAATGTCCATGATACATAGGGCTACAACTGGATGGTATTGCAAAGCTAGTCATATACATGCCCTGGTGGGCATTAGCCTAAAATATACCTATAAAACTATGAACCCGAGACTCACAATGCTGAATCCTGGAATGAGGAATGATGCATATGGCTAAAACTGGATGGTATTGCAAGGCTAGGCTTATACATGCCCTGGTGGTCATTAGCCTAGTATATACCTATAAAACTATTAAGCTGAGACTCACAATGCTGAATCCGGGAATGAGGAATGATACATAGGGCGACAACTTGATGGTATTGCAAGGCTAGTCATATAGATGCCCTGGTGGTCATTAGCCTAGTATATACATATAAAACTATGAAGCTGAGACTCACAATGCTGAATCCTGGAATGAGGAATGATACATGGAGCTAGAACTGTATGGTATTGCAAGGGTAGTCATATACTTGCCCTGGTGGTCATTAGCCTAGTATATACCTATAAAGCTATGAACCTGAGACTCACAATGCTGAAATCTGGAATGAGGAATGATACATAGGGTTACAACAGGATGGTATTGCAAGGCTAGTCTTATACATGCCCTGGTGGTCATTAGCCTAGTATATACCTATAAAACTATGCACCTGAGACTCACAATGCTGAATCCTGGAATGAGGAAAGATACATAGGGTTACAACAGGATGGTATTGCAAGGCTAGTCTTATACATGCCCTGGTGGTCATTAGCCTAGTATATACCTATAAAACTATGCACCTGAGACTCAAAATGCTGAATCCTGGAATGAGGAATGATACATAGGGTTACAACTGGATGGTATTTCAAGACTAGGCTTATACATGCCCTAGTGGTCATTAGCCTAGTATATGCCTATAAAACTATGAAGCCGAGACCCACAATGCTGAATCCGGGAATGAGGAATGATGCATAGGGCTACAACAGGATGGTATTGTAAGGCTAGTCTTATACATGCCCTGGTGGTCATTAGCCTAGTATATACCTATAAAACTATGAACCTGAGACTCACAATGCTAAATCCTGGAATGAGGAATGATACATAGGGCTACAACTGGATGGTATTGCAAGGCTAGTCATATACATGCCCTGGTAGTCATTAGCCTAGTACATACCTACAAAGCTATGAACCTGAGACTCACAATGCTGAATCCTGGAAAGAGGAATGATACATAGGGCTACAACTGGATGGTATTTCAAGGCTAGGCTTATACATGCCCTGGTGGTCATTAGCCTAGTATATACCTATAAAACTATGAACCTGAGACTCACAATGCTGAATCCTGGAATGAGGAATGATACATAGGGCTACAACTGGATGGTATTGCAAGGCTAGACTTATACATTCCCTGTGGTCATTAGCCTAGTATATACCTATAAAACTATGAACCTGAGACTCACAATGCTGAATCCTGGAATGAGGAATGATACATGGGGCTACAACTGGATGGTATTGCAAGGCTAGTCATATACATGCCCTGGTGGTCATTAGCCTAGTATATACCTATAAAACTATGAACCTGAGACTCACAATGCTGAATCCTGGAATGAGGAATGATACATAAAGCTACAACTGGATGGTATTGCAAGGCTAGTCATATACATGCCCTGGTGGTCATTAGCCTAGTATATACCTATAAAACTATGAACCTGAGACTCACAATGCTGAATCCTGGAATGAGGAATGATACATAGGGTTACAACTGGATGGTATTGCAAGGCTAGGCTTATACATGCCCTGGTGGTCATTAGTCTAGTATATACCTATAAAACTATTAAGCTGAGACTCACAATGCTGAATCCTGGAATGAGGAATGATACATAGGACTACAACTGGATGGTATTGCAAGGCTAGTCATATACATGGTCTTTAACCTAGTCTATACCTATAAAACTATGAACCTGAGACTCACAATGCTGAATCCTGGAATGAGGAATGATACATAGGACTACAACTGGATGGTATTGCAAGGCTAGTCATATACATGGTCTTTAGCCTGGTCTATACCTATAAAACTATGAACCTGAGACTCACAATGCTGAATCCAGGAATCAGGAATGATACATGAGGCTACAACTGGATGGAATTGCAAGGCTAGTCATATACATGCCCTTGTGGTCATTAGCCTAGTATAAACCTATAAAACTATGAACCTGAGACTCAGAATGCTAAATCCTGGAATGATTAATGATACATATGGCTACAACTGAATGGTATTGCAAGGCTAGGCTTATACATGCCCTGGTGGTCATTAGCCTAGTATATCCCTATAAAACTATGAACCTGAGACTCACAATGCTGAATCCTGGAATGAGGAATGATACATGGGGCTACAACTGGATGGTATTGCAAGGCTAGGCTTATACATGCCCTGGTGGTCATTAGCCTAGTATATCCCTATAAAACTATGAACCTGAGACTCACAATGCTGAATCCTGGAATGAGGAATGATACATGGGGCTACTACTGGATGGTATTGCAAGGCTAGTCATATACATGCCATGGTGGTCATTAGCCTAGTATATCCCTATAAAACTATGAACCTGAGACTCACAATGCTGAATCCTTGAGTGAGGAATGATACATAGGGCTACAACTGGATGGTATTGCAAGGCTAGTCATATGCATGCCCTGGTGGTCATTAGCTTAGTATATACCTATAAAACTATGAACTTGAGACTCACAATGCTGAATCCTGGAATGAGGAGACTTAATATTGGAAAATCCGGACTTACGTATGCTAAGTTTGAGATTGCAGCTTGTCAGAATATTCCATTATTTTCTGATGTATGCTCCTCTTAAAGTTGGTAGATATAAATACATATGGTGTGGGGGGGGCTTGCCCTCCTTGCAAAAAGCAAGTTTAAAGGAGAAAATTCACTGTTTTTTTTCTTTTTTGGCATTTAATAGGGAGCTGGCAGTATATGTATGAAATGTGTGCTTGAGTGTTTGTATATGTACACTTGCATGCTCAGTAAAGTCAATTTCTTAGCAATAATCTCAGGGACAAACTAAAAATAATGGAGGACAAAGGCCTAAAATGAGGGATGGATTTTTAATATTGCCCTTGCATAGCTAGAAAATTGCTAGAATAACAGATTTTACATTTTCTAAAGGATATTAAGTCTAAAATTCAAATATCCATCATTATTTAGTGACAGGAATCCTTAATGATGTATCATAAAACCACAGATTTTATCAGGGACAGGCCAAATATGTGAGGTAAAAATTTGGACATTCTGTGAAATTCTGGTCAGATGAGAAATCGGCATGTGTGCATGTGTGTCTGTTTCTTTGTCTTTCTTATCTGAATGAAAGTGTGTGTGTGTGTGTGTGTGTGTGTGTGTGTGTGTGTGTGTGTGTGTGTGTGTGTGTGTGTGTGTGTGTGTGTGTGTGTGTGTGTGCGCGCGTGTGTATGTGTGCCTGAGTATAAATGTGCATGTAAGCCTATGAGAAACAAGCAGTGCATGATGTAGCAATACTTATGTAAGTAAAATGTCATAATTCTGTACCTGTTGAGATATAAACTGTATAAAATGATTTCACTGAAGGAACTACTTCACATCAAAAGCCTCTATGTAAAATGTATTTTAACAAAAAAAAAAATATATATATATATATATATATATATATATATATATATATATATATATATATATATCAAAAACATATCCATGGTTAACTAGTTTTCTAAACACAGTAATGCTCTCTAGGATGGAGAGTAAACCGAAATAATAACCCCCCCAGGTGTGAGGATGCCTTCCTATTGCAGCATAAACATCACAGCTCTCTTGGCAGTCTGTTATTTTCCAGTAACACCCACTCTGTCAGGCAGTATTGCTTACATGTTTATATATCCCTGAATGCAGCATTAAGAATATTTTTTTACACCTCACCTCAAGCCTAAACATGCTGTATCCCTTCATCTCCTTCTGTCATTTGTAGACATTTTGCAGTCATTCAGAGAGAGTTTTTGTACCTGGCACAACTTCTGACTTCCATCTTCCTTTTGTATTCTTAGTTGCATCCATTAAGAAGTCCTATATTAACCTTCTATATTTAATTTTTGTTTTATGACTAACCTTCCTGCAGATTATAGATGCATACTCACTACTGGTATGGACTGCATATACTTTTTATTACCTTTGTTGATGTGGTATGATCATGGGGTTATAAAGGTTAATTTGTTGCTAGATAATTCTTCCAAACTGAAATCTAAACCAATACACAGAAGGCTAATTACAGATTATATGGAAGCAAAACAGTCACTATGTAAACTAACTGGAATGAGGTGTTCAGTAGAAAAACTGCAGATGAAATGTGGAAGTTTTTGAAAGAGAAATTGAGTGCAAAAAATCAAAAAAATGTTTAACATCAGGATCTAAGCATACAACATCAGGGGGGATATATTTCCTTAAGAACAAGATTATCTGATTAAGATGAGAGACAAAAAATATAAGAAATTGAAGAGAGGTCGAACTACAACTTTGAAAACTGAAATAAACAAGCTAGACAAACAGAATAAGCAGAGTGTGAGACAAGATCAAGAAAAATTTGAAGAAAATGTATATAAAGATATTGCGCATAACAGGAAACCTTTTTATAGATACATAAGATGTGCAAGGAGTAAATACACACAAATTGATAAACTGTGTGCAGATTCTAAAATTTATCTCAAACACAACAGATCATAGATATATTTACAAAATCTTATGCAAAGCAGTTTATCTCCACAAAAGGGGTGATATGTTGTCCTAGTGACATCCAGGTTACTCCAGATACTGGAATAAAATTAGATTATATTGAAAAAGAACTGTGCAAACTGGATCCAAGCAAAGTACAGGGAGGAGACGGAATTAGTAACAATGACCTGAGAACACTTCAGCAAGGACTTAAGGTACCACTATACCTATTATTCACCAGGTCTTATAAATATGGGGAGATTCCTCAAGATTGGAGACATGTGCTTATTAAACCTGTCTTTAAGGGGAAAGGGGAGTAGGACAAACCCAGAGTCATACAGACCCTTAAGTCTACTATCATGTTGTGGAAAAATAATGGAGAAGGTAATACTGGATAAGTTATTGTCCTAACTGGATAGGTTGGGACTGGTAACCATAATGAAAAATTGTAATTTCTCTCTCTTTCTTCCTATCAAAATGGGTGTCCATCAGGGATCTATTCTAGGTCCTCTTCTCTTTAACATCTTTATCAACCAACTATACCAATCCTGCCTCCAGTCTTCTCTCATACAGTATGCAGATGACTGTACTATCATTTCCACCACAGACAGCCCTACTGACCTGCTCACCCTCACTCAGAAATCCTTCAGCCTCACAGAATCCTGGTTTACTAGCATCCAACTCATACTTAACCCCAAAAGACAAAACTCCTCCTCTTCCTCCCTAAATCCTTCCACCATCTCAAGGCATCTTTGAGCATCTCTTCACTTAATAACACAACCATCATCCCCGAAAACCACACAAAGCTCCTTGGTGTGACCATAGATGAGAAGCTTAAATTTGATCTGCATGTACATCACATGCACACCCACACCCCCTGCTACTTAAATATTCTCACTCCGAGATCGCACTCCAGTGCAGTAAAGGGAAATCTCCCGGTTCCGCGCTGTATCGGGATCTCCGGTATTCATTGTCAGCCTTTCAAAAGTTTGGTCATATGGTGTTACCCATATGAATTTCAAACTTTTGAAAGTTCGAACAAATGAAGGAGACCCATATATATATATATATATATATATATATATATATATATATATATATATTTTTTTTTTTTTTTTGCTAATTTATGTATATGATGCTGCACCTTCCTAATGTACAATCCTTTTTTCTTGTTAATAATCTTGTATTGTTGTAATGTTGAGCTTTTCTAATGCACACTAACTCATCATGTTAATATTCTTCTATTGTTGTTTTGAGGAGCTTTTCTCCCCGGGCCTTTGCTGAAAGAGGGCTTCATCCCAGTTGGACTATCCCGGTCAACAAATGTCAAATAAATAAATAAATTTATATAGATTAAACTTAGCATTTGACAGGGTCATACACAATACAGTGATCAATAAATTAGAACAACTAGGTATTGATGTACTGTTGATGAGATGGATAGCTGCATGCCTTACAAATAGGACATGGCAAGTGTCATACAGCAACTGGACAGGTGAAATCCTTGGTTACAGTCAGGGTATCCCACAGGACTCTGTCCTAGGCCCTTACTTGTTTAGATTGTATCTTTCAGACCTTACTTTTTCATCTGAGGTGTTTTACAGTCTATACGCTGACAACCTGAAAATGGGTAAACTGATTACAAGTGTTAAAGATAAGGCATGTCTGCAAAATAACCTGACTAAATTGACCATTTTGGGACAGGAGAATAATATGCTGATAAATGCATCAAAAACTAAGCATATGAGAATTGGGAGACATAAACTGAAAGGTGACTATTTAATACAGCACACATTGATGAAACTGTACACTCATTTAAGGACCCTGGCATATGGGTAGATTCAGCTATGAGTTTTTCTAATCATATCAACCGATCGGTTAATGATAGTTATAGAACCATAGGTTGTATTAAAAAGATTTATAAAGCCTAGGAAATCAAAAATGATGAATTCACTCTTTGTTAGTTACATTAGACCCAAACTTGAATATGGAATAACAATATGGAAACCCTATAAGAAAACAAGCATGAGTAAACTGGAAAGACTACAGTGGAAATATACCAATGGCTTCCATTGATGTGAGAATTTAAGTTATTATGAAAGAGTAAAATATCTGCACTTGCACAGTATCTCTTACAGATATCTAAGAGGAGATCTTATTCAGTTATATAGGGTATTTAGAGACAACTGCCTCTGGGAATGTTTGGGCTTATCAAAAAGTACTAGAGAATCATCAGACAAGCTATGTAGAAGATTGTATAGGAATGAGATGTATACCAATTGGTTCTCTGACTGTGCAGCTGATGCATGCAACAGACTACAAAATTACAGTAAAGCAAGTACTAGTTTAGGTATTTTTAAGAACAGCCTGGACACTTATTATGGGAACAAGTGTTTTGGTACATTGGCAAGCTAGAAAGTTATTAATGCCCATGCTTGAAATATTTGTATGTTGAAATGTATGTATATATGTATGTATGCATACCTCTCAACCTCATAGAACAAGAAATCTGGGCAAAGTCATAAATAAATTTGGGACAAAGGCCCAAAAATAGCGACCATTTTTAAATATTGCTCTTACAAACAGAAAGTTATTAGAATAACAAATTTTGCATTAGCATGAATTTTCTGAAGGTTATGGAGTCTGAAACTCAAACGTCTGTCATTATTTTCTAACTTCAATCCTTAATGAGTTGCCATAACTTGACAGAAAAGCACGATTTTATGAAAAACAGACAAAAATATAAGGCAAAAATCTGGACAGTCTGCAAAGATCTGTACAGTTTAGAGGTAGATAACCCTGCCCTGCCATTCATTTTCTGTTGTAGAGGGAGGCAGACATATTTGTTCAGAACTTGTAGTTGCATTTTCATTCGTCTGCCTTCATTATCTCTTAACAGCTGTGCCTTTATGCCTGCTTTAGATCTGTTCTTAGTAAAGCTTTGCTGCTACCTTTAATTCCATTAGATAGGCTTTCCTGCCAGTAACTTAGTTATTCTGACCACATTATCTGTTTTATGCTTTGTTTCAGGCTTATCAGTTTTACAATCAATACAAACATTGTTGGCTGACATCAAGATACACTTACACTCTGTTCCTCTTGGAGGTTACATTGATTAAATGACATTTCTTTTTGTGTGTTATAACCTTTGTGAGGTCCATAGAAACAAAAACAACCATTCTGCCTCTGTGCCTGTCCAGTATAATAGCTGCCACAATAAAAACATGGAATATAATAAGAAAAGTTAAAAAGCGGCTTCTGGTCTAGAATAGCTGCAAACAGGCTGTAACTGTTTCAGTATCTGTAGGTTTTCTGTGAAATTCCTCCATTTTTTTAATAAGTGGAACAGTAAAATTTAAAATAAATTGCATTTTTTTATTTTAAAACCATCTTTGTCTTTTTAACTGGTTATAACACACCAGTGGCACATATTCAGTCTCTTAACCTCAAGTGTTGGGTATTGTTATATCTTTGTTCGGTTCTACCTGACATAATCGAAACCACACAACACCGACAACCACATCACCGACACCACATATTCGACAGTCCATAAACACGAAACCACACATAACCGACAACGACCCCATACAAAACAAAACCTAACTCACTTAACTAACCCTAACTCACTCCCACCCTAACCCTAACTCACTTCACCCACCCCCTAACCTAACTCACTTAACCCCCCTATCCCCACAGACTACTCACACAGCCTTTCCCCATGTCGGCATCCTCGGCGTTGGTGTTGTCATCCGTCGTGTCGGTCTTCTGCATTGTCGATGTTCTGCAACCCGCGGTCTTCTTCGCTTTCGATCTTCTGGAGCTCCGGATTCCGATGTCGGTCTTCTCAGCTGTCGACGAAGTCAGGTAGAACCCTTTGTTCTCATTTTTTGTCCGTGATGCATTTTAGTAGATTCAAAGTCATGTTAAATGTTTCAGTCAGATAATTAGTTTCTTCTTCCAGGTCAAAACTGTAGACATTTTTATTACAGCAGCTCTCCTTAAGCTTTGTACACTTTGTCACTCTAAAGTGGGTTACCTCAAACTGAACTTTGTTGAAAGCTTTGTATTCCTGTTGGCAATCTAGGTCAAGGAACATGTTTTTTTTTCTTTTGTTGCCTTTATTATAGATGCTCCATAGACGTGCTAACGCTTGTGTCTGAATAAACAGCTATCATTAACATCAGGTGAGAACCTTCCTTCTCCATTTAGTCCCATTATACTGATTTCTACATGGTGGGAATCATTCTCTGTGCTACACGATCTCACACAATCACACAATAGTCCCATTATACTGATTGCTACATGGTGGGAATCATTCTCTGTGCTACACGATCTCACACAATAGTCCCATTATACTGATTTCTACATGGTGGGAATCATTCTCTGTGCTACACGATCTCACACAATCACACAATAGTCCCATTATACTGATTTCTACATGGTGGGAATCATTCTCTGTGCTACACAATCTCACATGATAGTCCCATTATACTGATTTCTACATGGTGGGAATCATTCTCTGTGCTACACGATCTCACACAATAGTCCCATTATACTGATTTCTACATGGTGGGAATCATTCTCTGTGCTACACGATCTCACATGATAGTCCCATTATACTGATTTCTACATGGTGGGTATCATTCTCTGTGCTGCACAATCTCACATGATAGTCCCATTATACCGATTTCTACATGGTGGGAATCGTTCTCTGTGCTACACAATCTCACATGATAGTCCCATTATACCAATTTCTACATGGTGAGTGTTATTCTCTGTGCTACACCATCTCACATAATAGTCCCATTATACTGATTTCTACATGGTGGGTATCATTCTTTGTGCTGCACAATCTCACATGATAGTCCTATTATACTGATTTCTCCATGGTGGGTGTCATTCTCTGTGCTACACAATCTCACATGATAGTCCCATTATACCAATTTCTACATGGTGGGTATCAATCTCTGTGCTATGCCTTCTCACATGATAGCCTCATTATACAGATTTCTCCATGGTGTGTGTCATTCTCTGTGCTACACGATCTCACATGATAGTCCCATTATACTGATTTCTACATGGTGGGAATCATTCTCTGTGCTACACAATCTCACATGATAGTCCCATTATACTGATTTCTACATGGTGGGAATCATTCTCTGTGCTACACAATCTCACATGATAGTCCCATTATACTGATTTCTACATGGTGGGAATCATTCTTTGTGCTATGCCATCTCACATAATAGTCCCATTATACTGATTTCTACATGGTGGGTATCATTGTCTGTGCTACAAAGTCTCACACGATAGTCCCATTATACTGATTTCTACATGGTGGGTATCATTCTCTGTGCTGCACAATCTCACATGATAGTCCTATTATACTGATTTCTCCATGGTGGGTGTCATTCTCTGTGCTACACAATCTCACATGATAGTCCCATTATACCAATTTCTACATGGTGGCTATCAATCTCTGTGCTATGCCTTCTCACATGATAGCCTCGTTATACAGATTTCTCCATGGTGCGTGTCATTCTCTGTGCTACACAATCTCACATGATAGTCCCATTATACCGATTTCTACATGGTGGGAATCGTTCTCTGTGCTACACAATCTCACATGATAGTCCCATTATACCAATTTCTACATGGTGGGTATCATTGTCTGTGCTACACAATCTGACACAATAGTCCCATTATACTGATTTCTACATGGTGGGTATCATTCTCTGTGCTGCACAATCTCACATGATAGTCCTATTATACAGATTTCTCCATGGTGTGTGTCATTCTCTGTGCTACACCATCTCACACGATAGTCCCATTATACTGATTTCTACATGGTGGGTATCAATCTCTGTGCTATGCCTTCTCACATGATAGCCTCATTATACAGATTTCTACATTGTGGGTATCATTCTCTGTGCTCTGCCATCTCACATGAAGGATATAACTGTGCATGATAAGCCTTACAGCAGATTTCCTCTGCAATAACTTGTAGCTGAGGAACATCGGTGGTGGCTCTGTATATTCTGGTTACCGTACTTACTAAATAGTAATAAACATTTCAATTTTCCTACTTATCAGCAGTGAAACCTTATTAAAATCCATTATTACTACAATGTAGGCCTTTGGCTGCTTCATTTTGTGCTTGGTCCTACAAGTACAATAATTTTATTTGTTAATCTGTTTTTTTATTTTCATACTGCACCGGAAAGAGTCTTCCTGTCTGGCTGTAATCTGAACAAACGGTAGGTCACAGGCCTGACATATAAAACACTTGTCCATTCAGCCAATGCCTCACAACACCCTAAGTGTATAGCAGTAACTGCTCATCTCCTGTCACAACACATTGAGTTACTCACACATAGTATACATATTAAAGGAATACAGGCTGTCAGAAGGCAGTAGTAACCTAGATAACAGGAAAAGCACTTTGTTCCATAGCAATTAAAAATCTACTTAAAAAAAAGAATTCTGTATGGGACTGTGGTTTTCAGCAGAGTGAGCATGGAGGCCATTTACAGTGCTGAACAGAGTCTGAAACTGTCTGTGGGATGCTGAGATGCATGGACATTTGTATTGCTTTTTTTGTGAAACTGAATCTTGTCTGGGAAAAAAAATGGTTTTCTGCAGTAAGACAACCTGACTGAATCTGGGTTCATGAGTTTTAAACCTGGGTTATTGAAATGGGGTTGAAATTTGCAGAACTTTCTGGAAATAAATGTAAACTGTCTTTGGAGCTAACCCCCAAAGGACCACATTCAAAACTACAGTAGAAAAATAAATAATAAAGAGAATGATTACTTTTTGGACATGCTTACCCTCAGTCATACCTCTCAACTGTACCGAATTCCTTGGTATTTGTCATTTTGGAGGACAAAATAATAGGGTGCCACAAATTCCTTAGTGGGTCCTTCAAATCCCAATTTTGTTTTTTATTTGCCCCTACAAGTTCTTCCCTTTGGTGCAGACAAGCTCTCCCTAAACTCCGCCTTTAAAGGAAAACTCTCAGGGTCATCTCATTTACAAATTGGCAGGTATGTGGTATGCCTCTGTAAGAAAACTCATGACAAAATGCTTTTTTTAAGACCATTAGTGTGTACTTATCAAATATATCCTTTCCTTGTCATCACTTATATTATATGAGACTATAAAATGATGATGAGGGCTGACATGTGACTACATGTAGGCATGTAGCTAACCAAAGGAGTTTCCTATTATCAGAGTCACAACAACCTTGCCTGAAAATGTCCTATTTCCTAGATGTGGGAGTGGTAGGCAAGGATGGCAGACATCCAACATGCCCCTCGAGTCATCGAGATGAAACTCAGCAAAAAGTAAGCAGCAGATGACAGCGTTACTACTGATAGTTTTTAAAGAGTTGTGTATGCAGACAGTACATTACAGCTAATCTGAAACAGTGTACCTGTGACAGGTCGACTTAGTGATTCCAAGTTAGAACTATCCCCCAGCCGGTTCAAGACTGTCATGTGGCTTAGGGTGATGGGGGTTGTAGTTCATGGTATGATGGGGAAGAGATAATTATCACTTATAATAGTAACTGAATAATCTGTTAAATAGTGGATGTCTTCCCATAAGTTATATTGCAGGCATTAGACATCACAGCATGCGAATATAATAATTTGTGCTTTAATTTTAAGTTTTAAATCATAGATCCCAAAGGAGAAACACTATGAAGTCATATAGCACTGTGCAACCTTGTTTGCTTCAAGCCTAGCATGAATCCTTGACTGAGTTACACCCACTAAGTGCACTGAATTTTTAGGTGTGCACAGGTGTTCCATGTCCTTCCTTGGTGACCTTAGGGTGTTTTGTAGTGCTAATCTGACTAAATTTGAACATCAGCATAGAAGCAAACAAGTGCACGAGTATGGTAATCTAAGACTGTACTACCTGTTTTGCATGTACTGAATGCTGATCAGTGCTCTACCCTGCAAAACATAACAAATAAATGAAAATAAATAAAATATTTACCTGTGTAAGCAACAACTTGTGTAGCATGCATTGATCATTGAAAGTGAGAACTAAATTCTTCTGCAACGTTTGTTTATCTTTTTCCCTTCCCAATACAATGAATAGAATTGCATTTGTATGCACTTTGTTGTCCGGGCTAGTCTCATTGTGTCAATGGCTTGTTTTCAGGGGAGTTATAATTCTAGTGGAAATTTGGTCAGGACACCAGGGGAACTTCCCCTACTCTTGGTAGTCAGGGGAAGGATTTGTGTGTTACATATCCTGACTTCCTGTTTCCTGTCCAGGCATGCAGGCAGCCAGAAAGAGCAGGTAGAAAATATGGCTGATTCAGCTTTGGCTGAAAATGAAGTGAAGCTTGATGAAAATGCAGCCAAAATGGTAGAATTGGTACCAGAAGTTCCTTCTGATGCTGTGGGTACAGAAAAAACAGTGACATTGCAGGAAAAGGAGATTGCAGCTGTGACAGAGATGGAATCAGAGGAAAACTTTCAGAGGAGATTGTTTGAAGGAGAGACAGTTACCTCTGAAAAGTGTATAATTACAACCCTCCAGTCGAGGGGAGGATATGGGATGATTATTTCTAAGTAATGGTAAATCAAAGTGAGCCAGAAAGTGGAACAGCAATTTTATGGAGCAAAATCATGGAGAAAATAGAAGAAAAAAAAGGAGAAGAAGAGACTGTGCCAGAAAAAGTTCAAGAGACAAACTGTGGGAAGAGGAAGAAAAAAGAAATAAAAGAGACAAAGAAGAAGTATACAGTGCATGCTTTTGCCTCTTCTTAAAAGTACTCAATTTTATTTATTCTGCTGCATTTATTACTGCTTGGTAGTAGCCTGATTAAATGGTAACTTTTATCCTAAGTCTTTTGGTTTAAGCACTTGGGCTTCATACCAGTTGTTTTACATTAAGAAGGTTTGTGGTCTGCACTGTTGTGGTTTGTACTCTTGAGGGAGGAGAGGCTGGATTCTGCCCTTCTGAGCTGGGAATTTCTGGTCACAGGCTTATTGTGCCTGCTTATTTGAACTGTTTCTTTCTGAAATTGGTGTGCCTTGTTGCTGTAGCATAGACTAGATTTAGGCCTGCTGAATCTTGCTTTGTTTGTATAACATGAGCACTGATGCAGGCCATCTTTTTTTGGAGAAGGTTCTCCTGCACCCTAGTAGGAGGAGTGTGTAGTTAGAACTTGTCTGATTAAAGACTGCTGGAACAGGGCTCAGTTTTGAGCTATTTTCTGGTTAATTGGGTAACTTGTTTAAATCAGTTTGTTTTCTATTGTTTATATATATATATATATATATATATATATATATATATATATATATATATATATATGTGTGTGTGTGTGTGTGTGTGTGTGTGTGCGTGTGTGTGTGAAAAAATTGCACTTTATTCATCTGCTTTTACTGTATTTGTGTTTCTTCCTACTTTTTTCCAGGGGCATTGACTACAACTCTGATCTGAGATATATAACAATAAGTATCCTTTTCTGTGCATTTGAAGTGGATTTTTTTTACTGTATCTGCTTTATTTTTTGGAAAAAAAAAACAAAAGAATACTTGTTTCCCGACTTTCGAAGCTAGTATATTTCCCGCCTTTCTATGCTAGTATAGTCCAGTTTTCAGGTTAGTGCTGAATTCAGGGCTGTGTTACATATCTCTGTGTTTGCCCATACCTTACTTGGATAGAAGGAAGTTTCTCTGTTCACCTGCAAGAGAGGGAAGCTTTGAGCAGCCTATCTGTCCCTGGAGGAGTGGTTTCAGCCCAGAAATTAATAGCTTATTGGTCATTTTGGGTTAATTTCTATCTCATTCATTGTCCTGCTATAAAAACGCATTTGCCCGGTTTTGCACGCTGGGAAGCGCCGGTTAGCTAGGGTATAACTTTTCCCAGCTCCATAAAGTCTCCTCTTCAATTTTTCTCTTGGAACTAAACAAACTTTCAACTTAAGCACTCAAGCCACTGATTTCTCAATCCAGCACTTGCTCAAAACTCATAACAAGCACTTATAAACCCTAGCACTAGAAACCCCTATACTGTACATGACAAGGCTGTCTATTTGACCTTACCAGCCATTCAGTAAAACAGTTAACTGTACCTATCAAGGCATGTCCAAAGGGCAGTTTCAGGTGTACTCTCCAGTTGAACTGGTGAATATGGGCATTTTGAGGCAATGTTACAACTGCCTCATGTACACAGACAACCCTTTCCTCCTACCACCAAACACTAATACATGTGAGAGATGCAATTATACAGCCAAACTGGATGCTAAGCTCTCTCTCAACCCAAGACTGGATCAGACAGTCAAGAGGAGAAGGGAAATGCTTGCATCACACCACCAGTCTCACACAGACCCATTAAACCAGCACCGGCAAAAAACACACATAAATACATGAAAACATACTTGGAGGCTCTAAATAAAAATCTGCAAAAGCAACAGAGACCTACAAAGCAGACATCCAAGCAACCTCCACCCCCCAACACAAACCATGAAACACATACTTCACAAAACTAGTGTGCCATGCAATCACAGCCCTTAAGGCAAAATAACATACCCAATATACTAGTAATAGGTGACTCTATAATCAGGCACACTGACGTCCCACACACTAGGCTGAATAAGCAAAAGGTTACTGTTAGCTGCATGTCGGGTGCCAGGGTCTGCCACATAACACAAGCACTCAGGTCACTCCAGAACAAGTACAGATACGACTCTGTCATTATCCATGTCGGTCTAAATTACCTGAGCCGTACCTCCATGGACTACATGAAAAGAGACATGGAAGAGCTCTCTGATTAGGTAGTCCAGGCTGATATGACCCTGACCCTGAGTAGCATCCTGCCCTCACCAAGAATGATACCATGGTATAAAGGAAAAAATATCAATTTCAACAATTGGCTAAGTTTCTGGTGTCATTCAAAGGGGATTCAGTGTCTGTCCACCTGTGATGACATGCTCGACAAGCCACGCTGCATTGCTAGAGACAGCTTGCACCTGTCAACCTTAGGCTTCTGAATACTGGCCATGGCTCTTACCAGCCCTATAGTGCCTTTTTTAGGCAAGGCTCAAAAGACAAACCCACAACCGTAAATAGCACAAGTAACAAAAAACTGAGGGTAATGCTACTCAATGCCAGAAGTCTTGCACTCAAGGCACTCCTCAGTATGGGAAAAAATCAATATATGTGCAGTAACAGAAACCAGGTTTAAGGCTCCAGAAGTACCCCAGCACTACCAGGCTACAACTCATACCATACATTTTGGCCACAGAACCCGGATCACAGTACAAAAGGCGGGGGCGTATCCATATTCATCAAGGATACCCACATCTCCAGGTTAGTGGCACAGCACAGTGCTTCAGAGATCATCCATGTGCAACTAACAACAGGTAAAGCTGCAATTCAAATTGTAGCTTGCTACAGATCACCCACCATGTCCCAGGACCCCCATTCCACATTTCTGGAAACACTGGGAAACATAAAGGTCCTACCAAACACCCTAATATTGGGAGATTTCAATTACCAAACATTAACTGGGATAACTACTCAAGTACTAACTCCCTTATCTAACATTTCCTAAAATTTATAAACTCAAATGCCCTGGATCAACTGGTCAACACTCCCACCAGAGGTGACAACATATTGGACCTGGTCATCACCAACATGGGCGACTGGTGTTCCACACTATAGGTCAACCCCTTGCTGGTTAAATCTGACCATAAACAAATCTCTTTGGATATCCACATTCCGCCCCCACCCCTGGACAAGGAAACCACCATGTAAAACTTTTCAAAAGCAAACTTCACGTTAGTTAAGACCGAGGTAGAAAGTTTCAAAGCCCTCATGCTAAAGGATATCTCTGTCCAAGATGCAAAATCCTTTACTAATGCATTCTATGGGCACCTGCAAGAATGCATGGATCATGCTATCCCAAGCACAACCAAGACCCACTTCTCCAAGAAAAGGAGACCAGTCTGGTGGACCCCTACCATAAAGAAGCTAAACAATAAAAGGAGGAAACTAGTACAGAAAAGAGTAAAATCCCAAGAAGGGAAGATATTCCTAAGCAGTATAAGCAAGAAATTACGATCCCTCATAAAATCATCCAAGGTGAGCTTCGAAAGAAAAATTGTCAAGGACTCCAAAGATAGCCACAAGGCATTCTTTAGCTATGCCAAGAATCTAAGTGGCAGTGCTCAGATCTGCTCAGAGTTAGTGCAGAATGGCACAAAATACACTGAACCGACTGATATCTCCAACATCCTGGCAGACAGGTTCAGTGCAAACTTCACCCCCCTCTCACCCCCAAATAGTCCTATAACCATACCAGAGGAATGTAGAGTCCCCAAAATCACAGACACTCAGGTTAAAACAGCCCTCTCCAAAGCCAAAAACACAGCATCAAAGGGACCGGACAGTGTCCCAGGCTGCGTCCTACATGAGCTCAAAGACAAACTAACCCCTCACCTATTTAAACTCAGTCTCTCCACAGGCTACGTATCCATAGAGTGGCACACAGCAATGGTTATTCCGCTCCACAAAGGTGGAGCCAAAACAGACCCCAGGAACTATCACCCTATAAGCCTGACTAGCTTGGTCTGCAAGGCTATGGAGTGCATCATCATGTAACTCTTTAACAAAGACATTGAGAACCTCCAAACACTGGACCCTACCCAGTTCAGCTTTGTTAAGGGCAGATCATGCCTCCTAAACCTGGTGGACTTCTTTGAGACAGTTACCAAGGCTATAGATGAGGGAAAGGTGGTACACACAGCTCACGTAGACCTCACAAGGGCCTTCAACACCATTCCCCATTCTGGTATTATAGACAAGCTCACCAGCCTCAACATAAACCCCTATATCACAAGCCGGATTGCCAACTGGCTCACAGACAGAACCCACATAGTGAGAGTTGCAGGAGCTAGGTCCAACTCTAAACTGGTTACAAGTGGCATTCCCCAGGGCTCAGTCCTAGGACCCCTCCTGTTCGGCATATATTTCTCAGAGGTACAGGCAAGCACAGGAGGACTATGGCTGACCAAGTTTGCAGAGGAACGAAAACTAAGGGCTATAATTGACTCTCCAGCTGACACAGACTTCCTCCAAAAGGGTCTCACTGAGATGGATACCTGGTGTCAAAATCATGGCCTCAAGCTAAATGCCAAAAAGTGCATAGTCATCCACTTTGGAAAAAACAAAGTACCCACAAACTACCACATAGGTGGTAGTCCCCTGAATACAGAAAGCGTAATAAGGGATCTGGGGACCCAAGTAGATAGTAATCTCTCCTTTGATAATCACATTGCCAAAGTGGTTAGAAAATCCTTCTATGTGGTGCAGCTAATCACAAAAGGGTTCACATTCAGATCAAAAGAGGTCATTGTGCCCCTCTATTCATCACTCATCAGACCCATCATAGAGTACAACGCCCCATTTGGGGTGTACCTTACAAGACACCTGCAACAGCTGAAAAGACAACAGAGGTACCTCACCAAGAGTATCACTGGCCTCAAACAGATGCCCTGTGCAGCTCAACTGAAGAAACTCCAGCTGTACTCGGTTGCATACCGCCTACTCAGAGGTGATCTCTGCCTGACATACAAGGCCATGTCCAACTCAAGAATTGATGGACATACTCCACCTAAAGAAAACCGTATCCCCTCGAGCCACATGCTTTAGGGATTTAAACCTCACCACAACAATAAATGGGAAGTGATGGAGGGATAGATTCCTGTCCCAGAGACTTCCCATGCTTTGGAACAAGATTCCAATCTACATTAGGCAGACTCCTCGCTAACACTCTTCAAGAGAAATCTTGATGAGTGGATGGGAAATAGAAAGTTTACCTCGGGGATCACTTCAGTGGACAGAGGCACAGGGAAGTAATCTAAGGGGGCGGCGAAAGCCAACACATTCTGGCTAGGCTTATAAATGCCTTCGGGCAGATAGCCTAGTACCTACCTATGAACCTATGTGAGCAGTAAAAAAGAAGAAATTTTGGGCAGGTATGATGTTTGGGACTTTGTCATAGCAGCTCTGGGTGTCAAAGAAAAAGAGGTAAGAACATTTATTTTAATTAATAAAGAAACATTTTGTGACTTGATATTTGAGACTGGTCAAGCCATGGAAATTTTTTGGGTGCATATGAACAAAAGAAAAATATTTATCCATGTTCAGAATATGTGGTGCATACTTTTTACAGACAAATAAAAACAAGAATAATGATATAGTTTAGAACAGAAATTGAAACAAAGGAACTGAAAAAACATTTGTTAACTATATGTAAAGAAGTAATGGACACTGCAAAAATATATGATGAAATGGGACTATGGACTGGGGGATGGGAATGTGGAGTAAAACTGACAATTGAAAATGATAATGTTATGCATGAACCTAGTATTAATGTTCATGCTAATAGGGGTTTTGTGAAATACAGTGGTCAACCAAAGACTTGTTATTTTGGTGGAAACATGATTATTTAATCAATGAATGTGATAAAAAATGTTATTTATGTGGTAAAATAGGGCATAATGCAAAAAATGTGATTTAAAGTGCAAAAAATGTGGCAATACTGGTCATTCATGGCTAGAATGTGAAATGAATGTACAAGAAAATGAAAATTAACTTATAAAGGAGAAAGAGATAAAAGAATGTGTTATACAAAAAGCTGTGACTGATAAAGAGCTTATACACGAAGTTAAAGAAAGTAACAAGGAAAAAAAAACAGAGGAGGCAAGTGATGAAGCTGATTGGAGCACAGTAAAAAATAAAAAGAATTCAGTAGGGAAAAGAGTTAGACAAAGGAAAAGAAAATTCAAAAACATAATGCTTAGAGAAAATAAGAAAGGAAAGGAATAAACATTTTATTATACTGACTGTTCTTAAAAGTTAAAAACATTAGCTTGGAATGTAAACACTATGAAAAACCTTAAGAGGGGAATAGGTATATTACAATGCTGTGCTAGAGTAGATGCACGTTATTCTTTTAGAAGACATATTTTTCTGTTAGAAGGCAACATCCTGGCAGATAAGTTCAGTGCCAACTTTACCCCCCCCCCAACCTCCTAAAGGGCCCATATCCATGCTGGAAGATTGCATTGTCCCTGCAGTCACAACTGAACAGGTGAAAACTGCCCTATCAAAAGCCAAGAACACAGCTTCCATGGGACCGGACAGTATCCTTGGCTGCATTCTACATGAGATTCAGAATGAACTAGCCCCCACCTAAGCACCATGTTCCATCATAGCCTCTTGACAGGCTTTGTACCCACTGAATGGTGCATGGCAACAGTTGTACCACTCCACAAAGGGGTAGCCAACATGGACTATTAGCCTGATGAGCCTAGTCTGCAAGGCCATGGAGTGTATTATCATGGAACTCATAAACAAGGATATTGGTAACCTCCATACTCTGGACCCCATCTAATTCAGATTTGTGAACCGCAGATCATGTCTCCTGAACCTGGTCGACTTTTCTGAAACAGTCACCAAAGCCATGGACGAGGGTAAGGCAGTCTACATAGCCTGTCTCGACCTCATGAAGACTTTTGACACCATTCCCCATTCTGGTGTCATAATAAAACTCATCAAGCTGGATATAAATCTGTACGTCACAAGATCGTTCACCAAATGGCTCACAGATAGAACCCACACTGTAAAAATTGCAGACTTCAAATGTAACTCCATATCTGTTTCAAGTGGAGTACCACAGGGATCATTCTTGGGTCCCCTCCTGTTCGGGATTCACTTCTCTGAAGTACAGACCAACACAGAGGGCCCCTGGCTGACAAAGTTCGCAGATGACTGCAAATTAGGTGCCATAGTCGAGTCCCCAAATAACGTGGACATCTTGCAAAAGGGCTTCACTGAGACTGATGAGTGGTGTCAGAGCCTTGGCCTCAAGCTCAACACCAAAAAATGCATTGTCATCCCCTTTGGTAAAAACCCTGCACTCATGGACTACCACATAGGCGGCAGCCCACTTAACACTGAAGGTGTGATAAGAGACCTTGAGACTCTAGTGGACAGTAGCCTCTCCTTTGATAATCACATCACCACAGTAGTCAGGAAATCCTTCTATATAACACACCTCATCTTGAAAGGGTTCTCATCCAGGAAAAAAGAAGTCATTATCCCCCTTTACTTGGCTCTCATCAGACCCATTATAGAGTACAATGCCCCATTTGGAATGTACCTTACAAGGCATCTGCAGCAGCTAGAAAGGCCACAAAAATACCTCACAAAAAGGATTATGGGACTCATTTACCCTACGCTGACCGCCTCAGAAAACTCTGGCTTTACTTCATAGCATATTGCCTACTCCAATGTGATCTCTGCCTAACATACAAAGCTATGTCAAACCCTGAGCTGCTGGACTTGCTACACCTAAAGAAATCCCAATCCCTCAGAGCCACACACTCTCGAGACCTAAACCTCATCATCACAATTAACAGAACATGCTGGAGGGATAGATTCCTGTCCCAGAGACTTCCCATACTCTGGAACAAACTACCTGTATGTCATGCAGAGTTTGTCACTAGCACTCTTCAAGAGAAATCTTGATGGTTTGGAGCCTGAATGGCTAACTGAAAGCAGCAGTATTTTAGAGCTCCATATAACTAGTTAAAAAAGACAGGAAAAATATTCTTTTTTTTTTTTGTTCAAAGTATAAAATCTTACAGAAAAATGACTAATTTACATAATTAGAAACTTTGGTGAAGTATTACAAATAATTTACTTGTTAAAATGAGCAACTCAAGGAATTCTCACTAGGATGCTGCCTTAAAGAAGGAGCTACAACAGATGGCATCTACCCTGCAGGAGCTGTCTTTGAAGATGGGTGATTTTAAAGAGAACCTAGAAAATCTTAAAACAAGCAGTCTAAAACAGGCTAACACACTCAAGGAAATGCTACACCAGCACCAGATAAGAATAACAGGAATAGAGTTTTCACTAAATGACTTAGAAAGCAGACTTAAGGAAGAGGAAACACAGAAATAACTGCTTTTTAAGCAAAACATTTGGTTGGTTAATAAAGTAGATGACTTGGAAAATAGGGAGAGGAGAAATAACATCAGGATTTTCAGATTACCTGAAAACACAGAAGGTGAGGATATTATTTCCTTTTTATCAAGCTGGATCCCTGACTTTTTAAATTTAAAAGAAGGACGTTCCTTTGGCATTGAAAGGGCACACAGACCTCTTGGGAAACCTGCCACTAACTCAAACTCTCCTCCTAGGTTAGTAATTATCAAATTTCTTTCATACTTGGACAAGGAACTGATTTTAAGATCTGCTTGGAGGAAGGCACCTCTAAAATATAAACAGAGCCTGATAAGATTTGATAATGACTATTCATCTAGAATAATGGAATAAAGGAAAAAAGTATGGCCAATGATAAAGTTTCTGAAATAAAATAACATCAAGGCACAACTCGCATATCCAGCTAAGATAAGAATACTGTATGCCGAGATGAGGACTTTTATTGACTTAGAGGAAGCCTCTTCATTTATTAAAACTAATAATGTGATTACTTTACCAGAAGATATGGATTGGATGTCACCTTCTCTCAAAAAAACAAAAGATACAAATGTCTGGACAGACGTCAAAATAAGAAGCAAAAGACTGACACTGTTACAGCCAAATCTCTCAAAGCACCTACTATGATATGAATTGTTTTAACATTACTTTAAAGGTCCAGTTTTACTGCTTGGAATTTTAAAACAAAGGTAACTAACTACTGGAATCTGTATCTATATTTTTTGAAAATAGATGACACATGAGTGTTTTCACATTACCTCAGGTATGTAAAACAGGGTACTTTTCATTCACAGGAGGAGGATTATATAGCACATAAAATATTTATACTGTAAATCAACATACACAGTATATGTGCATTTTCTCTTAATGTTGTCTTTCCTTTCTCTTTCTTCTCTCATTATTTATTTTATCTGCATCTTGTCTCCCTTTCTAAATTCTCTCCTATTTACTATACTAATATAGTCTGTAATATAACTCATTATCTATACATAGATAAATAATAGTCTAAAATGATATAGTACTAATTGAAATAGTGCACTGGGTGTGACGAGGATGGACAGGATTAGGAATAAGTATATTAGAGGGTCAGCCCAGGTTGGAAGGTTTAGAGATGAAGCCAGAGAGGCAAGATTACTTTGGTTTGGACATGTGCAGAGGAGAGATGCAGAGTATATTCGGAAAAAGATGCTAAGGATGAAGCTGCCAGGTAACAGGAAAAGAGGAAGGCCTAAGACAAGGTTTAATGGATGTGGTGAGAGAGGACATGCAGGCGGTTGGTGTGACAGAGCAAGATGCAGAGGACAGGAAGAAAAGGAAACAGTTGATCTGCTATGGCGACCCCTGACAGGAGCAGCAGAAAGAAGAAGACGACTAATTGGAATAGTGAACTTAATTAATTGTTATTGCAATATTTATTAGATTAATGATAGTCACTGTTATGCTTATTGGGATTGGGGACATGTTCATGATCATACCTACCAACCTTGCCGAATTACTCGGTTTTTACTTTCTTTTGGGGTCCAAATGAAGGGGTGTCATGATTCCCGAGTGGCACCCCTTCATTTCCCATTTTTTTTCCTATTTTTTAAAAATGTTTTCATTTTCGCACTGTTGGAGCTGACGTCATCACGTGGGCGATGATGTCAGCTCCATCAGGGGTACCAGCCTGTCGGAATTGAGCTCAAGGAGCTCACGTATTTCTGGCTGGTCTGGCAAATGAATGAATGTGGAAAATAGCAGTTACAGGCTAGCACTACACTATGCAGCATAGGAAACAGCAGTTATAGGCTTGCACTACACAGTATGCAGCATTATTATTTATGTTCAGGTCGATAGCGGGAACTATGCAGCATTATTATTCGGGCTGATAACAGGAACAAACGGATTATGTCAAGCTGATACACTATGATGTTCACGCCGGGAAACCAGTGGAATGAGCCAAGTGAAGACAGCAGTATCAGCATAATGAACACTCCAAGTAAGGAAACATCCAGAGAAGGCTGTGTGTGTGTGTGTGTGTGTGTGTGTGTGTGTGTGTGTGTGTGTGTGTGTGTGTGTGTGTGTGTGTGGGTCTGAGTGATGAGTAGAGGGGAACAATGACCTCTTTTTTCCTGGATGAGAAACCTTTTGTGATGAGGTGTGCCATGTAGAAGGATTTCCTGACTACTGTGGTGATTTGATTATCAAAGGAGAGACTACTGTCCACCTGTGTCCCAAAGTCTCTTATCGCATTTTTGGTGTTAAGTATACTACAGCCTATATTGTACTTCATGGGTACAGAGTTTTTACCAAAGTGGATGACAATGCACTTTTGGTATAGAGCTTGAGGCCATGACTTTGACACCAGGCATCTGTCTCAGTGAGGCCCTTTTGTAGGATGTCCACATTGTTAGGAGTTTCGATTATGGCTCCTAGTTTACAGTCATCTGTAAATGTCATTAGCCAAAGACATTCTTTGTTAGCCTGTACTTCAGAGAAGTAGATACCTAACAGGAGAGGACCCAGGACTGAACCAAGTGGCACTCCACTTGTCACTGGTCTGAAGTCAGATTTGGAGTCTGCTGCTTTCACATTGTGGGTTCTGTCAGTGAACCAGTTGGCAACCCATCTTGTGACATAGGGATTTATACCTTGTTTAGTGAATTTATCTATAATTCCAGAGTGGGGGATGATGTTGAAAGCCTTGGCAAGATCTAGATAGGCTGTGTGAACCAACTTACCCTCATCTACGGCTTTGTTGACTGCTTCAAAGAAATGGGTGAAGTCCAGAGTTTGGAGATTACCAATGTCTTTGTTTATAAGTTCCATGATGATATGTTCCATTGCCTTGCAGACCAGGCTCATCAGGCTAATGGGGCAGTAGTTCCCTTGGTCCGTGGTGGCTCCCCTTTTGTGGAGTGGGATAACCGTCACTGTGTGCCATTCAGCAGGCACAAAACCTGAGGTGAGGCTATGATTGAACATGGTACTTAGGTGGGGTGCCAGTTCATTCTGTAGTTCATGTAGAACACAGCCTGAGATGTTGTCTGGTCCCATGGAAGCTGTGTTCTTGGCTTTGGAGAGTGTGTTTTTTACCTGTGCAGTCGTGATTACAGGAGCTTTGCATTCCTTTAGTATAGGGATGGGCCCTTTAGGGGGTGAGAGGGGGGTAAAGTTAGCACTGAACCTATCTGCCAGGATGTTGGCAATATCAGTTCGGTCTGTATATTTAGTGCCATTGTGCTGTAACTCAGAGCAGATCTGAATGTTGCCATTGAGATTCTTGACATAGCTATAGAATGCTTTGTGACTGTTTATAGAATCAGTTGCAATTTTGTTTTTGTAACTAGCTTTGGAGGATTTTATCAGGGATCGCAGATTCTTACTGAGGGTGACCAGGGAGCTCCTCCACTCATGGGATTTTACTCTCTTTTGCAACAGTTTCTTCCTTCTGTTCTACAGCTTGTTTATGGCAGGGAACCACCAAATTGGCTTCCTTATTTTGGAGGATAGCATCTTGGTTCTGTTTGGGATAGCACGATCCATGCACTCGTGTAAGTGATTATAAAGTGCAATTGTGTAGGATTCAGTAGTCGTAACTGTATTGTTCATCTGCATGGGTGTCATAAAGTTCACCACTTCTGTCTTAAGAAGCATGAAGTTGGCTTTGGAGAAATTTTTTACCAATGTTTCCTTAATGGGGGGTGGGGGCAGGATGTGGATATCTAGGGTGATTAGCTTATGGACGGATCGGACCAGTGAAGTGTCAACTTCAGTTGTGGAGCACCGGTCACTCATGTTGGTAATGACTAGATCTAGGATATTGTTGCCCCTGGTGGGGGTGTGGATAAGTTGATCCAGGGCATTGGAGTTTATGAATTCCAGAAAGCGTTGAGCGAAGGAGTTGGTACATGAGTAGTTTTCCCAGTTAATGGTTGGGTAGTTGAAATCGCCCATTATTAGGGTGTTTGTTTGAACCCTAATATTTTCCATTACAGCAAGAAAAGAGGAGTGGGAATCCTGGACCATGGTAGGGGATCTGTAGCAAGCTACAATTTGGATTGCAGTTTTGCCCAGAGTTAGTTGCACTTGGATAACCTCGGATGCATTATATTGAGCAACTAGCCTGGAGGTGGGAATATCCTTAATGAATATGGACACACCTCCGCCTTTGGTGTTCCGGTCCAGGTTACATGGCCTAAAGGTGTGGTATGAGTTATAGCCTGGTAGTGCAGGGGTGCTCTCTGGAGCCTTGAACCAGGTCTCAGTCACTGCACAGATATCGATGTTCTCCATTTTAAGAAGTGCATTTTGAGATTTAGACTTCTAACATTGAGTAGCATCACCCTAAGATTTTGCTTGCCTGTTCCTGTTATGGTGGTGGATTTGTCATTTGAACCTTGCCTAAAAAAGGCATTATAAGGGCGGCAAGAACCTTAGCCAGTATCCAGAATCCCAGTGGTGACAGGTGCAGGCCATCTCTGGCAAAGCACCGTGGTTGTCGACCATTTCACTCCAGACAAACAGATACTGGATCCCTTTAGAATGACACCAGAAGCTTAGCCAATTGTTGAAGTCAATCATTTTGTCCTTGTACTGCGGTATCATTCTGGGTGATGGCAGAATGCTACTCAGGGCTAGGGTCATACCTGCCTGGGCTACAAGATCGGAAAGCTTTTCCATGTCTCTTTTCATGTAGTCAAGGGGAGGTATGTCTCAGGTCATTCACACCAACATGGACAATGACAGAGTCATATTTGTACTTGTGGAGTGACCTGAGTGCGTGGGTTATGTGGCGGATCCTGGCACCCAACAGGCAGCTGATAGCAACCTTCTCCTTCTTTAGCCTGGTGAGTGGGACATCAGTGTGTCTGACTATAGAGTCACCTATGACTAGTGTGTTGCGTAAGTTGTTTTGCCTTATTTGCTGTGGTTGAGTGGCACACTGAGTCTGCAGGCTATGTGTCATTTGGGTTGTGTTGGGGGTGGAGGTTACTTACATTTCTGCTTTGGAGGTCTCTGTTGCTTGAGCAAATTATTATTGAGAGCCTCCGCAAAGGTTTTTGTGTTTCTATGTGCAGATTTTTGTGGTGTAGATTTAGTGGGACTATGTGATGAGTGTAGTGTGGTGCAAGTGTTTACCTTCATCTCTTGACTGTCAAGTTCCGTCTTGGTTGGAAAGAGCTTTACCTCCAGTTTAGCTAGATAAGTGCATCTCTCACAGGTTGTAGTGTTGGGTGGTAGGAGGAGAGGGTTGTCTGTGTACGAGGTAATTTCTACATTGCCCCAAGACACCCAGATTAATCAGATAGACAGGAGAGAACACTGGGAGCTGACCCTTGGACATGCCTGAATAAAAAACTATTTTCCTCTAGATAAGTGAGGAAAGTGAGTACAAGAGCTGTTTTTCTCTAAGCAAGTGAGGAAAGTAAGTACCAAAACTGTTTTCCTTTAGGTAATGAAGAAGAATGAGTGCTTTACTAATTAGTAGCTTATTTAGTGCTTACAACAAGTTCTGAACAAGTGCTGATCATGAATAAGCAAATTCAAGTGTTAAAACTAAGAATCTGTATCTGGACTAAACTAGTTACAGGAAAGGGGGGAAACAAGTGCAAATGTGGGCTTTTAAATCAGAAAGTTGAGAGAGATGGAAAAACTGCAGAAACTGCCAATAACTACAATTTCTGGGCCAGAACCACTCCTTATGTGGTAGATAGGTTACCTAGTGCTTACCACTCCCACTGATAAACTAGGAGGCTTCCCTCCAACACAGAAAGCTTGGGGGGCGCAGAAGCTTACATACAGTCCTGGATACAGCAAATCTGAATCTGGACTACACTAGTTACAGGAAAGGTAGGAAACGGGCATAGATTTTTTTTAATACAGAAAAGTAGCTAGAACAGCAGGAAAAACAATTCAAATGCAGTGCAAGCTAGCACACTTGAGTATGAAAAAATGTAAGACCAAATAGTTTAAAAAATGCAATTAAAATAAAAGTGACTAAAAACAAGTGCAGAAGGAGTCTATTGGGTAGAATGAGGTAAAGAGATGGGACTAGGGTGAGTGTCCCAGATGAAATCTACAGTGGGGGCAACTGCAAAAGCCTCCAAACTTGAACAACAAGACAGGAATAGGGATGGTGGGTAGGGGGAAAAACAACACATTCAGCAGAGATCGGAAAAACTATACAGTAAAGCAAAAATAACAGTGCACAACTCTGAAGTCAGCCAGCAGTGATTTAAAATTAGTCAAGCAACAATTAACAGTACACACCTCTGAAGTGCCAGAAAATATTCTTAATTCTGTATATCTCCAGATAGCTTGAAGAGCACTCTGTCAGGACACAGGAAGGCTTCAGCAATGATATTGAATATACAAATTATTTGTAGTTCAATATTTACAAACAAAAATCCTCATCTTCTCAATAGTTCCATGCCTCTTCTCAAATCATGACTCTTTAATAATGAAGCTCCATACAGAGTTTAAACCTTTAATCCTGTCAACTAGAATTCCATCATATATCACAAAAATTAAAGAATTCAGACCCTGGATGTAGTCAGAACTACAATTATTTCTTTAAATTAATTATACAACAGAAATCAGTAGAGTCGTTGTTTAGGACTCATTAAAAGCTTATTTATTTGGTAAGACTCTTAGCTGGTACAAAAACAAAGAGAGTGGGAATCTGAATCATTAGACTTGCAAACCAGACTCTTGACAGCAAAATCTAAAAAAATTCAGAATTGTCCAGAAGTCAAAAAAGAAATAGAGGAATTAAATAAAAATATAATAAAATTCTAACACACAAAAATTGTCTAGCCTTGAAAAAATTAAAAATAAACTCATTAGCTACCTCCTCCAGATACTTATACAGCTTATCTACAGAAATTAAAATACAATCTAAAGCAAATAACATTAGTAGTATATATCCTGAAAAGAAAAGGAAAAAAGTATCAGATATAGGAGACATCCTTGAAGCATTTTGTTTCATTATATGGAACAATTCCAAAAAGAATATTTAGATACCAACCAAATAAACTTAGATACAAACCTTATCAATATAAAAAAAAAATCCAGAAAACTTAAAATTAGACCTACAAAAACGTATATCTTACAAAGAAATTGTTGACAAGATAAAAGAAAGTAAATCTAACAAAGCTCCAGGGATAGATGGTATAATTACAGAAATTTACAAACTCTTCCCATCAACAGTATGTTCATGATCATACCTCCCAACCATGCAGAATTACTCATTTTTTACCGTCTTTTGGGGTTCAAATGAAGGGGTGTCACGATTCCCGAGTGGCACCCCTTCATTTCAGATTTTTTTCCTTTTTTAAAAAATGTTTTCATTTTTGCACTGTTGGAGCTGATGTCATCATGTGGGCGATGACGTCAGCTCCATCGGGGGTTCCAGCCTGTCAGAATTCAGCTCAAGGAGCTCATGTATTTCTGGCTGGTCTGGCAAATGAACGAACGTGGGAAACAGCAGTTACAGGCTAGCACTACACTATGCAGCATAGGAAACAGCAGTTATAGGCTTGCACTACACAGTATGCAGCATTATTATTTATGTTCAATTGCGGGAACTATGCAGCATTATTATTCAGGCCGATAAGAGGAACAAATGGATTATGTCAAGCTGATACACTATGATGTTCATGCCGGGAAACCAGTGGAATGAACCAAGCGAAGACAGCAGTATCAGCATAATGAACACTCCAAGTAAGGAAACATCCAGAGAAGGGTGTGTGTGTGTGTGTGTGTGTGTGTGTGTGTGTGTGTGTGTGTGTGTGTGTGTGTGTGTGTAGACTGATTCTATGAATAGAGTGTATACTGCACTGTGCAAAAAATGTGACTAGGAAGTTGAGAGAAAGAATCTGTGATTGTGTTTCAAATACAAACAAGAAAGTGATAACAAATGCGTTATACAAGCTTATACAGGTTAAAGGGGTTGATCATATGTTTCTATTGTATTAGAAGAATTAAAGCTGGATGGCAGAGGTAGTAATATACAAAGAAAAACTGAACATTTAGAATATAAGTGGATCAGTACTTTTAGAGCAGACATGGACCTGGTTTACATTGGGCTGTCTGCTTAATACCTATTTTTAAGCAAAACAGCTTAATAAGACAATTCACAAATTGTTCGTTAATTAATTATGTCATGTGGTAAATGTGTATTAAAGGATGTGCTTTGCAAGCAACTGTTTTTAACACTTGAGAAAGTTGTAATGCGAAGGCTGTGAGGGCTTATGTTTTTATATGTGTCCTTGTTAACATTAAATACTTGTGGTCTTCTTGACCCATTTTTTTTTTTTATTTCCAATCCTGACTGGTATACGGCCCAAGGACTTATCTGCTTTGACTTACATTTTTGGGGCTGCTGTGTGGCAACAGAACTAACAGTTAAACTTTAGTTAACAAAAATAGACATAAGAAAGATATATTCTGTACACCAGCCCTCATTTACATGTAGTTAATAACACTTATTTATGCTGCACTTTTTAGGAAAGTCAGAAGTTAAATTCCTATTGTTATAAACAATATTCTAGATCTTTAAGTCACATGCACAAACAGTGAAAAGGATTTACCTCAGTACTGAGATTGTCATAATGCATCAAGTAATTTCAAAATGTAAAAATTTAAAAAAACTGCATCATAAGTCTGTAGCAAATATTACAAGAAGCACTGCAAATCACAAATTTATATTTCAATAATCAGCTGACAGCTGTTATGAAAAAATACAATGCTTGTCAAGTATGCTTTATAAATGCTTCCCACACTCGTGAAAAGCATTTTTCTTTTCTACGCTTTACCACACACCCTACTGCATTTCTAAACCACTAGGGAAAAAATGTTGCAATGATATCTGAATTACTCAGTTTAAACACCGGCAGAGTTACAAGATAAGCAAGTAAGTAAGAGTTTCTTATCTGAATCATTTCACAAGAAAAACATAATGGCCTATATTTTATTTTATTTATTTTTCTGGTAACTACATATCTGCCATGGTCTGTAATAGACCCCTTTCAGCTGTGTGTGTGTGTGTGTGTGTGTGTGTGTGTGTGTGTGTGTGTGTGTGTGTGTGTGTGTGTGTGTATGCCCCCTATTTAATCACCTGGTGGCTAGAGATACTCCGGCTCAAACCCTGTACCTTGGATACAGGGTAAAAAGAGCTTAAAGTCCCTAGCCATCACCACTTGTGAGTTTTGTCCAGGTTTTTTGTGCTAAGAGTTGAGAGCTATGGTGAGAAGTGAGAACTGAATTTGTATTCCCTCATTATTGTCTTTGTATGTACAGGTTTTTTGTGCTAAGAGGTTGAGAGCTATGGTGAGAACTGGATTTGTATTCCCCCATTATTGGCTTTCTCCAGGTTTTTATGTGATGAGGTTGACAGCTATGGTGAGAAGTGAGAAATTAATTCACTAAATGATAGCCATTACGTTTCAGTCTTCCTGTTTTTCAGGAAGCTGCTGATTTGGCATAGCGGTAGTTTGCTCTGACTGTAGTGCATAGGGTCCTGGGGTCAAGTCTTGTCAGTGAAATGCATGGTGGTAACAGATGTTATTCTATTAACTTTCCAAAATTATACAAGCAATGTTTAAAATGTGTCCCTGGTTTTTGACCTTTTGTCCGCCCCCCCAAAAAAATGAAATTGAAAATAAAGCAAGAAGCTGTGCAAGATGCCTATGGCTTACACTACTGTCATTTTATTTATAGTGTGGATGTAAAAGTAGACTTTTATGATGGAAATGTTCTGAATTGGGCAGTTTTGTCATTATTGGTTCATGCATTTTGTTTAATTGCCTACAGTATCATTCTATTTATAGTGTGGATGTGGAAGTAGACTTTTATGATGAAAATGTTCTGAATTGGGCAGATGTAATGTGGTCCTATCTTGCTACATTTTTAACTGACGGGTTCGGAGCTGAGAATCTGCTCCAACTTGGCCGCTATTTACTAGCTCGAAGTCTCTGATTGGCTGGGCTAGCCCTAGTATCCCAAGATGCACCATGCCCAAACACCCAGATCTCGTTTGCTGCTCGTAGTGTACAGGCATGGTCTTGAGCTTGGCTCTGGCTAAGTACCTTATTTAAACTGTTTTTTCAGTTTATTTTTCTAAACTTTCTGTCAAAAGCTGTTTTTACAGCTACGTTGAGTGTATCCTGTGTTTTGCGACTACTTCAGTTAATTTTTTTAGTTTTTGTGGATTCCTTGTGTTTGGCAGGCTAGACCCATTTAATTTAGAGGGTCTTAGCCCCTCTGGTGTCTGTTACATCTGTAGGGGCATTTAAGTTAGAGCCCCTTTCTTCAACTAGCTTAGTTTAAGTTTTTTTGTGGCATCCTTGTGTTTGATGGGCTAGGCCCATTTAAGTTAGAGGGCCTTAGCCCTCTCCTGTGTCTGTTAACTCTGTTGGGACTTTTAAGTTAGAGTCCCTTCCTCCTGCCTTCCTTATCTTGTGTGTGGTTTATTGTGAATTACCATGTCCGGCAAAGATCAGAAGGAGCATAAGCCTTCTGGTTTTAAAAAAGTGCGCCAAATGTTCTGATAAGATGTCTTTAACAGATGGCCATGCTATCTGTGTGTATTGTTTGGTTGCCATTAATTTGCAAGAATCTTGTAGTGTTTGTCACTCCTTTAGTTTTAGAGTCTTGCAAGAGAGGAAAAATAAATTGATTCTCAGGGGCCTTGTCAAATCTGCCTTTGAAGAAACTTTGGAGTCTGCCTCCCCTAGTGGGAAACCTAAATCTAAAACAAAAAAGAGATCTCCACCTCCGTCAAGTTCCTTGGAGCCATCGGAGAAGATATTGAAGACAGCTCCACCTTACTCGGCTCCATTGGCTTTGGAGCCTAGGGAAGGAATTCCTGTGTCTGAGTCGGCTTCCTTGGCTCCATTATTATCGGTGCTGCAGGAGGTTTCTGTGACACTGGAGCCAGCTTCGGCTCCAATTCTCTTGGAGCCGATTCGGAGCCCTTCTGCTAGTCTAAACCTGGATTCTCTGGGTAAGATATCTTGACCACCTTCTGTGTCCTCCAAGTCTTCCAGGTTATTGGATTCGGATGTGGATAGAGTGGTACAGAGGCTCCTTCAAGCGCCGGTGTTAGCCAGGTTACTTTCCGCTCCAGCCCTGTCGGCTCCAGAGCCTTCCCTCTTGTTGGTTCCGATTATTCCTCCTCCGGGCACCTCGGTGTCGTCGGAGCCGAGGTGTTCTGCGTCGCCTTTTTGACTCCATCTTCTGGTTGTGGCACCCGGGTTTCCTTGGTCGGACCCGAGGGGGATACATCGGGGCTTCATCCCTTGGCTCCAAGTCTCCCTCTTGGTGCCTTGGCTAAGGGAACCCCGACTCCAATTGTGGTTTCGGAGACGGGTCGGTCCTCGGATTCCAGTGGACCTGCATTCAAGGCCATGAGGAGCGCACTGGCCAGGTCTTCAGTGACTTCACTCGAATCAGCTACTGCTTCCTTTGACACTGGGGCTGGAGCCTCTGATGCCAGCGGGGCTCGAAGGCCCGAGGATACGTTCATAAGTGGCCCCAGCTTTCTGAGGGTCCTTCAGATTTGTCACCTGAGGAGCCTCCCAGAAAGAAGTCAGGCAAAAGGAAGCACGTTGACTCCCCGAATGAGTCCATCACTTATGATACCGACATCGATGTCACAGAGGGGTCCCCCAAGTCATCCTCCAATGATGTTTCATTCTCCGATATTCTGGAGATTTTAAGGCGGAGAGGTGACTGGCCTTCCAAATCCTCATCTGAAGATGAACAAATGGTGAAATACTCCAACTGGTAAAATAAGTTGACAGAACAGGGTATATCCACGTCACTCGGAGCCAGTTAAAACAGATAATCTTTATTGTAATCCACACGGTTAAGCTTTCATCTGCCTGAAACGCAGATTTCATCAGAACCATTCTACAAGGCAAAAACTCAGTCTTAAATACTAGTTTTGGCGCCAAACACAATTGATTAATTAATTCAATTAACTTGAATAAGTCTTAAAACAACCACGCTCTTCAAATAATATGAAGTGGAAATTATTAAAAATGAATTAAAAATGAGTTAAAAATAATTACAAATAACACTCTTCAAATGTTGTTCTACGAATATACATATGAACTAAGTCCTCTAGTTGATCAAACTCGTTCATCCTATACACAAATGATACCTATACACAATGAATAGCAAATATATATATATAAAACATTGATATAAATATAAATATATAATACTATAATAAAAATACATGAACAGTTTGTGAAGATGTATACCAAGTGTTCATAATATTCGTGAACAAAACGAGCAAGGTAACTATCCTATAGTAGTAGTAGTAATGTTAGTTAACTTAAATGTCATCATAATTACAATATATAAAAGATGCTTAAGGCTACTAAAAACTGAAAGACTAATCTACTCAGTTCTTAGTCAGTGCTATGCACAAATTGTAGTGTTGAACAAGTCCCTCATTCTACTATAATAGGTCCACCCCAAATGCTCACAATGTGTTGCACTATGATGGAACATGTAATTAAAACGTGTGAAAACTGTAATCCAAGATGAAGGAACTACAGTAACTGATATGAATAATTAGTGATTTCAACTCAGTTTAAAGCTAACAGTGGTTTTAAACTGATAAAGTCATTAATACCAGGCTTCGTGGTGGCATCAGTACTAATTTGCCATCTACTTTCTTTCCAGGCCAGGTAAGTCTTCCAATCACCCCCCTTATCCTTGGTGTTTACTTGGTCAATAATGGAAAACCTAAAGGTGTGTTCAGTGCCCTTTTCACAAATATGCCTGTACAGCGTTTTGGTGTCTTGCTTGCTGATGTTATAAATGTGTTCAGATATCCGTGTCTTGAACTTCCTTTCCGTTTTACCTATGTAATAGGCATGACACTTTATACAATTGGCAATATACACTATACGCTTGGAATCACAATTGCCTGATATACTTGTGATCTTAGTGTGCAGGATGTTCTCTAACCTAAAGGTGGGTGTAGTGTTTATAAACTTGCATTGATTGCAATGACCACATTTACTGGTACCTTTGTTGCTGACTCTTCTTTCTCTTTGATCCACTTTCTAAAATATGCTTTATATTATTTCCAGTTTTATACACAATCCTCATCTCTGTTCCTACCAAATTACCCAGATTTCCCGTAGAAATGATAGTATTCCAGTACTTCTTTAGAATGTCAGTGATCAAGTTAACAAATGGGTTGAACCGAATCACACATACCATCATATTTGGCATGTCACCTATTTTATTCTGCATAAAGGTTGAACTGCCTAAGAGCGGTTTATATTTTAGCCCCCATTGTGCCCTGACATAAGTAGTGATGTTATCCAATAATTTCTTAGGATATCCTCTGTCACTAAAAAGCTGAGAAATGAGGAGTAGTTCCTTATTCATATCTTCGTCAGTAGATGACATTCTGACTGCTCTAATGCATTGGCCCTTAACAATATTTCTGAAAATGTGTCGAGGGTGACAGCTAGAAAAGTGAATATAATCGTTTGAGAAGGTAGGCTTCCTGTATAATCTGGAAATGAAACCAGTACCAGTATTGCCTATCCAGGTGTCCAAGTAGGGTATACCTTTTTTGTCATGTTGATGGGTGAATCTCAAAAATTCTGTGGTGTTGTTGAGATATCTGAAGATGAGTCGGTCCTCCTCAAAGCCTTTGGAGCCTGACCTTCCACCTCCTGGGTGTCTCCACACTTCAATGAATTGTTAGACCTTATTTGTCGAAGGGTTTGGGAACACCCTGACACTGTGGAACAGGTACCCAGCCACCCAAACAAGTTTCTGTCTGCACCCCCGGAGAAAGAATTCCTAACTAAAGGAGTTCCTGTAGATGCCATGGTGGTGGCATCTGCCATTCAGCAAGAAGTTGCAGAAGCTTCTGCTTCCCTTCATCCTCCTAACAAGGAGTCCAGGAGTATGGATCGGTATGGGAAGCGTACCCTGTCTTCAGTGACCTTTACTTTGTGGTCATTGAACTATCTTTACTAGGGTCCAAAGAGATCTCCTTAAGGAATTGGGAGATTTCCTATTGGGTAACTTGCCTGAGGCGGTGAATCAGATTGTCAATGCCCAGTTGTCTACCCTTTCCTCTATTGTCAATTCATCCATGAGGCTCATATCCTATGCAGCCAAAGGAGTGGCTAGGGCAGCTAGCTCAGGTGTAGCCCTCAGAAGGCAAGCCTGGATGCACCTGTGTCACTTCGCGGAAGCCTTCAAGTCTTCCTTCACTGACACACCCTTCGATGGGTCCTCCCTCTTTGGACCCAAAGTGAAAGACACTCTCACCAGATGTGTTGTTTCTTTTCCCGATATTCCACTTATTTTGTTACTGTTTAGCGGCTGCTTCCATTTATGATATCTGGTAAAGTTTAACCATTTTTACTGTTACTGTTTAGCGGCTGCTTCCATTTATGATATCTGGTAAAGTTTAACCATTTTTAGCGACAGCTTTTATTTATGGTATCTGGTAAAGTGCAATCATTTTTATTAACTACTGTGAGGAGCGCTTTTGCGCTAATTGCCTATACCCTGCTCTAGCCAAGTTTACCCTGCATTTTTGGTTTGGTTGTTAATTTATTGTCATTTCTATAACTGTTGCATCTCTACATGAAGCTTTTGCTTATAACATAGTCCCTAATTGTTTTACAATATATAGCTATCTAGGCAACTGTTACTGCGACTAGACTACTCCATAGACTGTAAGCGATGCAAGCGGCGTTCGCCCAGTGTAATTAGAGGGTTTTCTACTGATGTATCAAGTTGTAGGCAATAGAATACCCGTTTGTATACACTCAGATCAGGTCACGTGGTACATAGAGTTCGCCCCAATCGCATTTCTGAGTCTTAAATACTGTCTTATCTGCTCAGGCAACTCCTATAGTGCTATATATGCTTATTCATAACATCGCTGCTAACAGCGTTAACTTTTATGCACTGCTGGGCAAATTGATTTCTGAGTCTCAATTACTGTGTAATCTGCTCAGGCAACTCCCATAGTGCTACATGTGTGCTTATTCATAACATCGCTGCTAACAGCGTTAACTTTGATGCACTACTGGGCAAATGTTTACTCTCTGCCCTAGGATATTTTACTTGATGAATGGCCTGGTAAGCTAGATAGTACTGTCTTTGCTAGTTTATTGATCGTATACCATAGCGTTTGACTAGACTCAGTCCCTACGTAGTTGTTCTCTAAATTCTCTGTATTTGTAGCTTATATTTTGAGTAGTGTGCGCTAAATTCCTAAACACTCAGCTACTGGCTTTGACTCAGTACTTGTAGTGCGATTCACACTGCCGTGAACCTGGGAAGGCAATTTGAATTAATGTTTAAACTCCACTGATATCTGTTACGCTGTACTAGTACTCGTTCAGCACATTAAGAGTCACAAACACTGTTGAATCTGTGCAGGCATCTGTTACAATGCTAATGTATCTGAACTCACTGCTAACTGCATAAACGTTGTGTACTGAGTGTTATATATTGTTTGAAACTGTATAATTACCTCTGTTTATGCTTAATGAATGCTTAACTTTCTTTAGTTCTCTTTATGCTTAATGAATGCTTATCTTTACTTTTTAATTTATATCTTATTTACTGGTTCTAGTAACACTATTTTCCTTCCTTCTATCTCCAGACTTCTGCTTCCCTCCTATCGGGACCAAGCAACTATTAATATAGGACTCCTGGCCCTACTGGCGGAGTTGAACTGCCCACTAGCTGCAACCAGACATTAAGGGTGTCCATCGTCCTAAATAAAGTAAATTCTGCCTATGTATGTAAAACCTTATTATTATCCAATAATTTGCTACTGCGTACCTAGCCTTCCAACCCGTCCTAGACTACCAGCAGCCATCACCAGTCCCTATCTTATGAACTATACCCTCCTTCCTTTAGTGATCTTGAACACTTATCTCTATCTCTATCACTATCTCTCCCTCTCACTCCATTAAGCCCTTGCTCTCCTCACTCCCACACTCTGTCCTTCTCACAATATCTCCCCACAAACCTGCTTTTGACCTATTACTTGCTACATAGCTCCCTTACTACTATATTACTTACTACTGAGCTCCCTTCCACTAAACTTCCTCCTCTCGCCACCAGCCTACCTACCTCCTTATAAACACTGTCCTTTGAACACCTGTTTTGTTACACACTTCTCACATTATCTCTGTCTTACATACCTGTTTCTACCACTTGGCTGATTGTTTTCTCAGCACTCTTCTACTCCTTAGCTCTTCCGCTCCGTTGCCTCTGGCTCACTCCAGCTCCCCTCCCTGCCCCTAATCCCACCCGCCCCTGGGACCTCTACATTTATCCCCACTAAACCACACCCAACATATTCTAGTCCAATCACTGACTCTTCCTGTCCCCACCCACTATTTCTACCATCTCCACCTACCTCCTCAGACTACCCCCTCTGACAATATACTTCTACTTAACGTAGTCTATTCATTAACTGAACATGCCCCATATACACCACCCATTCCTTCTACTATCCATATTAACTACTCTCTCTACCACCTATATCTTAACCTACTATGAACATCCTCTTTTCTCTACACTTACCATTCCAAGCAAACACACACAAACTTTCCACCCAAATACACACACTATATATCTCTGTGCCACATACTACAACTCCTATCTGGAACCAAAATACCACCGTCTCTCTCATATTAAATATCTAATTCTCTTACTCTCTAAGCACATCAACTTCTATGATCTTTCACCCAAACCAAGTTCTTCATTAAGAGATGGTGACATACACCCTAATCCAGGCCCTGCAACCCTCACTACTCCCATTAATTCCCAACAGACAAAATCTAAGACGTCTCTACAGAACCCTAATTCAAAATCACTCTCTATAGCTCATCTCAATATCCGCAGCATTTGTAACAAAATCCCAAACCTCCACGCCCTCCTAGAAGTCCATAAATATGACATCCTATGCCTTTCTGAAACCTGGCTTAAATCCACTATAAAAGACAATGAAATTATTCCTCCAGGCTATATCATCCTTAGACAAGACCGCACTAGGAAAAAGGAGGCGGAGTAGCCATTATATACAAAACTGGACTAGAAGTAGTTAAAACAAGCTATACCCCTCCAAATTACACTAACATAGACATTATAATAGCCAAATTATCCCTTAATCCACATAAAACAATTAATATTATCTGTGCTTACCTTCCCCCAGGCAACAATCCTCCAGTATTAGAAAGCCTACTGAACTACTTCTCAACAACTCTCCCTCAAGAAACTATACTATTAGGCTGCTTTAACATTGATTGGAACACATGTAAACAAACGTATCCATCTACCCACATCAACCTATATGGTTTCCATCAAACCATAAAATCTACAACTAGAACAAATAAAACCAACAATAAAGAAACCATACTAGACTGGATCCTAATAAACAATCCCCACCAAATATACACTACAGGAACGCTACCAGATGACCTTAGTGACCACTCACTAACATACATAATTAGACACAAAACTAATCTAACCAAACCACCTCTCATCCGTTTTTGTCGTAACAAAAAAGTCTTCGATCCCCATCAGTTTCAAAATGAACTTAACCTAGTCAACTGGTCTTCTTTGCAAACCCTGCCATTAGAAGACGCTGTTAACCACTTTAACCATACCTTCCTTTCCATTCTTGATCATCATGCCCCCATGCGCTATCATGAAATCTAGAACTGCAAAATGGCTTTCAACAAACACTAAACAACTTATGATTAGTAGAAACAAAGCCTGGACTAAATGGCGAACAACAAGAAACTCACTTGACCACCTTAACTATAAACAAAAAAGAAACCTGACTAAACTAGCCATCCTACAAGATAAAAGGATTTTTACATCCAGCTACAAAATTCCTCCCAACACCAACCAAAGAAATTCTGGAATACAATAAACTCACTACTATCCCTGGCAAAATAGAAACTCCTAGCTCAATAGGCTCCCACCCTGACTCACCCTTAAACACTGCTAATGCCTTTAATAACTTCTTCACCTCAACTATACTCAATCTAGCCAACCAGCAAAACCCTGACCCTTCTTTACTAGACACCTCTAACTGTACCCCACCACCATTTCATCTCAAACCTATACCCACATCATATATACTATACCTGCTTCAAAACTTAAACCTTCCACTCCCTCAGCCGACAAAATCCCAGCAGAATATCTCCAGCTAGAGCTAAAGCAGTTGCATATCCAATCTCTTTACTAATTAACAGAACCATAAAAGAAAGTACCATACCTTCACTCTGGAAAATCTCCCACATCATCCCACTTTTCAAAGGTGGGGATTCCTTGGAATACTCAAACTACCGTCCTATTAGCTTCTTTCTCCCATTGCAAAATAATGGAGAAATGTATACATAAACAATTACTCAATCACCTCCTTCAAAATAATCTGCTAGCTAACTGTCAACATGGATTTCGTCCCTACCATAGTACCACCACAGCCCTACTATCCTTTATTGAATCCATTAATCACAACCAAACAACAATCTTCCTTCATCAGCCTTCTTTGTAGACCTATCTAAGGCTTTCGACATGGTGAACCATCAACGACTCCTGCACCGACTTAAATCCATTTCTCTCGATAGTATTGCACTTAACTGGTTTACTTCCTACCTTCACAATAGGAAACAAGCAGTGCTATGGAACAATAATCTTTCAGAACTCCTGCCATCCTCCCTAGGGGTTCCCCAGGGCTCTATCCTAGGACCCCTCCTATTTTCCATCTTTATCAATGACCTACACCTTGTCACCCCCCTATCTACTTGTATTCAATATGCTGATGATACTACCATCATTTGTTCTGCCTCCAACCAAGATGACTTACACCTCCTTACCCAAAAAACTTTTCTACCATAGAGCAATGGTTCTCTAATCACTGTTTACTTCTAAACCCTAAAAACTAAATTGCTTCTCTTCAAACCTACACACCAATCCCCTATTAACTTCTCTCTTACATCAAACAATGGTACCCTTATCTCCCCAGACGAAACGACCAAACTCTTAGGCATAACTATTGACAACCAACTTAAATTTGACTCGCATATCAACTCAACCATAAAACAACTAATAGAAAACTAGGTTCACTGTATAGAATCAAATCCTTCCTCACTTCTGAAGCACGAACTACCATAGCCAGAACGCATCTCATCTCCACACTACTTTATGCTTCTCCTATATATACAAACCTATCCAAATATAACATCAATAAACTTGCATCAGCCTATAATAACATTGCCAGATTTGCCACATCCTCCCCATATAAAACACACCACTGCAAAACCTCCGCCACCTTGGATGGCTAGAGCTACCTCACCTTATTCTATACTATCAGCTCTCTATAGCCCAGAAAGCCCTTCACCACCCTGGCAACACTCCTATGCTCTCCACCCTTATAAAGCCCTATAACAACCTAAAAACCTTCGCTCTTCTAGCAAAATTCTAATTCAAACCTCTCAATCAAGGAATTCTGCAGGAGAATCTATGTTCTCCAACTCAATTGGTAAAAATGGAACCTACTTCCTCCAAACCTGACATCCCAAACCTCTGTCTCTATATTTAAAACTAATCTAAAACACCACCTAAGCAACCACTGGCTTTGTTCCTGTGATGACCCAAGCTGATCACCCTGGCTGCCATCTCCTACACATATATTCTTTCTTTCTTCCAGCTTTTTGTGACTACCCAAGCTGATCACCCTGGCTGCCATCTCCTACACATATATTCTTTCTTTCTTCCAGCTTTATGCTTTAGTATTACCTATATTACTAATACAAACCCTCTTTATCTTGTAACTTTTCCTAATCTACTTGGCCTACTTTTAATATCCTACTTTTGCAATATTTACCCTATCCAGTCTCTTACTCTATTTACAGTACTATCCCTTTTACCTTCCTCTTTCTATCTCTTTCTAATGTCCCAAGTATTGTGTATGTGTGTACATCCTTTCACTGTGTACTTTTTCTCAATGCCAATTCCTAATATTCTGTATCATACTGTCAGTCATGAGTGGAATATGTGTATGTATTTTGATAATATACTGTGTACTTTTTCTCAATGCCAATTCCTAATATTCTGTATCATACTGTCAGTCATGAGTGGAATATGTGTATGTATTTTGATAATATACTGTTAATTATCATGTAGTAGATAGTGGAGCTTTTCTCCTCGGGCCTCCACTGAAAATGGACATGTATCCAGTTGGACCAGCCCGGTTAACAAATGTAAAATAATAAAAATAAAAATAAATAAAATGTGAGCAGGAGGGTAAGACTTTGTCTGCCATAAGGGCCCATTTCTTGCCTTCCTCTAAGCCTTATCCCAAGGCATGGAGGGGAAGCAAGATGTGGTTCAGGAAGTCTCAGAAGTCTTTCCCCATTGAACATGGTGACCCCCCCCCTCCAGGAGCAGAGGAGGGGGGAATTACTCTGGAAGGCGCCACCCTAGAGGTGGAGGAGGCCCCCACAACTCAGGAGACCATGAATCATTTTGTGGATCCTCCTACCAATGTCCCTGAGGGACTGCCCGACTGTGCTACTCCGGAGCCAGTCGGGGGCCATTTTTCGAGGCATCCTCTAGCCTGGGAAGGTATCACTCAGGATCAATGGGTGCTCCAAATAATTACCGGAGGTTACACCATTCCCTTTCTTACACCCCCCCCATCCAGAAAAATCTCAGATGTTCCACCCAGTCAAAGAGATCAAGCAGTGCTAGAAGTTTCAAAGCTGCTGGAAAAATGAGTCATCCAACCAGTCCCCTCAGACCAGATTAGATCAGGAACTTACTCAAGATTATTTTTGGTGCCAAAAAGGACAGGGGACCTGAGGCCCATACTGGACCTCAGCCATTTAAACCAATTTGTACTGAAGTCCATGTTCTGAATGGTCACTCTTCAGTCCATTTTCTCTTTATTGGAAAAAGGAGTATGGATGTGCTCCATAGATTTCAAGGATGCTTATTACCACATCAATATAAACAAGGCATCCAGGAGTCACCTACGCTTCCGGCTGGAAGCCAGTCACTACCAGTTTCGTGCTCTGCCTTTTGGTCTCACCACAGCCCCCAGGGTGTTTACCAAATGCTTAGCAGTGGTGACAGCCCACTTGAGACGTAAAGGTTTCCAGGTTTTTCCTTATCTGGATGACTGGCTTCTCACCACCCCCTCTGGGCATCTACTAATTCAAGCCATGAAGGCTACAATCACATTGGGCAAATACCTAGGGATTACCTTCAACTGGGAAAAATCTGTGTTGCGGCCATCACGCCATGTTGCATTTATCGGCGCAGAGCTAGACTCCATCCAAATGAGAGCCTTTCTTCCAACAGAAAGAATCAAAGTGCTACAGGCTCAGGTATTAGCCTTACTACCCTCAAGAAAGTCCAAGTCAGACTTGCTCTTCAACTACTAGGGTCCATGGTGGCTACCATCATGCTAGTACTGCTAGCCAGGCTGCATATGTGGATCCTCCAGTGGCTGGTCTCGGTCCAGTGGTCCTTTCAGGAGTTTCCTCTGTCTTATCCCATTCTCATCACGGAACAATGCTGACAAGACCTACGTTGGTGGCTTCAGTCATCCAATCGAGACATAGGGAGACCACTGACCCCCCCTGTCTCCAACCATGACCACGGACACTTCCCAGATAGGTTGGGGTGGCCATTATCTGGGCAAAATGGTCCAAGGCACATGGCAAGATCACGAGGTACACTTGCACATCAATGTCCTGGAAATGAGCAGTGCTTCTAGCATTGCAAGCACTTCAGAGCTCTCTTCCCAAGAGGACGATTGCTATTCTTTCTGACAGCATGTCAGTAGTCTGGTACCTAAACAAGCAGGGTGGAACCAGGCCCTATCCCCTTTGCAGAGAGGCCATGAAAGTGTGGAACTGGGTGATGTCTTCCCAACACTTTCTAGTGGCAACGCACATTCCGGGGAAGTCCAGTGTGATAGCAGACAGGCTAAGCAGAGCTATTCTGATGCCTCACGAGTGGTTCTTGAACAACTGAGTTGCAACTCAGATCTTCTCCAGGTGGGGTCAACCTTGCTGCAATCTGTTTGCCAGCCCCCTCAATGCCACGTGCAGCAGGTACTTCACTCTGATTTCCCCCACCCCCAGGGGAGTCACCCAGGGATGCCCTAGCCCACGATTGGCCCCCGGGCCTTCTCAATGCCTTCCCTCAGTTCCCTCTATTATCAAGAGTGATTCAGAAGGCAGCTTCCTTGGGAAGCAAGATGATTCTTATCGCACCATACTGGCCTCGTCAAGTTTGGTTCCCCTTTCTTCAGAAGTATACACTGGATGGCCCTTGGACTCTGGAACCACTACCAGACCTATTGACTCATCAGTCGGGTCAGTTCTATCCATCCCTATGGACCCTCAGGTTGACAGCGTGGTTGCTCCACTTCCATCCTTAGTTAGACTACATTCCTTTTCACCTGAGGTGTTGCATATTCTGTCATCCTCACACAAGTCATCTACCAGAAAACTATACTCTAGCAAATGGAAAAGATTTGCTATCTGGGCTGAAGCACACAATCTAGATCCCTTCACAGCCCCCTTGTCGGCGGTATTAGATTTTTTGGCTATGCTTTTCAAACAGGGTTCCGCTACCTCCACTATTAAGGTACAGCTGGCAGCCATTTATAACTTTCACTTCTCACATGAGCCTTCCCTTTGTAAAGCCTTCCTGAAAGGAGCCTGGTTACTCCATCCGCCATTGTCACAACCAGTTTCACCATGGGATTTAAGCTTGGTGCTTCAAATCTTAACTTCTACCCCCTTTGAACCAGCTGACAATTGTGGATTAAAATATTTGTCTTGGAAGACAGCCTTTCTGGTCGCCATTACTTCAGCCAAGAGGGTACCAGAGCTTCAGGCCCTTTCCATAAAGCCCCCATATTTGGTCTTCCATAAGGATAGGGTTTCTTTGAGACTCAACCCCTCTTTCCTTCCTAAGGTATTTTCTACCTTTTGTCTTCACCAATCCATTGAGTTACCAGCTTTCTTTCCAACTTTTCAAATGAAGTGAAATTCAAATTCCACCAGTTAGATGTTCATAGAAAACTAAGATTTTAGTTGCACAGGACACAACCCCACAGGAAATCGGATCAATTGTTTGTGTCCTTCTCAGAGAACAAGAATGGTAGCCCTGTGACTAAAGGTACTATTGCTAAATGGATTAAGGACTGTATCTCCTTTATTTATGCATCAGCAGGCAGAGATTTACCTTTCCCAGTTAAGGCTCATTCTACCAGGGCCATGGCTGCATCAGTAGCTTATCATGCTAGGCTCTCCTTGGATGACATCTGTGCTGCGGCCACCTGGTCCTCTCTGCACACCTTTGTTTCTCATTACAAGCTTGATTTGGTGTCTAGAGACCGGGCTTCCTTTGGTTCCACGGTGCTCAGGAGTATTGTCAGTAAGCCTTCCAGAATGTAGGTGCTAGGGACGCTGTCCCATCAGTTAAGAATGTGGCGAGATAGGACCACATTACATCAATTAGTTATATACTCACCATAACGTCAGATGTATGTGGTCCATCTCACCTACATTCTTACGTACCCGCCCACCGTCCCCCAACCTGTTGGACTTGGAGGAGATTATGTTCTTAGACACTTCTGAGGATGTTATTTTTTCTCTCTTCCTCCTTGTGTTATTTATAGGAGGTTGTGTATGTCACTCTGTTATATTGTTGGCAAACAAGATCTGGGGGTTTGGGCATGGTGCATCTTGGGATACTAGGGCTAGCCCAGCCAATCAGAGACTTTGAGCTAGTAAATAGTGGCCGAGTCAGAGCCGATTCTCAGCTCTGAACCCATCAGTTAAGAATGTAGGCGAGATGGACCACATACATCTGACGTTATGGTGAGTACATAACTAATTGTTTTGTCATTATTGGTTCATGCATTTTGTTTCATTGTCTACAGTACAGCTTACTAAAAAATGTTCAAACAGTAAATTTAAAATGCGCTCTGTCTAACAACTGTGCTGTATTATACAAGGAATACAATTTAATAAAGTCAAGAAGGTGTATCAAAGAACACATGTATGTTTCTTGTTTTGTGTACAAGGAGCCACTGATTTGAAAACAGCCCAAAGGTATTCTTTATCCACCACTGGCCAGATGCATTTTCTTTGAATGTGGTGTGGGTTTCAATGCTGTTTCAATGAATGTGAGTTTCAAGGACAAAGGAGTTTTAATGCCAAGTCTATTTTCATTGTGAGACAGTATTGCTTTGTTTACCAGATGTCTATTAGTGTTTGTGCATTGTTGTGCTGTAAAAATAAAATCCATATAATCACTGTAGAAGTAAAGCAGTATGCACATATTAGTGTGTTTATGGTAAATGCGGCAAAATAGCCAGGTAATGAGACATTGGAATGGCTGCAGTGGGACTCTGGTGCCATATTTTGGTTGTCTGTTCTTCAGTTTGCATTTGAAAGTTGGTATCCCACAATTCCATTGGTGTGGGTGGGGTCACATAATTATGTATGCAAATTAGATGTTAATCAGTGTACAGATTTATACCTATTTTTCATGAGCCTTGTCCAGATATTTGATGTTTCCAGGTTGAGAGGTATGTTCATGATTAACTCTGAAATGTTCCTTTCATATACATATGTCCTTTGAATTATTTCCTTTTAGTATTAACAAATATATATATAAAAAAAAGAGGGAAAAATGTACTGTTGGTTAAGAGAAGTAAAGCTTTCTTCACATTCTGTTTGCGTTGCCATAGCAACAGTAAACAATTGCTGCATTTTCTAAGGATACTGTGAACCTGCGAAGTGCATTTAGCCTCACAGATAAATAAGAAGTTTAGTTATTAAAATGAAAAGCAACCTAAGCAAGGTAAAATAAATACATAATAGGGCTATTTGTAAATATTTTGTGATTTATCCTCATAGGATTGCATATTCCTGGAAACACAACTGAAATGTTCCCAAACTACATGTGCACTGAAATGTAGCTGCTTGATTAAAATGTATTACTCAGTTTAACATGCTGATTTCACAAGCTGTCTGCACTGTAAAAGTTACATTTTATATGTTACTTGAAATTGACAGTCTCTAGAGCACATGAAAATATACATATTACTTTTTGCAATATGCTATCTTTGCAGTTACCTCACACTCTGTACAAACTCACTTGGCAGCTGATAGCTATTCATTTAAAATATCAGTTTAAATATTAAATGTGCCCTTGAAATGCTATTGACATTTTGACAAAATATAAACTGTAAAATGAATGACTTGAAGGAAGTTAAGTAATGCATAGATTTCAAAGACAGTTATTGACACTACAGTATACGTAAAGAAATGTATATTCACAAGGAAGTATTGAAATGTTTTAGTCTTCCAGTTAAAATAGCTTACTGTCAACATTTTGTGATATCAGAAAGTTTGAAAAGCTAGGAAATTGCTATTATTTGTCTTTATAATGATTAGACAGATGTTAGACTCTGCTTTGTTCAATGAATTGTGACACGTTTATTAGAAAAAGTGGACTCAGTTACTCAATTGGACTACACATTCCTGGAAACTCAACTGAAATGTCCCCAAATTACTTGTGAACTTAAATGAAACTGCCTGATTAATAAGCATCATTTACTTTAACAACCTGAATGCATAAGCCATCTGCTCTATATATGCTACATTATATATGTCACTTGCATAACCATGCATTCTAAACTAACTCAATTGGCAACTGACATGTTATTTAATTGAAACATCAGTCTAAATATGAATTGTGTCCTTGAAATATTGTTGCCGTTTTGACAAAACAAAACCTGAATTGAAATAAGAATGATTTGAAAAAGTGAAGTATTGTACAGATTTCAAAGACAGCTATTGTCACTACAATATAAGTAGAAATGTATACATGCAAGGAAAAATTGAAATGCTTTACACTTTTAGTTAAAATAGCTCATTGTTAACTTTTTGCTTTATCAGAAAATTTAAAGAGCTAGGAAATTATTTCTAATTTGTTTTTGTAATGTTTACTAAAGTGACGTTAGTCAGTGACTTGTTTAATGGATTGCGAGTCATGTACAAGACGGACTACTGAATGTTATTTCTGTTTACCTATGTTAGCTGAATTTCTGTTATTAGTACTGATTTAAAACAAGGGAAAGAAAGGGAAGGGAAATCTCTGTTTTTGGTCAAGGGAGGAGAGGCTTAAGAGTATTCTAACTGCCCAAAGAACTCTCTAAGATGCTCTAAATACTATTTGATTAATACTTACCTAAGGTAAGTCTTGATTACCTTATAGGTACCTACACATTCATTCTAGACCTGATGTGATTACCCATTCTGGAAGCAGGTGGTGCCCTATGCAGGGTGGGAATTGTCAGGGTGATCATAGTTCATTCTTAGACTCTGCTTTGTAAATCTATAAATATGTAAAAGCACTGCATAACAGAATGTAGGGTGCCTCTACTCAGAGTCAGGATACCACTGATAAGCCATGTCTTTTCATAAGTGTAAGTTGAAGTTGGTGAGCTGAAGAGTGGGAAAGTAAAGGAAGACAGTGCACCTACAGCAAATTCAGATTTCATTGGTAATCACTCATTGTCTCCTACAGAGTCCTTTTAGTCAAATTATTTTAGTAATAATCTATTTGTTGTTGGATTATTTAGTGTATGCTCCTCTGTTGCATTTAATTTATCTGAAATGACATATCTGACATGTTTGGGATCTCTTAAGGGTAACTAAATATTGGATATTTTCTAAGACAACATAATAATTGTTTACACTACTAACATTCCATCCTGATATATAAAATACCATAGCATAATAATAGAATAATATAGAATTTCATATCTCTTTTAAGAAAATTCTCCATATAATAATTTAACATATGGCGCTCAGTCGACATTGTTGGTTAAAGGTATGAGTGATAATCTAATAGATCTATCTTTATCTCTTGGATTAGGAATGATTTCATTCCATGTTTAATGAGAAATTCATATTTACTTGTATTTGATACTTTAGAATTAATGTTTTATAGAAGTACTTTTTTAAAGCCTGTCAAGAATTTTACCCTACTTGTATTTAAAGAAGAAGGAACATTAAATTACAATCCCAAGTTTGCACACACAAAAATAACATTCGGTGTTATCAGAGAATATGGTATAACTACTATAATCAAAATAAAAAAAAAAATAAGCAAACTGTTTCTTCCAACAATAACTTGAAATGGATTTAACATTCTTATCATTAAATTCTAATGGCTTAAATAATGTGAATAAAAGATCAAACTTACTAAAATATTTAAATCTAAATAAGACGCAAGTATTATTTCTCCAGGAAATGCATTTTAAGACAAATTATAGCTTTATTTGGAACCCTAAGGATTATACAGTCTTGGCTCAATCCTCCTGTAGAAGAAAGACAAAATGAGTATCAATTCTCTGGAAGAAAAACATAATCACTCCAAACGTTGTTTATAAATATGAAGACAAAGAAGGTCTACTAGCGTTTGTTATAATTAAATTTAATAACAGAATATGGACCTTAGCTAATCTATATTGGTTCCCAGAAATTGGAGCAGGAATGGTTAAAAACACCTAGATTTTATTTCTAATAATAATAAAGAAAATCTTATACTGGGAGGAGACTTTAATTGTACCTTAGAAGCTTCTGAAACCACCAATTAGTCTTTTCGCATAGCAACTATTTCAAAATCCTTAAAAAGATGGATTGATTCATTTCATTTAATAGACACTTTTAAAGTAAAAGATGATAAATCCTTATTATTTTCCCATAAAGATCATAGATTTGGAACACAAACCAGAATAGGTTCATAGGAAGGTACTAGGCTATCGACCGTAGGGCCTATACAAGCCCAGCCAAAATGGTACCCTGGCTTTTGCCACCCAAGAAATTTATTTTCCTGTGCCACTGTCGAGCACAGCCACAGAAGTGATCCCTGGGGTGAATTTCGTATTTCCCATCCAATCATCAAGATTTTTCCTGAAGAGTGCTAATGAGGAGCTTTGTTTGATATAGTTAGGTAATTTTTTCCAGAGTATGGGAAGTCTCTGGGACAGGAATCTATCCCTCCGGCATGTTCTGCTTATTGTGGTGACAAGGTTTAGGTCCCTAGAGCATGTAACTTGGAGGGATTGGTATTTATTTAAGTGGAGCATGTCCAGCAGCTCTGGGTTTTACATAGCTTTGTAAGTTAGGCAGAGATCACCTCTGAGTAGGCGATATGCGACGGAGTAAAGCTGGAGTTTTTCTAGACTGTCTGCAGAGGGTATCTGTTTGAGGCTGGTAATCCTCTTTGTGAGGTATTTCTGCAGCCTTTCCAGTTGCTGTAGATGTCTTGTGAGGTACATACCAAAAGGGGTGTTGTACTCTATAATGGGTCTGAGTGATGAGTAGAGGGGAACAATGACCTCTTTTTTCCTGGATGAGAAACCTTTTGTGATGAGGTGTGCCACGTAGAAGGATTTCCTGACTACTGTGGTGATGTGATTATCAAAGGAGAAATTACTGTCCACCTGTGTCCCAAGGTCTCTTATCACACTTTTGATGTTACCTTTACTACCACCTATGTGGTAGTTCATGGGTACAGAGTTTTTACTAAAGTGGATGACAATGCACTTTTTAGCACTGAGCTTGAGGCCATGGCTTTGACACCAGGCATATGTCTCAGTGAGGCCCTTTTGTAGGATGTCCACATCGTTAGGAGTTTTGATTATGGCTCCTAGTTTACAGTCTTCTGTGAACGTCATTAGCCAAAGACATTCTGTGTTAGCCTGTACTTCAGAGAAGTAGATACCTAACAGGAGAGGACCCAGGACTAAACCAAGTGACACTCCACTTGTCACTGGTCTGAAGTCAGATTTGGAGTCTGCTACTTTCACAGTGTAGGTTCTGTCAGTGAACCAGTTGGCAACCCTTCTTGTGGCATAGGGATTTATACCTAGTTTAGTGAATTTATCTATAATTCCAGAGTGGGGGATGGTGTCAAAAGCCTTGGAAAGATCTAGATAGGCTGTGTGAACCACCTTACCCTCGTCTATGGCTTTGTTGACTGCTTCAAAGAAATGGGTGAAGTCCAGAGTTTGGAGATTACCAATGTCTTTGTTTATAAGTTCCATGATGATATGTTCCATTGCCTTGCAGACCAGGCTCGTCAGGCTAATGGGGTGGTAGTTCCCGGGGTCCGTGGTGGCTCCCCTTTTGTGGAGTGGGATAACCGTCACTGTGCGCCATTCAGCAGGCACGAAACCTGAGGTGAGGCTATGATTGAACATGGTACTTAGGTGGGGTGCCAGTTCATTCTGTAGTTCATGTAGAACACAGCCTGGGATGTTGTCTGGTCCCATGGATGCTGTGTTCTTGGCTTTGGAGAGTGTGTTTTTTACCTGTGCAGCCATGATTACAGGAACTTTGCATTCTTCCAGTATAGGGATGGGCCTTTTAGGGCTGAGAGGGGGATAAAGTTAGCACTGAACCTATCTGCCAGGATGTTGGCAATGTCAGTTCGGTCTGTATATTTAGTGCCATTGTACTGTAACTCAGAGCAGATCTGAATGTTGCCATTGAGATTCTTGACATGGCTATAGAATGCCTTGTGACTGTCTTTAGAATCAGTGGAGATTTTGTTTTTGTAACTAGCTTTGGAGGATTTTATCAGGGATCGCAGATTCATACTGAGAGTGACCAGGGAGCTCCTTCACTCATGGTATTTTACTCTTTTTTGCAACAGTTTCTTCCTTCTGTTGTACAGCATGTTTATGGCAGGGAACCACCAAATTGGCTTCCTTTTTTTGGAGGATAGCATCTTGGTTCTGTTTGGGATAGCTCGATCCATGCACTCGTGTAAGTGATTATAAAGTGCAATTGTGTAGGATTCAGTAGTCATAACTGTATTGTCCATCTGCATGGGTGTCATGAAGTTCACCACTTCTGTCTTAAGAAGCATGAAGTTGGCTTTGGAGAATTTTTTTACCATGGTTTCCTTAATGCGGGGTGAGGGCATGATGTGTATATCTAGGGTGATTAGCTTATAGTCATATCAGACCAGTGAAGTGTCAACTTCAGTTATGGAACACCGGTCACTCATGTTGGTAATGACTAGATCTAGGATATTGTTGCCCCTGGTGGGGGTGTCGATAAGTTGATCCAGGGCATTGGAGTTTATGAATTCCAGAAAGCGTTGAGCAAAGGAGTTGGTACATGAGTAATTTTCCCAGTTAATGGTTGGGTAGTTGAAATCACCCAGTATTAGGGTGTTTGTTTGAACCCTAAAATTTTCCAGTGCATCAAGAAAAAAGGGGTGGGAATCCTGAGCCATGGTGGGGGATCTGTAGCAAGCTACAATTTGGATTGCAGTTTTGCCCAGAGTTAGTTGCACTTGGATAACCTCAGATGCATTATGCTGAGCAACTAGCCTGGAGATGTGAATATCCTTAATGAATATGGACACACCTCCACCTTTGGTGTTCTGATCCAGGTTACATGGCCAAAAAGTGGGTTATGAGTTATAGCCTGGTAGTGCAGGGGTGCTCTCTGGAGCCTTAAACCAGGTTTTAGTCACTGCACAGATATCGATGTTCTCCATTTTAAGAAGTGCCTCGAGTGAGTGCATTTTGAGATTTAGACTTCTAGCATTGAGTAGCATCACCCTCAGTTTTTGCTTGCCTGTTCCTGTTACAGTGGTGGATTTGTCATTTGAACCTTGCCTAAAAAAGGCACTATAAGGGTGGCAAGAACCTTAGCCAGTATCCAGAATCCCAGTGGTGACAGGTGCCGGCCATCTCTGGCAAAGCACAGTGGTCTGTCGACCATTTCAATCCAGACAAACAGATACTGGATCCCTTTAGAATGACACCAGAAGCTTAGACAATTTTTGAAGTCAATCATTTTGTCCTTGTACTGCGGTATCACTCTGGGTGATGGCAGAATGCTACTCAGGGCTAGGGTCATACCTGCCTTGGCTACAAGATCGGAAAGCTTATCCATGTCTCTTTTCATGTAGTCCAGGGAGGTATGTCTCAGGTCATTCACACCAACATGGACAATGACAGAGTCATATTTGTACTTGTGGAGTGACCTGAGTGCGTGGGTTATGTGGCGGATCCTGGCACCCAACAGGCAGCTGATATCAACCTTCTCCTTCTTTAGCCTGGTGAGTGGGACATCAGTGTGCCTGACTATAGAGTCACCTATGACTAGTGAGTTGGGTACGTTGTTTTGCCTTATTGCTGTGGTTGAATGGCACACTGAGTCTGCAGGCTATGTGTCATTTGGGTTGTGTTGGGGATGGAGGTTGCTTGCATTTCTGCTTTGGAGGTCTCTGTTGCTTGAGCAGATTATTATTGAGAGCCTCCACAAATGTTTTTGTGTTTCTATGTGTGGATTTTTGTGGTGTAGATTTAGTGAGACTATGTGATGAGTGTAGTGTGGTGCAAGTGTTTACCTTCATCTCTTGACTGTCAAGTTCAGTCTTGGTTGGAGAGAGCTTTACCTCCAGTTTTGCTAGATAAGTGCATCTCTCACATATTGTAGTGTTGGGTGGTAGGAGGAGAGGGTTGTCTGTGTACATGAGGTAATTTCTACATTGCCCCAAGATGCCCAGATTCATCAGATAGACAGGAGAGAACCCTGGGAGCTGACCCTTGGACATGCCTGAATAAAAAAACTATTTTTCTCTAGATAAGTGAGGAAAGTGAGTACAAGAGCTGTTTTTCTCTAAGCAAGTGAGGAAAGTAAGTACCAGAACTGTTTTCCTCTAGGTAATGAGGAAGGTTGAGTGCTTTAGTAATTAGTAGCTTATTTAGTGCTTACATCAAGTTCTGAACAAGTGCTGATCACGAATGAGCAATATCAAGTGCTAAAACTAAGAATCTGTATCTGGACTAAACTAGTTACAGGAAAGGGGGGAAACAAGTGCAAATGTGGACTTTTAAATCAGAAAGTTGAGAGAGATAAAAAAAACTGCAGAAACGGCCAGTAACTACAATTTCTGGGCCAGAACCACTCCTTTTGTAGTAGATAGGTTACCTAGTGTTTACCACTCCCACTGAGAAGCTAGGAGGCTTCCCTCCAACACAGAAAGCTTGGGGGGGCAGAAGCTTACATACAGTCCTGGATACAGCAAATCTGAATCTGGACTACACTAGTTACAGGAAAGGTAGGAAACGGGTTTAGTTTTTTTTTTTATATACAGAAACGTAGCTAAAACAGCAGGAAAACAATTCAAATGCAGTGCAAGCTAGCACACTTGAGTATGTAGCAATGTTAGACCAAACAGTTTAAAAAAATGCAATTAAAATAAAAGTGACTAAAAACAAGTGCAGAAGGAGTCTATTGGGTAGAATGAGGTAAAGAGATGGGACTGTGGTGAGAGTCCCAGATGAAATCTACAGTGGGGGCAACTGCAAAAGCCTCCAAATTTAAACAACAAGACAGGAATAGGGATGGTGGGTAGGGGAAAAACAACACCTTCAGCAGAGATCGGAAAACCTATACAGTGAAGCAAAAATAACAGTGCACAACTCTGAAGTTAGCCAGCAGTGATAAATTAGTCAAGCAACAATTAACAGTACACAACTCTGAAGTGCCAGAAAAATATAATTAACTCTGTATATCTCCAGATACTTTGAAGAGCACTCTGTCAGGACACAGGAAGGCTCCAGCAATGATATTGAATAGACAAATTATTCGTAGTTCAATATTTACAAACAAAAATCCTCAACTTCTCAATAGTTGCATGCCCCTTCTCAGATCATTATCTTTAATAATGAAGCTCCATACAGAGTTTAAACCTTTAATACTGTCAACTAGAATTCCATTATATATCACAAAAATTAAAGAATTCAGACCCTGGATGTAGTCAGAACTACAATTATTTCTTTAAATTAATTATACAACAGAAATCAGTAGATTCATTGTTTGGGATTCATTAAAAGCATATTTATTTGGTAAGACCCTTAGCTGGTACAAAAACAAATAGAGTGTGAATCTGAATCATTAGACTTGCAAACCAGACTCTTGGCAGCAATATCTAAAAAAAATCAGAATTGTCCAGAAGTAAAAAAAGAAACAGAGGAATTAAATAAAAAATATAATAAAATTCTAACACACAAATATTGTCTAGCCTTGAAAAAATTAAAAATAAACTCATTAGCTACCTCCCCCAGATATTTACACAACTTATCTACAGAAATTAAAATACAATCTAAAGCAAATAACATTAGTAGTATATATCCTGAAAAGAAAAGGAAAAAAGTGTCCAATATAGGAGACATCCTTGAAGCATTTCGGTTCCATTATATGGAACACTTCCAAAAAGAATATTTAGATACCAACCAAATAAACTTAGATACAAACCTTATCAATATAAAAAAAATCCAGAAAACTTAAAATTAGACCTACAAAAATGTATATCTTACAAAGAAATTGTTGACCAGATAAAAGAAAGTAAATCTAACAAAGCTCCAGGGATAGATGTTATAATTACAGAAATTTACAAACTCTTCTCTTTAACAGTAATCTCCCTTTGTCATAAAACTTTGCTAGAAGTCCAGTCAGAAGCAAAAATACCACCCTTATGGAAATATTCTCTCATAACACCAATTCTAAAAGATAATAAACCATCAGACCTTTGCACCTCATACAGACCGGTTTCATTACTGAGAAATGATTACAAAATATTCATGTCAATCCTAGCTAACAGAATGAAAATCCCACTTTCAAAGACAATTAATAATGATCAAACTGGATTTTTATATAACAGGCACACACATGATAATATTAAAAGGATACTTACTCTTATAGATTATGTGAATAAAAAAAAATGGAGAAACACTTGTTATTGAATTAGACTTAGAAAAAGCCTTGGATTCCCTCAACTGGAAATATCTATTTAAACTTTAGCATTATTTAAATTTCCTCCTCCCTTCATCTAATTACTAAAAAAATATATATATATATTAATAACTTAAACTACATTACATTAGGTCCTTTCACCTCAGAATCTCTCCATATAATGAAAGGTACTAAACAAGGATGCCCCCTTTCTCCTGTTTTTTTTGCTTTGGCTATAGAAATACTTGCAGAACTAATATGCAGTAATCCAAGAATAAAAGGAATAGAAGTCTATGACCAGTACATATCTAAAATAATGCTTTTTGCTGATGATATTTTATTAATCCCATCAAACTCCAGAGAGTCATTAGAAGAGCTATAATAAGTAATGGAGACATTTTATAAGATTTCAGGTTTACACTTTAATAGATCAAAACAAAAGATGTCTATTTTTAAATAAGAAAAAAGAAATACAAGTTACAGATAAATCCATCTTAGGAAAAGAAGAACTTGCGCTAAATTATTTAGGAATAGTGTTATGCAAAAATATAAATGAAAGTATTAATAAATTATAAAAACATTATTGAAACAATAAAAAATATATAGAAAAGTGGAACAAAATTATTTTAACTTTTGAAGACAGATTGAAATTAATAAAAATGGTCTTATTGCCAAAAATACTATATGTAGCATTATCAGTGCAGTTAATTCCTGAAAGATGCATTCTTAAAGAAATACACTCATGTTTAATAAAATTTTTATGGTATCCCAAAAAGAATAGAGTAGCTCTAACTCATCACATTATACCCTGGAAACAAGGAGGATTGAACTTCCCAGAAATAGAAGCATATATAAAAGCATCTGTGCTTAAAACAACAATAGACTGGATAAACACAAATAATTTTGCCAACTGAAAAGATTTAACAATGGCTATATTAACAAATTAATGTAATCTGTTAAAAAAAATAATAGTAGACAAATCAAACAAACCCTGGTACATACTATGCATAAGTATACAATATAATATAACAAAACCTTCTAAAACAACAATGATTAATCATTACATCAATTCCTTTAGGAAACTTATCAATGCAAACATAGATCTATAACTTTGGTTTGACCTTTTAACCCCATTTACCATCACTAAGAACATTCCTCACAAAATATATAGGGAAACAATAACCTCCTGGGGACAAAATGGATTCTTATGCTGGTTTCAGTGTGTAAATATATTAAATGTTTTAGATATAAATATGATAAAAACTGCTTACGGTATTCCAACACAGGACTGGTTAACCTTACAAAGCATTGTAATGTACACTCAAGATTTATGCAGATTAATTAATAATTCCTCATTTTAAGATATTCCAAATCTAATGTTTACTGTATGAATTTGTATATAATAGTTGTGAAAATAAAAATTCCATTTCAAATCTATATAAAGAGTTAATAACATATAAAACAATTCCCAAACTATCATACTGGCAGTTCTTAACAACTGGTCAGTCATTGCAGTTATCTGAAGAAATTAAAACTAACATATTACTATCAGTTAATTACACCTCAAACACACAGTACTGGAAAATATTTAACTGGAAATACTTACATAGAGCATTTTTAACACCAGATAGAATTAAAAAGATCAGTACTACTACAAATGGTTTTTGCTGGAGTTGTGAAAAGTCAAATAAAGCAAACTGGATTCATATTTTTTATGAATGTAATAAAATTAAATCATATTGAAATGGAATCAATAATTTTTTACAAGCTATATTTAATGAATCATTTACCTTAACTAAAGCATTGATTATACTAAATGTAAATGAAGGCCCCTACCTGAATAAGACAAATATGTATTTGTTATGGACAAGACTTGCTATATCTAGGAAATGCGTAACCAGAAGCTGAAATTCAAACACACCCCTGACCTTGGAAGAATTCTACACTTTACTGAAGACAACTGCATCGATGGAAATAAAAATCAAAGAACTAAGAATCTATCCCAGGCCATTGGTTAATAATCCTTGAAAGAAAGTTATATCTTTGTTGGACACTCTGCAATAATCAATATTGTATCTCTGATAATGGAGCTGTTAATTTTATATTTAATAACATACAGTATATATAATTGAAAGTCAGGCTATTGTAAATATTATATATAGTTTAAAATGATATTTAACAGTGTTATGTAAATGTTATTTTAATTGAAAATAAAAATGTTTTTTGAGGGAAGAAAAATCTTGAGTGTATGGGCAATAGGAAATTCACCCTGGGCATCACATCAGTGACCCTGCTAGACAGCGGTGCAGGTAAATAGCATCCATGTGTGATGAAAGCCAGGGAACCTTGTTGGCTAGGCTTACATAGGTCTAGGGCCAATAGCCTAGTACCTACCTATCAACCTATATCAGATTATTAATAGAGGAAGAAAGAACACAAAGTGAAAAACGTTGAAATGGTACAGTAGTTTGCAAGATGGGGAAAGAAATGTGCTCTGACATATGTATATTATGTCAAGAAAGCATTAAAATATTAGATGTAACCATAGTGGAACTAGGACAAATTACAGTAATAGACTTGAGATGGAATAAAATGTATATGCAATTATAGTTTTATATGCATATGTAACAAAAAAAGAGAGAGAAAGGATATTTAAAACTATTCTTGAATATGTCTGTGCAAATATGGGCATTATGATGGTGGGTGATTTTAACTGTAATTTAAAAAAAAATAAGAGCAGTTGTGATGTTAAAATGGTTAAAGAAATTATGAGAAGTAGAAAGTTAAATGTATGGGAGAATAACAACTGGAACTATAAAAGGAATGAAATTAGGACAGACATTGATTATTTTTTATTGTCTGAAAGTTTAAAAGTTATGAAAAAAGGAATTAAGTATGCTGAATTTTCAGATCATGTGGCTATATGAGTTACAGGAAAATGAAGAATATATAATAGGAAAAAGTATAAAGAGAATTAATGAAAAGGAATTAGATTTAGAAGAGAAAAAAAGTGCAATTATGGAAAAAAGCATATGAATATGAGAGAGTTTTATTAGAATTGGACACTTTGGTGGCTTAATTTTAAAGATAAATATTAAAAAGATGTTTTTAGAATGTTTTTAGAATGCATAAGGAAGAAGAAAAGAAAAGCAAACAAAAGAAAGAGATATAAGATATTAAGTCAAAAACCTTTTAGAAACTTCTCAGAGAAAAAAAAATTCATTTTATGAAAATGAAAGAGGAATAATAAAATTAATCAAATTAAAATGAACAACTTGTTATATAAACAAAAATATTGTTTACAAGGAAATAAAGAAGAGGTAGCATATTTGAGTAAAATGATAAAATAAGGAAAACTAATACAAGAATTAAAAATAAGGAAGGTAAGCAAATAAGACAGCAAGAAAGAATATATGAAATAATTAAAGAATATGTATTGGAATTATTTGTTAAAAGAGAGGAAAACATGGAACAATTTTATAAAGGTGAAAAATTAAATAATGAAGATGATGAGTATTTAGAAAAAAAACTATGAAAGAATTGAATGAAATTCCAAATTCTGCAACAGGATTGGATGGAATTGAATATGGTATGTATAAAGTAATGAGAGTGGCAAAAATAATTTTTATAGAATTTATGATTGAATGGTTAGAAACTGAAATTAAGGAGAAGGAGATATGTATATTTAAAAGAGAAAATAAAGAGGAGATAAAAATTGGAGACCTATAACATTGAATAATACAGAATATACATTTTTTAAGAGAATAATAACTAAAAGGTTACAAAAAATGGATAGGATATATGACCAAAAAGTATTCAGAAGCAAAGGAAAAGAAAGTCAATAGTTATTATGGATAATAAGAGAAATAGTTGATTATATCATAAATAAAAATGTAGAAGTGAAGGTTATGATAGGGGATATAAGTAAAGCATACGATAATATTTAATATAAATAATTATGGGGAATTTTGCAGGCATATAATGTAATCAAAAATATTACAAGTAATAAAATCTGTTTATGAAAGAAACTATGTAAAACTAAATGTAAATGGCGGGATTGAAGAAGAAATAAAAATAGAATGTGGAATAAAGCAGGGTTACCCAGCTAGTAGTGTAATTTTCACATTAGTTATGAATGTAATAGTGAAGGAATTAATAAAATGTCAAGTAGTGGTGGATACAAAATGATGAAGGAAGTGTAGTTGTCAGTAATGTATAATAACTTTTATGATATTGTTAAAAATAAAGTTGTTATTCTTTTGGCTTTTCCCAGTTAGGGGTCGCCACAGCAGAACTCCAGTCCGCTAACGATTGTCAGTAGATTTTTATGGTGCCGAGGTGCCAGCCCGACGCCCAACCTTCAATGAAGGCATGCTCATTTACGCATGTCTTTTGAATGCCACTCGACCATGGGGAGGACATGCAGACTCCACACAGAAGGCGCTCCAGCCAAGAATAGAATGGGAGAACATCTTGCTGTGAGGCGACAATGCTACCGCTGCACCACCGTGGCTTAATTGTTAAAAATAAAGTATGGATGGAAAAAGTAAATGAAAAATTAATATAAATTAAAAAAAAAGGCTTTAAGTATAAATAAAGAAAAAAGTAAAGGATTTTGTTTTGAGGGTATGATAAGAGGTATTGAGTTAATTGAAAAAATGTATCGATACATTGAGAATAACATTTGGAAGGAATGAATACAGACCAACAAAGAAGTAAAGGATATGACTATTATTTGGAGTTGTATAGATTTTCATACAGAAAAAAAAAGCACATTTGTTGAACACTATGGTTATAGAAAAATTGCTTATGTTAACAACGAAAAAACAAAACAACCAGGAACCAGTAAGAAGCAACAAACAATAAAGTACACAGTTTCCACCAGTGTACTTTATTGTAAAATTGCTTATGTTGGTAACATCTATATGATTCCTATTAAGTATGAAAAGGAACTAATAATGATTATATTTTCTTTTATATGGGGCTCTAGACTGAACCCATCAAGCAAGAGATGTATGAAAGAAGAGCAAGGAGGCTTGGGTTTAATAAACCAAATAGTACATGTAGCATCTTTAATTTTAAATATGGTATTAAAAGGAATTATCAAGAAAAATAAAAAAAACTGATAGAAATGATACTATATTATAAATACAAAGAATTTTGTGAAGAAACAGAAGTTTTAAAAAAAATAATTAAGAGCATTGTGAATGAAGAAATGTAAAAGTACCAAAACAAAATTGTGTTATTGAAAATATAAAAGGATATATTTGAAAAAATAGAAAGGAATTGTACTTAAATATTATGAAAGTATTTTATTGTATTGATCCATGGAAAGATTTAGAAATACATAAGAAAAAAGCCATACTGATGAGATATAATAACTATAAAAAGGTTAAAGAATGTAATAATTTTTTATGAATATTGTCTATTATAAAATTGCCAGTTAAGGCAAATATATACCATACAAGAAAAAGTAAGATAGAATATATAATAAATGAGGAAAGTTTGAGACTACTGAGCATGTGTTTTTGAAAAGTGAGAGAGTTAATAATTTGTGGAAAGAAATAAGTAAACATAATGGAGTGAAAAATTTGTTAAAATTTGAGCAAATGGATATGGACATAATTGTTATGGTGCACAAAAACAACAGGAAGAAGTGAAGAAAATGGACTGAGTAATATTTTATGCTTCATTGACTATGTGGAACGGAACACTAAATTAAATCAAATATAATGGAAAATTGACTTTGACAAATATTCTGGAGAAAATAATGTTTTGGTTGTGTATAAAAGAGTGGAAATGCTTAAATTGAAATTGATAAAGTATGTAGATGTGTAAATAATGTAATTATGTAAATATTATGTAATGTATATATCAATAAAAAAAATACTCTTTTCAGTAGGTGCCATGGGATGTTTTGCATTCACCTGGGCAACCACCATGAAAATGGGTCTCTGTTTAATGTCTCATCTGAAGGACTTCTTGGCTTAATAGTGTGCAACTGGTTAGACATGTGATACACAATTTTCTTCTTCCTTGGGGGTCTGCTAACAATCCATACTTTTGAGATATTGACATTTAGAGGAAAGAATAGTTAAATAATAGATTATCACTAAAACTGTGTCATCAAGAGCATTTTATGGAATGTGCATTAGCAGAGCTGAGGGCCCACATAGGATAAGAGAACCGTACGACAAGTACTGAAAATTCAAACCTTGCCTTGTTTAACAAAGATCATATTTATTCAAGTAACACCTTAAGTATCAAAATATAGAGAGAATTATCAGAGATAAGGCATGTTACTTTTAGACTGGCTTGTTAGGAATGTAGTCCAACCAGATCAAGTTACGCCAGGCAGAAATAAACTAGTGGGTATTTCATATTTAAAATAGCCCTGGTATAATTAAGGCACGCAACACATTTCAAGTTTTCTCATTAAAACAATTAGTAGAATGCATAACAAGTTATTAGACTTGAAACTGGTTGCTCAAATTAGTGGCAAGTTCAGAAGTCATTATATTGATGTAGTGCTACAGTCTGCCACCAGTAAGTATACATTTGTGTTTTAAATGTCATTGATTGCTATTCAAGAATTCTGTACAAAGCCAAGTTTTTTAGGGGGAGAGGGTTGACTGGTGGTGGTCAAATACTGCTCTTAGAAAGTTGCCAGAATAATTAATGGCATTAGCTTGCATTTTCTGGAGGATGTGAAGTCTGAAACTTGAGTGTTTACTATTATGTAGTGAATTTAAAGTCCTCATAGATTTGACAGAAAATTTTTCATTTTATGAGGAACAGACGAAAATAAGAGGCACAGATATAGACATTTTGTGGAATTCTGGTCAGTTGAGAGGTATTTAATCATTTTTAGAACTTAAATATGTAGGGTTTGAGAGAGGGATAACACCAGCATGAACTGTATTACATGGTATTTTAGCATGTAATAGGTTCGTAGGTGAGTACTAGGATAATGGCCCTAGAGCCAACACAAGCCTAGCCCAAGAATATTCCCAATCATCCTGTTGCTGGACATTAGATTTCTGTGGCCTTGAATATTGAATTTCATTATGCTCATCTACTGTTCTGTATGTGGCTGTTACTCACATCCAATGACCAGTGAAAGAGCCTTATTTTGTAGCAGAAAACTGCTTCCCATGATTCAAACTGTTATACTAAACAAGAGCAACCATTGTTTGTTGTGTGGCTAATATATAGAGGCCAGATATTCATACTGCATCATAGTGAATCCTGTTAGATAAGAGTCCATACATATTTTAAATAATTTAAGTTTACCACTTAAGTATAATTACTGAGTGGTAGAAAATAAACCTATAAACAGATTGGTTTAAGCCATTTTATATTTTGAATAGACACGATAAACCAGAACAGTCAACTAGTAAGACACTAAATAATTGCAGTTCCAGTACACAGCATCCAGATATCAGCACCAGCACTCCGAATTAATCCACAGGTCTCTTTGTAAAAGTTCCAAAAGGTTTTATTGCAAAAATACACTTAAAACAAGTTTACTATATTTATCTCCTTCTGTCTTAATATTGAAATTATTGTCAACATTTTCACTGGCAATACCTAACAGGGGTTTATATCTAGTTCTACTATATTTTTTTACATGTTCAATAGTATCATATATCATATTCCAGGGATATCCTCTGTCTGAAAAAAAAATGCCCTATTTTCATTAATTCACTGTCCAACTCAATAGGATCTGATGTCATCCTGGCCACCCGAATGCATTGGCCTTTTATTATATTTCTTTTCTGTAAATATGGATGATTACTTGAAAAATGTAAGTATGAATTGCTAAAGGTAGCCTTTCTAAAAATGTTAGACTTAAACTTTCCATCTTTAATGGTTATAAGTGTGTCAAGGTAGCGAATACTTTCTTTATCAGTGTTAAATGTAAATTTAAAATTCTCACTACATGAATTGAGATATTCCTTAAACTCTACTAGTTCCCCTTGACTACCTTTCCAAACAACAAAAATATCGTCAAGGAACCTAAGGTAGCAGGACATGTACCCACTCCATTTTGTATTAATAATAAATTCGTTCTCCCAGTCAAGAAGTACCAAATTAGCAAATATGGGGGCACATGAGGCCCCCATTGCCACTCCCTTAATTTGTTTGTAATATTCTCCTTCATAGAATATATAATTATGGGAAAGCACCAGGTCCATAAATTCTAATATCAATAACGTTCTATCCCATGACACACATCCTGTTCTCATAATGCTTTTTTCAAACCTGACCATCCCTTCTTCCTTGGGAATACTTGAGAACAATTCGACTACATCAATCGTAATGAGACAATCTGCTTCATTAACCATGTGGGGTTGTAACCTTCCTAAAAAATCCCATGAGTCAGCTACTAAATGTTGGATACTTTTAAATGTCATTTTCAACCATTTGTCTATGACTTTCCCAAAAGACATCAGTGCGTAGCACGCATCAGAAAGGCGGGGGCAACGACCTATGCGAAGGAGATGGCAATGGCGTTCTGGTTAGTTGTCCGAATTCTCATGGATCCAGTTGTGGGGATGTGGTACTACCAGCGAAGGTTTTGGAAGTTAGTAAAACTGGATCGGAAGCGGACTATCTTCTTTCCGGGGCCAAGCCAAAGAGAACTGTGCCAAAAAAGACCTACGCCTTTATAGCTCATGACAAGTGGGGAGGTACTGTAAAACAACATTATGTTCAATCTAAGGAGCGTGAATATGGGCGTTTTAATTATAATAATTTTTTGGAGAAAACATTCGACTTTGACGAGGGTGTGAAGGGAGATTATAACGCTAAGCCTCGCAATGTTGAGAATGGAGAGAGAACGCTCAAAGACGTTATTTTCTTATTTGGTAAAAAACTGAAGTTATTAAAAAGTTTACAGTTAGATAATAACTATCTTAAAAATGCATAGACACTGGTATTGTACCCATGGGCTTGCGTTTTTTTAAGGTGCCCATGGGAATTGTGATGGATGAGAACAGTAAAAATTAATGCACTAAATTGTTTGATGGTTTCGGGTTTTCCTTTATGCAATTTATTATAGGATGCAATGACAACAGAATATGTTCTTTATTAGTAGAATTCGATGAATTAAATAATGTTATAGGCAATGATTTGTTATTTAATGAGAGTGAAATGTTTTTAAATGCACAATACAACTGGGTAGAGGGTCAAATTAACAAACAATTTGAAAGAAAGTGCAAGAAAATGCACAGGGACTTAGAACAGTATAAGGAAGGTAGAGCGTATATATGGGATAAGGAAGCACGGAAGAAATTTACACCTGTATATACTGAAAAATGGAATAATAACAGACATAATTATAATAACAATTTTAGGGGCCAAAAGTATAATAGATATGGTAGCAAGAATAATAGGAATTACAGGAACGATGATGACTTTAATCAAAAAACTTTTCCTGATTTTTTAGGGGAGAATATAGGATGGGACAAACCCCAGGAAAACAGACAACCAGGAAGGGACAGGTACAAAAATGGTCAGGAAAGAAGGCAGGAAATGAATTAGGTTCCTTAAAGGTATTTAATGCCAACAAAATTGTTAAGGTCAGTGATATTATTAGTACTTATGACCATTTTAATATATACAACTATGCCAGGGTGGAGTTGGAAAAGGAACATTTTACATTATTGTCCAAAGGGATGAAGTACATCCCTAAGGAACATTTCAATGTCACAGAATGTATAGTAGATGTTAAAAAATATATAAGGAAGTTAAATTTAGGAGTCACCTTTGATGGAAAATCTAATGTTATTAATAAAGAATTCAAGGTGAACAGTAACTATACACCACCTTTAAACAACCTGTTAAGAACATTTGAAAAACTAGTTACCGACGATATATATAAGTATAGTAAGGTATGTAGAAATACCAAAAATCAATGTAATTTAACATTTGATGAATATACTATTTTGAAACCATTGCAGGGGGACCCAAATATAAGAATTATGAAACCGGACAAGGGGGGTGGGGTAGTACTTTACCCCACATGAGATTATACCAATAAAATCCATGCTATTCTATTGAAATCTGGTAACTATTGTATTTCATCGTTAAATGAAGTGAACATTGGATATCGAAAAATTAACCTGTATTTAGAAGACTTGCTGTTAGAAAACAGAATTGACCAGGACCTTTACAAATTCTTAAAAGTTGACAGTCCCATAATTAGTACTATAGTAGGAATACCAAAAATCCATAAAAATATTCATGACCCTCCTTTTAGGCCTATTATTTCTGGAAGTGAGTCTAAGTCTTTCCCTTTTGGGAAAGTCATAGACAAATGGTTGAAAACGACATTTAAAAGTTTTCAACATTTAGTAGCTGATTCATGGGATTTTTTAGGAAGGTTACAACCCCACATGGTTAATGAAGCAGATTGTCTCATTACGATTGATGTAGTCTATTTGTTCTCAAGTATTCCCAAGGAAGAAGGGATGGTTAGGTTTGAAAAAAGCATTATGAGAACAGGATGTGTGTCATGGGATAGAACGTTATTGATATTAGAATTTATGGACCTGGTGCTTTCCCATAATTATATATTCTATGAAGGAGAATATTACAAACAAATTAAGGGAGTGGCAATGGGGGCCTCATGTGCCCCCATATTTGCTAATTTGGTACTTCTTGACAGGGAGAACGAATTTATTATTAATACAAAATGGAGTGGGTACATGTCCTGCTACCTTAGGTTCCTTGACGATATTTTTGTTGTTTGGAAAGGTAGTCAAGGGGAACTAGTAGAGTTTAAGGAATATCTCAATTCATGTAGTGAGAATTTTAAATTTACATTTAACACTGATAAAGAAAGCATTCCCTACCTTGACACACTTATAACCATTAAAGATGGAAAGTTTAAGTCTAACATTTTTAGAAAGGCTACCTTTAGCAATTCATACTTACATTTTTCAAGTAATCATCCATATTTACAGGAAAGAAATATAATAAAAGGCCAATGCATTCGGGTGGCCAGGATGACATCAGATCCTATTGAGTTGGACAGTGAATTAATGAAAATAGGGCATTTTTTTCAGACAGAGGATATCCCTGGAATATGATATATGATACTATTGAATATGTAAAAAAAATATAGTAGAACTAGGTATAAACCCCCGTTTTATATTTTGCCGTACAACTACACACAATAAAAATATTCTGTGACAGTCATCTCATTGTGTAGGTAAACCTCTACCTTGTCACTTCAATCAAAAATGACGTACAATTCAATCACTTGGTATGATGCTGTCTCTGCATTGTAGACTCAGTGACACTACTGCAACCTGTGTTTCTGAAACGCATACTGTTAGCAGATTTCACACTTTTTTTTTTATTATTCATGAAAAATGTAATCCTATTTAAAATGTTCAGATTTTAACCCAGCTGTTCTCTGCAGCTTTACACACCCTGCATTCTGAAGTACAGTACAGTGGCAGTGGACAAACATCTATTATAGATTTTTGTGCATGTCAAATGTTGTTATCCCACAATTCTCCACTGGAATGGGTGGTAAAATAATCATGCATGCAAATTATATGCTAATCAGTTTCCAGATTTTTGTCCAATTATTCCTAGTTTTCATGTGTCTGTGTCCAGATTTTTGATGATTCCAGGTTGATAGGCATGCCCTCAGTCCAAATTTATCTGTCGTCTACTGAATATCTCTAAGAATTAAGACTCTGGAACTCTAGCTGAGATCTTATGATTTATTTATTTTCACTGCATGTTAGTAGTATACAAACGAAATGGGTGTAAAAAGGTATTTTATTTTGTAGGCATAGTTCTGTTGAATAAATAGCCTTCATGCCCTTCGAGTGTATGACCTGCCACTGAAAGCTATGTCATCTTCAGGCAGCACACAAAATGTATAATCTCATAAGAGGAATATTTTCAGATTCATGTTACCTACAGAACTGGAGTACTGTTGTGTGATTTTATGTAGGGCTAATCAATTGCCTTCTCCATAAAAAACGCATTCTTGATATGCCGTCCCTTTATTAAAATTCTGAACATAAGGTCCTTTCTGACCCTTGTGCTAATCAATCTTATGTTTGCTTACATTAGCATTTACAGGGATAGTGACAACACTTGTTCCAAGTCTGAGGAGAAGTCTTCATTGTGAAAGACCTTGCAGGCTAACTTTTTATCTATGTCTTATCTTCTTTAAGCATAAAAATGAAAATTTGGAGTTTGCAACCCACCTTGATCTGTGATGCCAATGCTAATGACAAGATAAAGAAAACTAATTTCAAGATGTTATGTATTTTTATTCTTTATTTACTACTCATAAAACATTTGGTCAGCAAAATGTATATAACCTTGGGGCTTTTTCTCTCTTGCAAATGTAAAAGGAGATGAAGGGCAGAAAGAGGCAAGAATATACTCTTTGAAGATATAGACTCTTTCATCTCTTGTTCTAGCTGATCATAAAATGGCATTACATTCCATTCTAAACAATTAACTGACTAATAAAACTGTGAAAAGAAAGCAGACATTAAAATTCCTGAGAGCCTCTGTATTCATTGCTGTATTGTCTCTGGTTGGTATAATTAGGCCATTGTCATTTACAGGTGGCAGGACTGGTTTAGTTACATTTGTTGTGTGAAAACTGGCAGCTAGAAGAAGCCAGTGTAATTCTTCTACAGAAGGAAATGATGTAATCATTTTTGGAAACACCTCTGTGGAACTGGAATGCATAAATGTATCAGGCTGGTATTTGCTCTTTCTTGTCATTGCTTGGAAGAAATCAGTGACACATATGGGTACTTAGGCCCAGTAGCTCTTAATTAAGACACAACAATGTTACTTTTTATAGTCAGTTTGGGTTCTTCCTTACATGCTCTGTCTTTGTGCATGTTCTCATCCCTCTGCATATGTAGCCAGTAACTACGTTAATTGCCTTATTAAGTAAATTTTATTTATTCACATTTGAACTCTTGCAGCTGATCTTTGTGCTCTTGCTATTTATTACCTGAGAGGAGGGTTCTCGTTTACCATTGTAGATTACCAGGCTGTGACCCTGTCTCCACTTGGCTAGATTGTTGGAGACTACTACCAGGTGAAGACATTAAGCATCTTTGGTTTTAACCAAGAAAAGCATGTAATTGGTGAACTGTGGCCAGCCAGGATGGTTGCAGTATTATCATTTCAGGAAGAAAGCTATAAGGAATTTGTGAATTCTGCCAGCATTCCCTGAGAAGTATGTGTGTGTTACTAATAACTTGCATGAAGGACAGTTAATGTTGATAAGGAGCACTAGGAGATACCGCAGTTCACAGATATACTATTTTGAAACAATTGCAGGGGGACCCAAATATAAGAATTATGAAACCGGACAAGGGGGGTGGGGTAGTACTTTACCCCACTAGTGATTATACCAATAAAATTCATACTATTCTATTGAAATCTGGTAACTATTGTATTTCATCTTTAAATGAAGTGAACACTGGATATCAAAAAATTAACCTGTATTTAGAAGACTTGCTGTTAGAAAACAGAATCGACCAGGACCTTTACAAATTCTTAAAAGTTGATAGTCCCATAATTAGTTCTATAGTAGGGATACCCAAAATCCACAAGAATATTCATGACCCTCCTTTTAGACCTATCATTTCTGGAAGTGAGTCTAAGTCTTTCCCTTTTGGGAAAGTCATAGACAAATGGTTGAAAACGACATTTAAAAGTATCCAACATTTAGTAGCTGACTCATGGGATTTTTTAAGAAGGTTACAACCCCACATGGTTAATGAAGCAGATTGTCTCATTACGATTGATGTAGTCTATTTGTTCTCAAGTATTCCCAAGGAAGAAGGGATGGTTAGGTTTGAAAAAAGCATTATGAGAACAGGATGTGTGTCATGGGATAGAACGTTATTGATTTTAGAATTTATGGACTTGGTGCTTTCCCATAATTATATATTCTATGAAGGAGAATATTACAAACAAATTAAGGGAGTGGCAATGGGGGCCTCATGTGCCCCCATATTCGCTAATTTGGTACTTCTAGACTGGGAGAACGAATTCATTATTAATACAAAATGGAGTGGGTACATGTCCTGCTACCTTAGGTTCCTTGACGATATTTTTGTTGTTTGGAAAGGTAGTCAAGGGGAACTAGTAGAGTTTAAGGAATATCTCAATTCATGTAGTGAGAATTTTAAATTTACATTTAACACTGATAAAGAAAGCATTCCCTACCTTGACACACTTATAACCATTAAAGATGGAAAGTTTAAGTCTAACATTTTTAGAAAGGCTACCTTTAGCAATTCATACTTACATTTTTCAAGTAATCATCCATATTTACAGGAAAGAAATATAATAAAAGGCCAATGCATTCGGGTGGCCAGGATGACATCAGATCCTATTGAGTTGGACAGTGAATTAATGAAAATAGGGCATTTTTTTCAGACAGAGGATATCCCTGGAATATGATATATGATACTATTGAATATGTAAAAAAAATATAGTAGAACTAGGTATAAACCCCGCTTTATATTTTGTCGCATAACTACACACAATAAAAATATTCTGTGACAGTCATCTCATTGTGTAGGTAAACCTCTACCTTGTCACTTCAACCAAAAATGACGTACAATTCAATCACTTGGTATGATGCTGTCTCTGAATTGTAGACTCAGTGACACTACTGCAACCTGTGTTTCTGAAACGCATACTGTTAGCAGATTTCACACTTTGTTTTTTTATTATTCATGAAAAATGTAATCCTATTCAAAATGTTCAGATTTTAACCCAGCTGTTCTCTGCAGCTTTACACACCCTGCATTCTGAAGCACAGTACAGTGGCAGTGGACAAACATCTATTATAGATTTTTGTGCTTGTCAAATGTTGTTATCCCACAATTCCCCACTGGAGTGGGTGGTAAAATAATCATGCATGCAAATTATATGCTAATCAGTTTCCAGATTTTTGTCCAATTGTTCCTAGTTTTCATGGGTCTGTGTCCAGATTTTTGATGATTCCAGGTTGATAGGCATGCCCTCGGTCCAAATTTATCTGTAGTCTACTGAATATCTCTAAGAATTAAGACTCTGGAACTCTAGGTGAGATCTTATGATTTATTTATTTTCACTGCATGTTAGTAGTATACAAACGAAATGAGTGTAAAAAGGTATTTTATTTTGTAGGCATAGTTCTCTTGAATGAATAGCCTTCATGCCCTTCGAGTGTATGACCTGCCACTGAAAGCTATGTCATCTTCAGGCAGCACACAAAATGTATAATCTCATAAGAGGAATATTTTCAGATTCATGTTACCTACAGAACTGGAGTACTGTTGTGTGATTTTATGTAGGGCTAATCAATTGCTATCTCCATTCTTGATATGCCCTCCCTTTATTAAAATTCTGAACATAAGGTCCTTTCTGACCCTTGTGCTAATCAGTCTTATGTTTGCTTACATTAGCATTTACAGGGATAGTGACAACACTTGTTCCAAGTCTGAGGAGAAGTCTTCATTGTGAAAGACCTTCCAGGCTAACTTTTTATCTATGTCTTATCTTCTTTAAGCATAAAAATGAAAATTTGGAGTTTGCAACCCACCTTGATCTGTGATGCCAATGCTAATGACAAGATAAAGAAAACCGATATAAAGATGTTATGTATTTTTATTCTTTATTTACTACTCATAAAACATTTGGTCAGCAAAATATATATAACCTTGGGGCTTTTTGTCTTGCAAATGTAAAAGGAGATGAAGTGCAGAAAGAGGCAAGAATATACTCTTTGAAGATATAGACTCTTTCATCTCTTGTTCTAGCTGATCATAAAATGTCATTACATTACATTCTAAACAATTAACTGACTAATAAAACTGTGAAAAGAAAGCAGACATTAAAATTCCTGAGAGCCTCTGTATTCATTGCTGTATTGTCTCTGGTTGGTATAATTAGGCCATTGTCATTTACAGGTGGCAGGACTGGTTTAGTTACATTTGTTGTGGGAAAACTGGCAGCTAGAAGAAGCCAGTGTAATTCTTCTACAGAAGGAAATGATGTAATAATTTTTGGAAACACCTCTGTGGAACTGGAATGCATAAATATATCAGGCTGGTATTTGCTCTTTCTTGTCATTGCTTGGAAGAAATCGATGACACATATGGGTACTTAGACCCAGTAGCTCTTAATTAAGACACAACAATGTTAATTTTTATAGTCAGTTTGGGTTCTTCCTTACATGTTCTGTCTTTGTGCATGTTCTCATCCCTCTGCATATGTAGCCAGTAACTACGTTAATTGACTTATTAAGTAAATTTTATTTATTCACATTTGAACTCTTGCAGCTGATCTTTGTGCTCTTGCTATTTATTACCTGAGAGGAGGGTTCTCATTTACCATTGTAGATTACCAGGCTGTGGCCCTGTCTCCACTTGGCTAGATTGTTGGAGACTACTACCAGGTGAAGACATTAAGCATCTTTGGTTTTAACCAAGAAAAGCATGTAATTGGTGAACTGTGGCCAGCCAGGATGGTTGCAGTATTATCATTTCAGGAAGAAAGCTATAAGGAATTTGTGAATTCTGCCAGCATTCCCTGAGAAGTATGTGTGTGTTACTAATAACTTGCATGAAGGACAGTTAATGTTGATAAGGAGCACTAGAAGATACTGCAGTTCACAGAAAGAGAGCTGTAAAAGGGGCCTGGAGTGCTAAGTGAAAGATGCAGCTCCTGTGGTTGTCTGTGTGCCAACTAATGTAAGGGTAAATGTTGAAGGATTATACACAGGACAGTAGTGCATACTCAACTTATGCGCTCAGGACCAGGTTGTATTTTGTGAATTTATTATTGAGGTAGATTTGTGCATTGTTTCTTTCTTTTATTTTTAGCATGCTCGATACCAATGGTGTGACATGATAGACCATCCATCAAGGGCTGGCTAGGATTTGTATTCATATTTGCGAGCAGTGCATGCGACTATCAATCACATGTTTAGTTGACAAGGTGGGATTCAAACCTAATGTATGTCACCAGTCATCACATAATTGTTAGGCAGTCAGTAAGGATACTGGAGTTGAACTAACTCAGCCAAGATTTCTTTATTACCAAAGGTATGGGGGTGTATATTATGTTATCAAATTGTTAAAAGTTTGAACTTTATATGGTTGAGCCCATATGATCGGACTTTTAACAGTTCAAACATTTCAACAGAGATCTCCATACAGTACAGAATGAGAAGATTTCCCTTTCCTGCATTGTAGTGTGATCTTGGGGATGCTATATTTAAAGTGTGTGTGGGGGGGATGCTTGCCCCTGTGCTTTATATACTCAGGTAGTTTTTTTTCTGTTTATTTTTATTTTTTTAGCTTTTCAAACTGTTAAAAGTTCGATCATATGGGTTTGACCATATGACATTCAAACTTTTAACAATTTGATAATGTAATATGAACCCAGGAATGGTTATACTCTCTCAGCCTTTATATTAAAATATACAGAGGTTTGGCTGTACGAAGCAATTATTTTATTTTTAGTCAGTTTAGTTTAGGAGAACAGGCAGAACATGAGCTCTTCTGACAGCTGTGCTAAAATGTCAGTGACACAGCTGACAAAATAGTGCAAAGTGAAAGGAATCCATGTGTCCAAAGAGAGGATGGTACCAGTTTTATTGTGGTGGATATCCATCCTGAGGCCACCCTAACAGGTATGCAGGAGGCAGACATTCTGTTACTTCCTAGCAGGATGTCAAAGCACAACTTGAACAGAAGAGACTGGCAAATGAAATGAGATGCTTTGAACCCAAAGCAGCTGCACCAGCAAAAGAGAGAGATGATCATCTTTCACCAGACGTTCAGATTTGACATAATGGTTAAGGTTTCCAAAAACAAACAGTCGACACAGGTTTGGCTCCAAATTAAAGTCTAACCAAACCTGTGTCGACTTTTTGTTTTTGGATACTTTGCAGTTGTTCTTTTGTGGACACAGGTACCTGGGACTTGGTGGTTTCTTTTTATAATGGTTAAGGTATTTACTTCACAGATGCAAGGTGCAGGGTTTTATTCTCACCTTTGAATAGAAAATTATGTAGGCTTAAAATGGCCCACAAGGGCAGCTAGCCTAATGTTTACCCATGAGACATGTGAGTCATGGGGAGAGGGAAAGCCAAACCTGGAAGCTTAAGTCAGTTCAAAACCCTTTCATGATGATATGAGTAGGTTTATAATAATGTTTGAAAGAGTCTTTTTTCAGCACCAAGTTGACTGAGGGCAGTAGGTGAGGCTTTTAACTTAATTGTTCATGGGTAAAGCAATTCCTGCAATTTCCAAATTCTGTGATACTGTTTTTTTAAATGATGATTAAGAATGTTGGTTCACAAGTTCTGCTTTGCCCCCTAAAGATGTGCAGAAAGAAATGTGGAGACTGTAGATGAAAGGAAGATAAATCTGTGACTGAATATATTGCATGGACCAGCACACATTTTTTTTCTGATGGGTGAGTGGTCACAACATTTGAAATGCTTGCTGATCTTTTCATCAGTGAACAAGCCCTTACTATTTGCCTGAAGAATGAGGATTTGATAAGCAGACCTGGAATGTAACACAGCTGAGGAGGTGAGGAGGAAGACTGATTGAAATCTCACTAGCAGCTTGATACTGAGTAGTAGGAAGGCACCCAGCATTGCACATAGGTATAAGAGAACCTATGGGTGGCAACCTAGACAGTTACAATTCATTGCTTAGGAAAAGGGTGAATCATGGCTGCTGGTACACACTCAAGAGTTTGGGGTTACATGTTTCAGATGTAGCCAAATATTTTATACATGGTCTCACAGTACAGTGAAATTGGGAAGAATAAAAGTATCAGGAAGTATCAAGCAAGACTAATATTATGACATTTGTTGGTTGTATACAGATAACAAATATACCCAACTATTGCAAAAGTATGTATCTTATCCCCACAGAGAGGAAAAATGCCATTTTTAAATGTGGCACAACCTTAAACATAATCATCATCAAGCTTATAGTAGTAAAATCTGAAGACTACTGGCCTGTGCAGTCCAATGTAGTTATGGCATTGAGTTGGAAACCTTTAAAGGTACCTCTGGCCAGTATTAATCTAGATTGTGAAGTGCAGTAGAGGGAGCTAGCAGGTGGTTGTGTTTGAGGACATTCCTGCTGATGTCCTAACAATGACTGAATCTGACAATGCAGTACCTGTGTACATGATGTTACTCTCAGTCAAGCATTGAGGCAATCATCTGCTGAAGGCATTAGGGGAGAACGAGCTGCAGCTCATATCTCCATCTGTGGCATGTGATTTGCCTCTCTCAGATGGGGATCTTATCAGTAAAAGTAATCCATCATCTGTCCCATAGGAGGGGAAAGGTACAGGAGTTGCCTTAGAAGGTGAGAGTTCAGGGTAGACGTTAGTGATTACAGTGTGACAGAATCTGAGACATCTTGGGAAGGCAGTTCCAGATTTCCTTTAGAAGGAGAGGTCGAGAGGGTCAGTGTCCAAATGACAAGCACTAACATAACAATGTGAGCGAATCCACAGTAATAATGTCCACGCTAACCCAAAAATAAATAGCTAGTATCCTACCTGACAAATTTAGTGCAAATTTTACTTTACACACAGTTATTACTATTCCACAGATTCCATAGTCAAAACCACACATGTTAATTACTGTAGAATAAGAGGGATGCTACTGGGACCATGCCAATCATGGATATTTTCTAGAATCAACTGTACAGTCTTGTCTTAAGATAATCTCCACCATAAAATTGTAATATCTCAAAGAAATCAGCTGCACACATATGAAATAACATATCAGCCACAGTATTTCTGAGTGTGGAAGATCAGTGAATCCAGCAGTTTAACCAAAGGAACAATTGAGTGCAGGAGCAGAAACAATGCAGAGCTAGAAATAAAAACATGGAAGAGCCATGATGCACAGTTAAGCAACCTTTAGCATTTTTTTCAAAACAATTTTTGTTTTATTTTCATTATAGACATATGCAAATATTTATATAGCAAATACAATAAAAGAATAACAAAACTATTTGCAATATTTACATTCACCCATGATAAACAATCATTTTATCCATGAGAAGTTATCAGTATTTGTTCAAAAGCTTTTCCAGTTTTTGCCATGCTATTTTTATGCGTAATGTTATGAGTTCTATAACAAACAGTTTGCAGTTCTTTTTTACAAACAACTTTTGCTAAATTAATAAAATTTTTAGACATCAAATCCTGTTTACTTTTCCAGTTCAAAGTAAATAACTGTTATGGCAATTACAAGAATTGACCAGAATAACTGTATCTGAGATTTAGGCATTACATTAGATATAGGAACATTGAATAGGATTAGTGAGTTAGAAATATAACAGTTATCAGACTATAAAGCATTTACAAAATATCTGTAGCCTTTCCAGTATAGAACAACTTTTCTACATTCAATGAACATGTGAAAGCAGTTGGGCTCTAGTAATTCATCACATTTCCAACATTTACTTTCACTGTTTTTGAGTATAAGGTTTATTTTATGTGGCGTATAGAAACTCCTATTCATAAATTTCCCTATATACAATCTCTAATATAATGAAGAAGAGGTACCATATGTAGAATTCAATAACAATTTGTTTGGATTTATCAGATATTTGTTCTCCATTAATCTTTACATAGTAATTCCAAAAATCTGAGTCAGACTTTTGATTAGCTGTCTTTTCAAGGCACCTAATAAAAAGCGAATCAAACTAGGTATAGTTTCAGTCTCTAGGTTGATTGATACTCTCATTTTGTTTTCTATAAACCGCCGTAATGAGTGTATAAACAACCAACTGTCTAGACTATTATCAAAACTAAATAAAAGAGAGTTTAATGGTTTAGTGCTCTTATTTTCAATAAAATGATGCCAGAATATCAAGTTATTTTCCTTTAATTTTTGCATCGCATTGATGTTGAAAGAATCTAGTCAATCAGGGGAGTATGCTTTAGGGAATATAAGAAATAGAAATTGTTTAATGTTGTAATTACAATCAATTATATTTTAAAAGGGTCTATATTAAATTATCGAATGGCATGAATGTCGAATGGCCGGAATATCGCAAGTGCCGTTCATCGAGTTCTGGTTTGTGGGATTGGGGTGCAGTGAAGATTGGGAATTTTGCCCTTTCCTCACTGTAGTGTGATCTTGGAGTTGGAATGTATAATTAGCAGGGGGTGTGGGGGGCACAGCCCCCACAAAACCAAATAATGTGAACAGCACTTTCGATATTTCAGCTGTTCGACATTGGTGCCATTCGATAATTTAATATAGACCCTTTTTAAAGTTATTAAATATTTGATTAAATGCCATAAGAAAAATGATCAAGCTTCTTATTAAATAAACAAAATTCACGTAAAAGCCAATTGTTCCTTAAACTGATTTTCTATTGTCCTGACATTAGTTATAAGAATGTCATGTATTATTTTCCAGCTAGATATATAGGTAGGTGTGATCCAATGTAATATTACATTAATTATAACTGATTTGGAATAAAGATCTAAGCTGGGGAATGCTATCCCATTACAGTTCGAAGCTCTAATGTGCCATTTATATGCAATTCTATGTTTTAAGGGGAACCATAAAAATATAAGTAGCATGGAATCTAATTTTTTAAATAAGTTTTTGGGAGTGGCTAGTATCAATGACTGTATATAAAACAAACCTTTAGGTAAAATTATCATTTTAATTAAAGAGAGCCTATCCTCCATTGTAAAGAACATTTTATTCCATCTTTTGATTAGTTCCGTAATTGTGGTTAATAAATTATCGTAGTTTAGTTTAACAGACTCTTTCCATGTACTCTTTATACTGACACCCAAATATTGTAATACATCATTCTCCAAATTAATCAGGCTATTGTCTATTATGTTTTTGTTGATCTTTTTGTTAATTAGTAATGTTTTGGATTTATTATGATTAAATTTAAGCCCTGAAATTCTTTCAAACTTGCTTAAGATATTTATAACATCATGCAAAGAACCATAAATATCACCAACATTAACAACATATCAGCAATTAATTGTAACTTAGGACAATAGTAATTATTAATTTGAAAGCCTTTTGTATTTTGCTTGTTTCTGATATATGTAGCAAAAGGTTCCATTGAAAGAGCAAACAATGATGGTGACAAAAAGAAGTTATGTCCTTACCATAATGTTCCATGTAGAGTGTTCATCTCGCCTTTGTTCTTACACACGGGTTCGGAGCCGATCTTTGGCTCTGAGTCGGCCGAATTGCAAAGCTCTGAATCTCAGAGAAGCTCGAGACCAGCCCATATCCCACAATCCTCCCTGCCATTACTCAGATCTAGTTTAGATCCGTGTGTAAGAACAAACGGTGAGACTGAACACTCTTACATGGACAACCTTTCCTTGTTCCCTTGAGGATTTCTAGTGGTAAGGATACACATGATCCGATTTTCACATAAGCCTGTGCCCCACTATAACTTTTCATTAATAAGTTGACAAAATCTGGGGAGAATTCAAAACCAATCAGAATTCTTTGTAGATAAGACCAACTAATAGAATCAAAAGCCTTTTCTATGTCTAGGCTGATAATAGTAAGTTGTTTTTTGTATTTGCATGCTATGTATATTCTTCTTCTCCATTCGGCTTTTCCCAGTTAGGGGTCAGCACAGCAGAACACCTGTCTGCTCATGACTGGCAACAGAGTTTTTTTTTTACAGTGTCGAGTTGCCAGCCCGGCGCCCAACCTTCCACAGAAGGCAGACACATTAACGCACTCACTCCTAGGGCCAATTTAGAGTGTCCAATCCACATACAGCATGTCTTTGGGATGTGGGAGGAAACCGGAGTACCCGGAGGAAACCCACTCGACTACAGGGGAGGACATTCAGACTCCACACAGAAGGCACCCCAGCTGAGGATTGAACCGGAAAACCTCTTGCTGTGAGGTGGCAACACTAACTGTTGCACCACCGCGGCCACCCAATTGCATGCTATGTCTGTTAATGATAGTAATTTAATAATGGTATCTTGCCATTTTCTATGAATAATGAACCCTGTCTGATCATTATGTATTAGATTAGATAATATTTTCTTATTCTATTAGCTAATATTGTCATGAAAATTTTATAATCAGTGTTTAGTAACAAGATTGGCCTATATAAATCACAAGATTTGAGGTTCTTACCTTGTTTTAATATGGGGAGATAATTGAGCATTTCCACAATGGGGGTGTTATACCTTTTTGCTTAACCATAGTAAAGGCACTCATCATTTTCTTTTTATATATTCAGGAAAAATCTTATACAGGTCAGGAATTATTCCATCCAGTCTTGGAGCTTTATTATCTTTTACATTTTTTATTTGCTCTTTCACTTCTGTTAGTGTTATTTGTTTATTTATTATATTTTGTTGCATTGCCACCTTAGTAGTTATATTTTCTTAAATAAAAGTATTTATTTCATTATCTGTATGCAAAAGTGGTGAGTTATTATTTATATCTTTAAAGTAGTTTTTGAAAACTTCTAATATGCCCATTAAGTTATATGCACTCTTAATTGAACCATCACTTTTATATTTAATCTCATAAATACGATTTTGATTGTTTTTTTTTGGATCTTGCTGCTACTTTATGTAGATATTTGGGATTTACAGCATAAGATTGTAATTTCAATTTTTCCAGGTTTATGGCTACCTTATGATTCAGAACTTCTAAGTATTTTTCATTTAACTTAGTAATTTCGTTATGCGCTACTTTGTTATTTGGTTTTCTGTCCATTTTTATCTTGTCTATGTTTTTTTGTAAGTCTAAAAGTTCTTTGTCATAATCTCTCCTTTTTTTTAAGGTACAAAGATTTTATTCTACAAAATATATAAACTTTAAAGGTGTTCCATAGTATAGTATCAGTCACTTCACCATTATCATTTGTTTCCATAAACATGTCTATTTCTTTCATTATCCATTCCCTAAAGTCTTTTAACTTAGTTATGTAAGCAGGAATTCTCTGTAGAAATCTTAAATCATCTGTATGTCTAGTTAATGTAAAGTTTATAGAATTATGGTCTGAAAGTAGATAAGTCATTATAGATATGTCACTTATTTTGGCGTACGTATTATTTGACACAAAAACCTTATCAATGTTTGTGTACCAAACCAATAGGAATAGTGAGTATAGAATAAGGAATAATGTTTTCGTAGACCATGTATATCTTTAAGGTTCATCTGGTTTGTAAAATCATTTAACTTCTTGGTTTGAGATGTTAGTTTATTTTACCATTTTTAGAAGTATCATTGCCTGACAACAGGCAGTTAAAATCACCTGTTGCTATAATTTCCCCTTTAGCATTTAAAGCAATCAGGTCCAGATATTTGTCATCATATTTAGTTCTTAGTCCTGGTATCCAATATGTATTAATCAAAGTATAATACTTCCTGTTGATTTCCAACATAACCATGCTTAGCATCCCATCTTTATCTGAAATTGTATCTATAATTCTTGGCATAGTATAAGCATTGTTCCATAGAATAAGAGTGCCCCTTCTCTTAGCCTTAAAACATGAAGCAGCCAGAATGGTATAGCCATTGAATGTGTATTTTTGTAGATCCTTTTTTAATAGATGGGCTTCCTGTAAAAAGATGATCTGGGCATTATTTTGATATATTTAAGCAAACCAGCTCTTTTAACATAATTGTTCAAACCACTAATATTTAATGGTAAAAATTTATAAGCCATTAACTATAGTGTGCATATTATTACTAACAAAAATACCTTTCTTCTGTGTTGACTTGAAATCTACTGAAAACTTACTTATCATGGATGCATAACATGTATTAAGCACTACTTTCAAAAACCCCAAACTATTTACAAACACATACCTGAAACATCAAGTTTCTGGTTTAGTTAAAATCTTAACTAAACCATCCATCCACCACATCTCCAATACCAAAAGGCACAAATCACCTATCTCTGCTTAGAATATACTATAAAAACAAAAAAGAAAAGCATTATGAAAGCAACTAATGAAATCTGAATCTATGAAATATACATTAGAATATGAGAGTGTCCAGTATATCTGAAGCTATATGAATGTCACATATGATAATATCACGTAGATATGCCAGAAATGCACATCAGATCAAAGTATGTATAAATATTAGAGGCTGAAGGTTAAGAAAATTGTCAGTATTTCTAAGACTTTTCAAGAAACGTCAGAGGATTTAACCTTTCTGTCAGTCATCTAGCTAAAATTTTTCATGTAAGGATCTGTTGTATATATATATATATATATATATATATATATATATATATATATGTGTGTATATATGTCATCTATCTAACATTTTTCATGTAAGGATCTGTTGAATATATATATATGTGTATATATATATATATATATATATATATATATATATATATATATATATATATATATATATATATATATAAAACACTTATTACAACATAACTATATTTTGCAATTATACACATATTACTCATAGTTATTAACTATCTATGTTGATGTTTTTCATCAGGAAGCGGGAGAGAGAGAGAAAAAAAAGAAAGGGGGCCTCACAACCCTCTGTTCAGTTACTAAAGGTTTAGTTGTATAACATAAGTCTGATGTTAATATGCATAACGAGTTTTATGATGCAGCTCCTAGTTCACTTGATGTCATGTAGTTACTAATAGTGCCATTGAATCTGCACAATTCTTCACTGCACCTCCTGGTGTGGGGTTCTTTCACGTTGCTCATGTTTTAGTGAAAACAGAAATCTAAGAAAAATAACACACCCCGCTAAAGACAAATCCTTTTGTGCTTGCATTTAACTGTTCTTCAGTGAACAACACATTTTTCACCCTGGTTTACATAAATAAGGAGGATAACTCCTCCCAGCTCAGCATGGAGCTATTTAGCCCAGAAATTGAAATCTCTGAGGTGGTATTAATTGAATCATCTTGGAATGATAGAGTGCCACTCCAGACTATGAAATCCCAGATGACATTGCTCACCCCCTAAGGAATGATACCGAACTGCTTGGTTGAAACATTTAGCTTATTAATCATCTCAGAGATGAGCTCTGTTAGTCCCAGAGGATTAGGAGAACTGTCTACCTGCTTGCCAGAAGGCCTTGATTCTCCTACAGCATTGGGAGGTTGAGTGTAAATGTTATTATTTGACAGATTGCTGACTCATCTGGACTTTCACTCCAAATGTAGTCCTTGATCAGATTAGATCTGAAAGCATGGACCATGCAGCTCTTATTACTTCCAAATACTTAAGGTCATCAGGTGGTTATCGGTACTATTGATCGTAACACATCTGGGTTTTTACAATAATAACAACAGAGCAAACTGCACCCTTGTTAACCAACCAAGAAACAATGGTAGAGTTGGTCAGTGAACTATTTCAATGTGATTGTCTTTTTTGTTTTTATTTAATGACTTCAAAGTTTTTAATTGTTATGATTAATATATTTACCCATGACAGGGCTGGCCATCTGGTGGTGTACACCTTGGCTATACATGATTGTCACTGTTGAGACATCCCAACTCCATGTGCAAAAATGGGAAAAGGGGTTGAAGATGGATGGATGGATTAATATTTTATGGTTTAATTTGCGGGTTTTTTTATTATCGTCTTGGTTGTTTGGATTTGACAGCAGTGAGGTAGATACAACAGCCAGCAATCCAGTCTTAGTTTTGTTAATTGTCAAACCAATTTACACTATTTCTACCTCTTCATACACTTTTTCTTTCTCTCACTCAACTGCCCACCACTTGAAGACACAAGGAAAGTCAACAACTAATGAAGAATCAACATCTATTTGGGAATACAGTGACATTCCACTTGCAAATACAAATTGCATATCACTTAATGTCAGAGATCTTTCATCACGATGGAAAAAAGGCTCTGTTTGATTTTATGAAATGTTTAGAGGCCAGGGTCGATATGATACAGGAGAATAAGATAAAATCCAGACAGAAGCATTTGTTTTTAAAAAGCTTGGTGAGGCTGGCATATGTTAAGTTCTTTTAGATCTGCAAAAATGGGGTGTTGGTATTTTCATATATGCAGCAGTAAGGTGAACAATAGAAAAATAATACAGTGACACACAAGGCAGATGATGCTCCTTAGTCATAAATACAGGCAAGATCAAAATCCTGTTATGGAATTTGTATAGCCACAATACAATATACAGTCCATATCCTAATTAGAGCAGACTTCAGCACATTAAATGACCTGACTATGGATGGGATCCCAAGGGGAACTCAACACAAAAACAAAACATCTAACTGGCCACCATTAGCGAACTTGATCTAGTTGATGCCTGGTGAAACTTCCATCCTACAGAGCTAGATTACACTTCTACTGTCCCATCAGGAGAGATTGCAAATAGACCAGACCTTTGGCTTATTTCTAGCTCTTGGATTAGGACCATCAGCAATGGTAGAAATCCAAACTTCCATATGGTCTGACCATGCCGCACTATTTCTAACATTTACCCGATCTAAACCCTAAGGCATTCATGTACAATGGAGATTAGACCTTCTGTTACTCAAAGACAAGTAGACCTTTAGAAACCTCGAAAGGTGCATCACTGGGATATGAGAGATCTACCTTTTTTTGGATTAACTGGGGAATGTTTAAAATGATGGTAAGAACCACTTTGTAGCAGACAGGCAAATCCTGTTAAATAGGGAACAAGTTTTGCTAGAGGTGGAAGCCAAAGTAAGAAAATTAGAGCATGATTTTAAGCACAATAGTTGCCAAAATAAGATAGTGGGGACTGAATTAAATAAATGGGAAAAATGTTGACAGTTACATAAAAATGATATATTGGGACCAGGGCTATACTTCTCATAAATTAATTGTGAGATGGTAGCAGGAGAGAAGCAGAGAAGTGACTTTCTTAACATTTTAAGACAAACAACGAGAAAAGTTTACTTCAAATGTGTAAAGGATTAATGACATCCTAATCAAAGTTATCCATAATTTCCTGTATCAACTCAACCTGAAGGAACTACCAAAGAAGTCAGCAAAACAACTTGAGAAACCCCTAACATTGATAGAAATTGGTTCTGCTATAGATAGCGAAATCTGGATAAGACTCTGGGAATCAAAACATTAACATCAGACTTTTACAAATGTTTCAAACACAGCTTAATTAAACCCCATCTTGATTGATTGACTTAACAAAATTGAAAGGAAAGGATTCCTCTCCCATGAATCTTTGTTAGCCTAAGTATTAATGTTCCTGAAGCCCAATAAAGATCACACCCTGCCAACCAACTATATGCTGATATCATTACTACAGTTAGAAGCAAAAATATTTGCCAAAATGTTAGCTAACAGGATCTGTGATAATTTAACTGATCTCAGCTAACCAACAGGGATTTTTAAAATACAGAAAGGGCAGCCTAGACCTAATAAGAACATGTTTAGGGATGCACAGCTGATGATGGAAATCCATCATCAATGCAACAGCCAGTCTCATACATTTTAAAAGAGTGTTTGACTCAGCTGGAAGAATATTTGTGCCCTGCTTCATTGGTTGAGGTTTCTAGTGACATTTATTAACAAATGTAAACTTCTGTACAAAAACCTCAAAACTGAAATATACTCTAAACCAGGATTACTATATAGAGGAATGTGGCGAGGATCCCCACATCTAGATAACTGGATAGGTGGCCTCCAGTTGTCTCCCAATCTCTCTTGTTTTGTCCTCAATCAGCCTTGTTGAGACTTTTAAATTCATTGCCTAGGCATGTATGGACGCAGAATGATTGCTACTTACTTGAACACTTTTGAACATGGGTCATTGCCTAGGCTTGTATGGATGCAGAATGATTGCCATGTACGTACATGGACACTTTGAATTTATAAGTATCTCTCTTATATTTTCTTTGCATTCAGGGAGATACTGCAATAATCCATAGTTTTTTCAATATCTGAGCTGTTCTGTGGTCACAGGGAATGGAAGTCTTCGGGTTTTAATTTGTGAAGACTTGGGGGTGGGGGTAGTCTGCTTGCCACAAGGAGTCTAGTGTGGAGTAAATTTTAAATAAGGACCAGGCCTAGGAAGCTGACAGGGATGGCCCCAGAGCACCTGAACAAACACAACTGTAGCAAAATATCTGGTATGTCTGGAATATCAAAGCCATAGAGTAATCTCTTATGGATCTGTTGATGTTGCTTATTCCTGTTCACCCTTTCACAGTTGTAAAAAAGGTAGGTGTTGTTATCTACATGGCAGGGTTATTAGTCAGGAGGAAGAAGCACAATGTCTACCATGATCATATGATACCATACCAACATGACAGAGAGGCTCCAGTACTTAGTATCTGCAATAAGCTGCAGAAGAAATCAGAAGTGGTTCTAGAGGTGAATCTGCTGGGGGAAGCTTGGTCTGATGCATCAGGGGATGGAGTAGCCCTGTCCCAAAAGCTAACTGGAATTTGGAAATATGTATACCAGTAAGCCTGGATGCATTCACTTGGTGAGACATTATTTAGACACAAGACCCCAGTGATCCATCAAACAAGCTCCTTAAAGGGCGCCTGATAGAATTAGGCAACCTCATTAAGAGAGGAACAGAACAGTATGTTGTTGCTGGGAGTAATACAAGTGTCGAGTGATCCCCAAGACTCACCAATAGTACTGGTACCAAAGAAAGATGACAGCACCAGTTTCTGTGTGGACTACAAGAAACCTCAGAGGCAAATGGCTACCCCATTACCAAATCAGATGAAGCTTTAGCACAGACCATTATTGGCTTGACCAATGGTTACTGTCAGGGACCCTTGACAACCTAGAGACAGGGAGAAGCCATCATTTGAATTAACTAGTCCTGGTTATAGATAGGAATTCATTGTACAAATAGATCCATCTAGCTACAGGCTAGGGGCTGTATCAACTCAGTTTTCTTCAGAGGGAGGATTGCGATTTTAAGCCACAAACTTTAACCTTTGGAGAAGTCATATGCAGATATAGAGAAAGTGTGTATGGGCATAGACAGCAGTAAGTCATAATGTGTACTACATGCAGTGCTGCACTACAGTTCAGCTGATACCATATTCTTATATGAGCTAGTGTGTGTTCCTATGCTTGATAGCCTATAAATAGTGCTACCCATTGAAATAGCCCACAAGGTATATACTTCCTTGTGTTGCTGTTGTGAATAACCAAAACTAGTACTACACAAAATAATGTGTCTATGTACTGTTAGAAATCTATAAATAAATGCATGGCGATGTAATCTCTCCTTATATCTTGGAGCTTTCCTCCCTGGACCTCTGCTGAAAGGGAGCACTACCCTGTCAGACTATTCTATAAAACTAAAGCAAATAAAATAGAATAAATGATAGGTCAGTATGTCAGATAGGTCAGTATGTCAGTACAGCTGATGAGCTCTGTCCTGTACTACATATGTCAGAGCTTTCAATAACTTACAGCTGGTATTTGTCAAGGTTGAGAATAACATCCAGTCATTACTATGTATGTTCCAGGGCTGTTGATCATCCATGTGACTCCATGCAACTCAAGATAACTGCAGTGTATCATGGGTAATAAAATTAAAACCAGAAACATGAGAAGTAAAATTAAACAGAAAAAATGTAATTGCTCAGTACTGCTACAGCTTTGCTGTGTTGTTGTATTTACTGAACTACGATTCTGCTTTACCAGAATGGCTGCTTTTTCTTCAGACAATTTTTCTGAACAACAGTTTCACATTGTAATGCACAATTACACTCAATCAGCTTGTGCTGTTTTGTTACAGCAAGGTGCTCACACAAACCGTCTAGCTCTAGTAACGTTGTTAGAACACAGCTTCATTTTTTTGTTTCAGCACCATGCTCTGCTGAAGCAACCCCCTTACACCGTCTTTAAAGCACATGGCTTAAGGTTCAGCACTACAAGTGAAGTAAAATAGCCATAATTTATTTCCATCCATGAAGATTATTGACTTTGTTTCTACCCATCTTTATAATTAAACCATGTTAAGTGATAAGATATGGATATATTGCTGCAAAGGACAAACCTATTCCCACATCTACCATAAAAAAACTCCTCCAGAAACTAAAGCCATGCTCTAATGCCCCAGACAATATTCCTTCTTACTTCCTTAGCATAACCCCTGAAGCTATAGCCTACCCTATTAGTATTCTAATCAACCGCTCTATCCAAGAAAGCATGGTACCCCAAATTTGGAGAAAGGCATTTATCATACCATTGCATAAAGGTGGCAATAATAACAATATTACAAACTTCCGTCCCATAGCTATTCTGTCTCCCATCTCTAAACTCCTAGAAAAATGTATCCATTTGCAGCTCCTACCTTACCTCTTAGACAATCACCTGCTGACTCCAACTCAGCATGGCTTTAGACCCAGCCATAATACTATGACAGCCCTCCTCTCCTTCCTAGAAACTATAAATAAAGCCCGGGACTCTGGACACATTGTTTCTACCCTTCTACTAGACCTCTCAAAGGCCTTTGACATTATCTCTCATAAACTATTCCTAAAGAAACTCTCCCAACTTAACTTATCTCCTTCCTCATTAAACTGGTTCTCTAGTTACTTATCTAATAGAGCTCAAGCAGTTAAATGGAAACAAGCCACCTCCTCATTCCTTAATACCCCAACTGGGGTCCCCCAAGGTTCCATATTGGGTCCTCTTCTATTCAACATCTTCATAAATGACTTCCGTAATTCCATCCCATTCTCTAATATTACTCAATATGCAGACGATTCAGCTATTATCTGCTCGGCCACATCCATCCCTGTACCCCAAAAACTTACACAAGACGCATTCTCAATCACTGAACAATGGATGAGGAAAAACCACCTAGCACTAAATGCTTCTAAAACCAAATTAATGGTATTTACACCCTCTAAACACATCTCTATCAATCCAAACTCTTTTTTAATCACTAGTAACAACAACACAACCTTGGAATTGGTGCCAGAGGCTAAGTTACTTGTGGTTCAAATTGATAGCTTAAATTCAACTCCCACATACAACTTAACATCAAAAAAACTCATCAAAAACTAGGCATGCTCTACCGACAAAATCGTTTCCTTACACCCTCTACTAAAATCACTCTCTCTTCCACATTCCTGATTCCCTCTCTTCTTTATGGAGCCCCACTCCTGACTAACTTACAATCTTCCCTCAAAACACAACTTTCCTTATGCTATAATAAAATAGCCAAATTCGCTACTAGTCATAAAGCATCTACTCACCATTGTTCTTCTCTCCACAAACTGGAATGGCTAGAACTACCCAACCAACTCATCTATTCTCAACTTACTCTTGCTCATAAGCTCATTTTCAAACCCTTCCTTTGTCCATCTCTCTCCTCTGCCTTTAAAATACACATGCCCAATAGAGTACTCAGAACTAATAACCAAAACCTAATTGAATTATACAAACCAATTCGACCCCCAGGTAAAAATCTGCTATCCTATAGTCTAGCTCGTCTCTGGAATTCCCTACCTCCAGCTATTCGTACCACCTTCAACCATTTTACATTAAAAAATCCCTTTACTCTCATCTACTAACCCAGTGGGAATGCTCTTGCACTCACCCTTCATAAATGAAGACTGCCTTTACCTCCTTCCTCCTCCTTACCTACAATTTCCTTGTTTCTGCCTCTCCTATAGTATTACTCTGTATCCTTTAGCTAACTTCCTTACTCAAAATGGCTGTCAGTATCTCCACTGAAATGTTTCCATCTCCTAATCAGTTTCATCAGTAATTGCACCTAAATGTTATACTCTTACTATATAATTTTGTAAATACTGTAATATGAATTGCTTCTATAGTATGTACCATCTGAAATGTTGATCACCAGTATAATGCTTAACTATGTAATTTTGTAAATATTGCAATACATATCCAAAAACTATGTAACCTTGTTTCTGGAGCTTTTCTCCCCAGGACTCCATTGAAAATGGGTTCATCTTGGCCTAATGGACTATCCTGGTAAACCAACTGCAAATAAATAAATAAATAAATGTTGTGGTTTGAAATGATGCTGAAGGCCAGGCATATGATTTAATGCTGAACAGTACAGCCATGCATTATAAAGGGTTATAAAATAGCAATAAGCATTGTTCTGATTAATTAATGATAAAGCAATGGCAGGCAGGCCAGGCTATAAATAGATCCAGACCTCAGCCTCACAATATTCCATGGCCATGTTGTTATATTCTGTAATTTAACATTTTCCATGCTACACTGCATTAGAAAAAAATGAAAAAAAAGAAAGCCAAACACAGTTTGCTAAGTTCTGTCTTAGTGTGTGTGTGTGTGTGTGTGTGTGTGTGTGTGTGTGTGTGTGTGTGTGTGTGTGTGTGTGTGTATATATATATATATATATATATATATATATATAGATATACATGTATATCAATTTTCATATAGATAGACAAATGGTTTACTATCAAAATGTGGAATGGCACTTACATGAAACTGGGATGGTCGAATGTGTCTTTTCCAGTTTCTGTAATGCCGCTCTGAAAATTGTAGGAATGCACATTAGCAAATGGTAGTGTACATTCGCTAATATGCATTTGACATTCTGGTAATAGATCGCACTACAGTGGGGATCGGGAAATTTACCCTTTTCCTCACTGAAGTGCAATCTCAGAGTTGGAATATATAATATGCAGGGGGAGTACATGAAGGGTGAAGGTGAGCTTGCCCCCCAGCAAAACAGTAAAAACCTGTGCTTCAGAGATACAATTATAATGGCACCTTTACCATAACAGCCTGAGGGTCTGACGTCACCTCCTTGTATTTCAAATTATTATTCAAATGCCGCCTTCAAGGTAATCATGTTCAAGATTCTTTACAAGAAACATTACCAAATTCAACAATACAATGCTATTCAATATCAGTATATATATATATATATATATATATATATGTATATATATATATATATATATATATATATATATATATATATATATATGGTTTCACTTCAGAATCTCAAATTCCTGAAAACACGAACTTCATATGGTCGAGACCATATGACCGAGTTTTCAGAAATTCGAAATTCTGAAGTAAAGTTAAAAAAAAAAAACAAAAAAAACAGTCAAACACATTGTTTCTGCAGGGGAGGGCAAGCCCTCCTGCACCTGCCACACCCCCTACTTAAATATACCAACTGCGAGATCACACTACAGTGGGGTAAAGGGAATTCTCCCATTCCACGCTGCATGCAGAGCACAGAAAAGGAGCTTTCCCATTTCATCACTACAGTGCGATCACAGAGATGGCATATTTAAGTAGGGAGGGTGCAGGGGGGCTCCCCCCCCTGTAAAAACATTATATTCAAGTAAATACATTTTTTTTAACACTTTAGAATTTTGAGTTTCTGAAAACTCGATCATATGGCCTCGACCATATGAGGTTCGAGTTTTCAGTTATTTGAGATTCTAAAGTGTTCCTATATATATATATATATATATATATATATATATATATATATGCACACACACACACACACACACACACACACACACACACACACACACACACACACACACACAGATATAAAATGCAAAGTGGAATTAATAGCAAAGTCATTAAGAGATACAGAAAAGAATGGGGCTCACTACATACAGTACACTACACAGGCCTCATTAACTACATTTCAGCACAAAGCAACAAGGGAAAAAAAGTACAAGATTTAAGTAAAGCAAACTTGGTCTACTACAAAAAGAAGATAAAAATGTACATGGGGGCATGGCAATTCATATAAACAGTTATTGTTTGCATGCCATTCTGTAATCCACTATGTATGATTACTTGTGCAATCTGCTTTCCATGTGCTTTTAGCACTGATCAAACAAAGAAATGACATGGTGGCAACAACATGAAATACCACAGCCATTACAGATTCAGGTGGTAATAGAGCTCAGAAATGGAATGTTCAACAACTCTGTTAACTGCAGCTACTGTTGTCAGTACCTCTTACTTACCATAGTGTCAGCACCTCTTATTTATCATAGCTTCCTTCCAGGAGTAGGCCACTGAGGTCTGTAAAAACAGCACTGTTATGATTGTAATGCTACGAAGAGCTTATACAGTGCACCAGATAAAAGTGGAAACAAACGAAGAAATAAACACCTATCCATACCTGTTATTAGTTAACTGATGTATATGCTAATGTGCTTCATATTTTACTGAAAATACAAGCATTATAAAAACAGAAACGTTTGACAGGTTTACTGCCTCACTTAGTATAGCTAGCAAATCCATTTTCATATGTTGGGGATAGACAGACATTCCTCATTATCTCATATTGTTGTTATCATTCTTGGTTGATAGAGGTGATTTATGCCTCACATACCTCCAAATTCCACAGCCTCTGCAGGATGGTTACTCTGTGTATTTGCATCCTTCTGAGTGAAAGTTTAGTTCTTATTATCATCTATGAATTATCCAGACTTCGTCTCCAGTTGACAACTCCCTTGCTCACTTCCTATGATTGATGTTATTGTTAACTTTTTTTATCAGGTTTCCTTTTATTAAATATTTGTTTACAAAATATGCAGAAAAAGATAAGAAATATACAGGTGGTACAGTTGACGTTAAAGAGTGCATACCATAAGCATGTAATAATAGTTATCGCCCACTTTACTCATTAACATTCAAATTAGGTAGAGTTACCATTTGTGTAACTATGAGGATATGGTTATATTATAAGTGAGTCCAAGAGCTTTTATCATATAGCAGTTCTCTTGTACATTGTTTTACAATTTAGAATTACCATTTATGTTACTATGAGGATATGGTTATATTATAAGTGAGTCCAAGAGCTTTTATCATATAGCAGTTCTCTTGTACATTGTTTTACAATTTAGAATTACCATTTGTGTTACTACGAGGATATGGTTATATTATAAGTTAGTCCAAGAGCTTTTATCTTATAGCAGTTCTCTTGTTACCATTTGTGTTACTACAAGGATATGGTTATAAGTTAGTCCAAGAGTTTTTATCATATAGCAGTTCTCTTGTACATTAGTTTACAACCGTGAGCAATGTCAGGGGTATAACATCAACCTATATAATGATAACAATCTACTCTACTAAACCTTATATACATATATACAAATATGTCACCTTAATTATTGTGGCTACTAATCTCAACAAAGTGATGTGTTTACTATCTTTATATAATTAGTATTTAGCATACTGTTTATGACAGAATATCAATTAATGCTTTGCAGTACCTTTGATAGTAGGTTTGGTTCTTCTGACTTTTTGTATAAAGATTGTTGGCCAATATATGTTTTTTTGCCATGCTTTTGTATTCTGATCAGGTTAGTCTTGATCTGTCTATCCAGTTTTTTGCTAAGTAAGCTTTTAATAGGGTGCATAGTGTTATTATAATGTGTTTAGAGAAATTATCATTATTGCATTTGAATATATGCAGTATAGCTGTTTCCCATGACAACGTGGATTTTGAATACCCTGATTTGTCTAAAAGGAATCTAAGTGAGCACCATAGTTTACAAACTGTTTTGCAGCTCCAAAAGATGTGGAGGATATCTGTCTCTGTGTTAGGACAGAAGGAGCAATAGGGTGACTTGGATGGGTTGAATTTGTTAAGGTGGACAGGGTATGGTAGGCATTGTTGAAGATCATGATCTGTGTGTATATTAACTTGTTGTATGGTGTCAGTTTCATAGTATTTCTAATAGCTAATTCCTTTTGATTGTCTGCTATGGTATTAACTTTTCTTTCCCAAAACTTTGAAAAAAGAATAGTACTTTGATATTTAATAGCTGCTATTAATTTATATGTATTTGATATCATTTTCTTTTTACTTAAGAGCAATTTTAGAACTTGTTGTGCTAACTTGACATCTTGTTCAACTACATTGATATCTTTGGTCATAGTACTTACTAGGTATAAAACTTGTTTAAATATCAGGTTATATTTATTGCTAGCTTTAGGTAGTTTCATGATATTTTCCATTGGAAGGTTTTTTAATTGGTAAAATTCCCGTGCTGTATAATTTTTTATTAAAGGGTATTTATCTAGATTTACTGTAGTATTTGCTAGTTTTATATCTGGGATGTTATGTATTGGTTGCAAAAGCGTAATTGTGTCTTTTAAATTTATTGATATCAGTAGCTTCTTGAAAATTTCAGTTTATTAAGATTGTGTACATTTTTATTGTCTTAAGAGTTTCTTGTTTTAAGAAGGGAATCATTTTTGGATTAACTTTATAAGTTATAATATCCCAATGAAATAATTTAATCCATAATGGGTACCATTCCTTTTCTATTGGGTCATGATTTGCTATCTGCATGATGTGACTTGTATTAATAATTTCATAGTATAGCTGAAAATCAGGAAGGCCTAGGCCTCCGTTTTCTTTTGTGGTATTAGCTTATTATAGCTAATTCTTGTACTTTTTGGATACCATATGAACTTTGCCAGTCAAGCTTTTATCTTGTTGAAGAAGGTAACTGGAATTTTCATGAAAGTGGCATTCAGATGGTATAAAATCTTAGGCAACATGTTCATTTTTATAACTGAAGCTTTTGATAAGGTAGATAGTTTAAGCTTTTCCCACTTACTAATGTTACTAACTATATTTGACCACATTTTACCTATATTATTATTGAACATATCTGATTGTGTTTGGCTAAAATTTATACCTAAATACTTCAAGGTATATTGCACTTTAACATTAGTCTCTGGAAAGTAAAATTCTTTATGTCCCGGTGGGTTAATTTGATAAATGATTGACTTCTTAGGATTCATTTCATAGTTGGATACCATGGAAAACTTATCTATGGACGACAGGATTCTATTTAAATCAGTATTGGGATATTCAAAGTAAATATTGAGATCATCTGCAAAAGCTGTATATTTTATTTGAGTTTTGATACAGAGATAAGATATTGGTATGTTCTCTGGGTAATTTGCAGGAGTAATGCTTCTATATAGAAATTAAGCAGGTTTGGTGAGAGATGGCATCCCTGTCTGGTTTAATTTGTTATTTGTAATGGGTTAGAAGTTTTCTTATTAATATAAAATGTTGTAGCTGCTTTAGTATATAATGTTTTAATAATTTTTATGTATTCATTTTGGAGTCCAAATTGATAAAGTACAAAGAGGAGGAATTTTTGATTGACTCTGTCAAAGGCTTTTTTTTCATGTAGTGATAATGTGTATTTTGGGGATTTGTCCTTGGCACATAAGTGGGTTAGGGCATTGATGGTTAATTTGTTGTCCTTTACTTGTCTCTGACTCATAAAGCCTAGCTGTTCAGGTGCTATTTTGACTGGGGCTACTTTCTGTATTCTTTGTGCTAAAATTGTTGAAAATATCTTGATATCCAAATTTATCAGAGCTATAGGTCTATAGTTGTTCGGATTTGTGGGTTCTGTATTCAGGTTTGGGGTAAGTACGGTTTTGGAGTTGTTCAGATAATGGTCTGATATCCCAACTTTTATTATATAGTTGTATAATTTTAGAAGTATTGGTGATGTTATTAATTTTTTAGTTTCAGTGTCACTGTGTCTTAGAACAATGTCTTCTGTGTATTTCTTAGAAAAATGTTCTAATGTTTCACATAGTGGTTCTCAAGTTAGAAGCTGTATAATTCTGAAGAGCCTCCAAATTTGCTTCTTTTTCATGGGGCAAGCCCTAGTGATCTGATTTAATAGGAGGGTGGAAATACTTAAGGCAGCCTAGTTCTTTGTTATGACGGTCCTCTGAGCCTGTCATTTACATCTTAATGTAACTGACATCACTGCTCTGAATGACTGTGCTACTCTACCCATTCAGTTAGAAAAAACTAATGAATATTAGATATAAATTCAGTCCATTCTATAAATCATCCATCTATCAATTCATCCATTTCCCTAGTCATCTATCCAGCCCACAACCCAATTTTCTTTGCAGTTGTCCTGCTTGTAGAATATTGTATGCATCACTTTAGGGTAGTTATTACCTTTATTGGGTTCCTGGCATCTATCTAGCCAGCAACCCAATTTTCTAAACTATTATCAGATTATAGACTATCATGTGCATCAATTTTTGGATGGGTGCTATCTTTATTGGGTTACTTGTCATGTGACTGCAGGTATACAAAGTCTTTTGAGTAAAACTGTTGATATGAATGAACCTCGTGATCTCTGTCTTTTCACTGTAGATAATTTTTGATTGTACTTCACCAAGAAGAACACGTTATGTGGTGTCAAAACAAAAGTTAATTGTATAAAAACATGTCTTCCTACTCAACATCTAGTCCAAAATTTCAGAAAAAAACCTTCAGAATGTCTTCCTTCAGCCACAAATGTCTCTGAAGCAGCTTAAACAGGATGCACATTATTGCCATTTATACTGCAGGGGTACCAGTGAAAGGACAATGTGTAATGCTTATACTGCAGGGGTACCAGTGAAAGCACAATGTGTAATGTTTATACTGCAGGGGTACCAGTGAAAGGACAATGTGTAATGTTTATACTGCAGGGGTACCAGTGAAAGGACAATATGTAATGTTTATACTGCAGGGGTACCAGTGAAAGGACAATATGTAATGTTTATACTGCAGAGGTACCAGTGAAAGGACAACATATAATGTTTATACTGCAGGGGTACCAGTGAAAGGACAATGTATAATGTTTATACTGCAGGGGTACCAGTGAAAGGACAATATGTAATGTTCCTCCATATCCTTGAAAGGACACTATGGGCCTCAAAGGAAATAAGCAGTCCTGAGAGAAAATGCTTAAGCAAGCTGTGACCCTGAGAAAAGTTCCTTATTTATAAGTCATTCATTTTCACTAGAAGTTAGGAGCACAAAACATAGATGCTTATGTGACTACCTTTTCAAAATTAGTAAAGGAGTGCGAGTGTGGTGACTTTTGTGATTCGGTCTTAAGAGATCGAATCATTTGTGGCTTTAAAAATGACCCAATGAGAGGCAGTGTGTTGTGAAACTCAGACTTGAAACTAAATAAAACAGCTGTCATATGGCAGAGTGAGTAACATGCCAAATATGCAGTTAAAAGGTCTAACTAGTAATTTGGAACTGTGTAAAATTAAAGCTAAGAATAATGAAGTAAAACACGTTCAGAGAAAAATGGCATAAATATAAAAATGAAATATAGAAATCCATGAACTATCTAAGATGGTATCAAGAAGCAACCATACGGTTTGGAATAAAACCTCATGTACATGCAAGACAAAAGAATGAGTAAAGCATGGAATCAAAATTTCAGGCTATGTGGAGATTAGAACCATTATTCAAAGATATGTAGGCAATGTAATAAGTCTGTTATTTAAGATTTGCATGTTTTTGAGTTTATAGAGGAAGGACATAATAAACATTTATGGGTATGAACTGCATAAGAAGGGTTAATAAACGATAGAGACAACAATGAGAGCACTGACTGGTTAGTTATGTGCATGATTCAGAAAATGTGTTATTAGTGGTGACCATATGAAATATCGGGACCCGCTAGAGTGAGTCTTGAATCACATTGACTGAATGGCTGAAAAACAGACTTGCATATATTAAGTCCGAGATGGTCATATCTTGAATTATTCCCTTATCTCTGAGGTATGGTGATCTCAGAGTTGGCATGTATTAGTTCAGCATGTACTGGTGGCTTGTCCCCTGCAAAAAGGAATTTTGAAGGAAAATGGTGATCTTCAAGAGTCACTGGCTTGTTGGCACTCAGGTGGGAGCTGTTATTTGCACACTAGATGCAGGAGAAGAATTAAATATTTTATTAGAATCTTGTTTTAAATCATTAAAGTGACATATATTGTGCATTAGTCTGTATTCACCTTGCTTACATTTTCTGCTTATAAGCATAAGCTTATGGTTTAGATTTTGCTGACTTGTGACCCGAATCACAGAAAATGTATGCTTGTGATTCAAGCTGTTCCTTTGGAAAATATAGTGAATCAAACAAATATTCTGGGTCACTTAGCATGTGACAAGCCTGACCTGACAAAGTTACATACAGATGCAAAGTAGCTTACGCAGTCATACAAGACCATCAGTGTTTCTTCTATGCAATTCCAGAAGGCTTGTCCCAGTGTTAGTTGAAATGCAATTATCAATACATCAAGAAGAAGTAATCAGTATTCAAGTCAACTCAAATAAGTAGCAACAGATACTAATATGTTTTAATTAATTTTATTTAGAACAAAGTACAGATAAAATTTTAAGCAACAAATAGAATAATATGTACTTTCTATATAGGTATACTATAAACAACATCAGAATGCTGCCCATACATATACATAACTGTTAACTAATATCAACCACTATCTATGAATATGTTAACTAACATCAATTGAAGATAAAATTATTGTATTAACTCATCATAAATCCTTAATCAAACTGTATTCTTGGGCACTGCACAATGTAGACGTTGGTCTCTTAGAGTAACAGTGAGAGTCAGAGTTTATATCTTTATCAAGCTATTTCCAACATTTAAAAATCGTTGCTGTGATCATAGTCTGGACTCATAAAAGCCATTTTTCTTCTAGAGTTGTAAGATGTATTACCCAAAAATTTAGATTGTCTGCTGGAGAGAGTTTTGCCTCATGCCCAGGTGACTGCTGCATGTACATGTACCCAGATAGTTTGAATATTTTGAAATGCCCACAGCATGTGGAGGTGGCCTGTATCTTCTCGGCCATATCTCAAGCAGCTCTCCCTCCTCATTTCTCAGTTGCAAAGGTGTGGCATGCCTAAAGTGTAACTTCTTAAAGTGGGTAAAAAAAGTGGCTGAAGTCCATTGCATCATTTGTTATTGTTAACATCTATCTAATATCCCTTTCTAGCATTTGGTCCATTTATGTTGATCTTTATCAAAACCAACAGGGCCACAATCCTCCAACATATTATAAAACAGTGAGAGCAAATGGTGTTTTGGGGTTGACAGTGTTGAAGTCAGTCTCAAAGGTTTTGTTGAAGCTTGAGAGAGTTTGGTATTGCCATCGAGAGTACATCAACATTCTACCAGTAGTAGGGGTCCATAACTTCCTGGTGCATAAAGCCCCACCATTTATGGAGAACACTGTCAGTCCAATAAGCCCAAAAAAGGCTTAACCTCAATAGCAGTTTGGTTGTTTACCCATATCATCATACATATATTCACAGAGTTAGGCATATCTCTTTAAGTCAGGAAGTCCTAGTCCTCCACATATTTTTAGAAGTCATAATATTTTCCTAGCTATTCTGGGATGTCTGTCATCCCAAAGAAAATAGAGGATTTTTTTGGAGTTTGTTAATTAGAGGATGGCTGTCTAGCTGTGGTATAGATCAAGTCAGGAAAATATATTTTGGGAAGAAAAACATATGCACTGCTGCAATCTTAGTAAAGGGAGTTTTGACTTAGACCAAATACTTATTTTCTTTCTGCAGAAGTCAGTGAGGGGATGCATGTTGTCTATGCATAGGTTCAAATGGACTAGAGCAATTGTTGTTAGTGATGACCTGAGCCATTGGTTTAGTATGCTGAGTTTTTTATCAGTTCATAAACATGGATAGAAAAGCAAATGTTTCTAGTAATCTCCAAAAGTATCTACAGTGGAAAGAGTCAAATATTTTGTTAAAGTTAACAAACAGCATGGCCATAGGTTTATAACTGTGTTCATTGAATTGCTGCACATTATAGTACAATAATCGTATACCTGGAATAGCTTGTCTTTTTTATACAAAACCCTGGTGTGTATATTAATGAGGTTTTGAATTATTTTCCAAATTCTGGCTGTGAGCATATTGGTGAGTATTTTGGAATCTACTGGCGACAGTGTGATGGGTTGGAGTCGAGTGGGTCTTTCCCTTATTTTGGAAATATATTTTGCTATACATACTTGGATGGGAAATTCTTCCTTAGATCAACTCTCACTGAACAACTTTAGTAGGAACCTGCTAAAATCCTTATCCATAGTTTTGTTGAGCTCAATCTGAATTCTAAGAGGTCTTGGAGCTTTTCACAATTTCACTAAGAGTATTGCAGTTCAATCTCATCCCTGATAAGCGGTTTGATAAGTTTCTCCTTTGGTCTTGTTTGGATGCTGTGCCATTTGGTTTTCTTTGAGAAAGCCTGTCATTTGTCATCTTAGAGGTCTGGAGCATTGTGTTATATACCAATACAGATTGCAGTCGTATGCATATTAATATCATCGGCTGAGTCGAGAGGAGCACCATTCTCATCACTTATAGCTAGTATGAAGTGCGTTCGTCCACACATCCTAAGGCATTGTGACACAGGATTATCAGAGTGTATTTGCCTTACCCAGTATAGCTATTATATTACCTCCCACTTGTAATGTTCATTAAGGTAGTTGAAATTTTTTCTCTCTCCTTGTTAAGTCTTAGTTCCCTACATAACACTGTGTCTATAAAGTCACATTCCAGATATCAACTCATAGTCTCCTTTAACCTTTATTCTGTAATGCCCAAACTATTATAAAAACATTGTCTCTCCAGCAAACCAGGTGTTTAAACCATAAATGTCATTCAGATCCAAACACTATTACTGATTCTTGCCAAAAGGTAGAGATCAATTGCCTAAGGTTTTTGGATTCCCTAGGCTTCTAGAAAATTAGGTCTGCCCTAACGCGGCTGTTTGCCAGGGGAGTACCACTTCAGTGTTTTTCTAGAGGCAATACAAGTAATTTATGCTGCAGTGAAAGAAGCTACAAGTCTTCAGGAGAGAACAGAGCAAGAAATAAAAAAATGGGGAGCCTCACCAGTGGCAAAGACCATGCAGGGGTAAGGATCATAGGAGGTTACTAGTCCTGGAATATGGGAGTCAGTGGCTGATATCAGCTCACCCAGCCTGAGCTAGTGGTGGCTCATCTAGAGGGGAGCCATAAGTGTTTTACTCATGGAGTGTTAGCATACTAAGTAAATTCTTCCAATGATCCAGCAGTGCACTATGTATATATCAAGGAAGTCATGTGACATTCCATATGCGTAATAAGTAAATACTTCCAGTGGTGCACTATATATACCAAGGAAGTCATGTGACATTCCACATGCATATAAGTAAAAACTTTCAGCAGTACACTATATATAGACGAGTGGATGGGAAACAGAAAGTTTACCCTGGGGATCACTTCAGTGGCTGTGCTGAACAGAGGCACAGGGAACTAATCTAAGGGGGCGGCGAAAGCCAACACATTCTGGCTATGTTTATAAATACCTTCAGGCAGATAGCCTAGTACCTACCTATGAACCTATATATGCCAAGCATGTAAAATTGCACACATGCTTCCAAATACATGCACAGCTGCTGCAGGGGTAAGAGCTCTAGGGGATGGGGGGGTAAGTTTGTAGGATCGAGCAGACTAGCCCACCCTCAACCACTTGGTTTTTGCCTCTCTAGGGGATTAGCCTGATAAGGACCATACACTCAGAGAATGACTGAGCTATACAGCTTTCACCCTGACTGGATGTGATTAGTTATCACCACAAAATAAAATGGAGTACAGGAAAAGAAGCCATTTGATAAGATCCTGTGGATGGAAGGAGAATGAAGACCACTAGAAAAACTTTTAAGCAAGTTAAGCTAACTTAATTATGTTAATAGCATAGTTACAGGTGTGAATCAAGACAAATGTAGGATTTGTGTATACCCCCATTACCTGCTGTGTACTCTTAAAATGTTTTCTGCATATTTTTTCTGTAACAGATATTAATCTACTGTTTTTGCAAACGTTTTTATACTGAGGTTGGGAAATTAACCTTTTTTCTACTGTAGTGCAATCTTGGAGTTGGTATATTTAATTTACAGTGGGTGTGGGGGCAGAGCCTCCCACATGGGTGGTGCAGGGGGGCTTTCCCTCCTGCAGAAATGTAGTAGAAAGTGTGATTGTTAGTTAGGTGTTGTTATAGGTGGAGAGGATGTTATTTATATATGTATTGTAGTTTCCAATGTTGTGAAGCACACTTTCAAACTTTCAAAGTTTTGGGATTGAGATGTTTTGGTCTCAATGTTATGAAATTCAACATTATAATATTTCAATGTTTTGAATTAGACCCTTATTTTATATATATATATATATATATATATATGGATCTACCTGACAACACCGACAAACCACAACACCGGCAATGAAATCAGACACACCACATAACCGAACGTTCACAAACAAGAAACCTCACATGCCCGACACACCATAATACCGACACAATACCGACAATAAACAAACAAAACAATTCCCCTGTCCAAAAAGCACACACACAACACAAGCACACCAAAATCCTTACAAACGCACACTAAACCTCACATACACAACTATCTACACCCTTAACCCAAACCCTAACCCTAAGGTCCTTCACTATCGCACACTTACCTAACCCGCCCCTTAACCCTAACTCACTTAAACCGCCCCTAACCCAAAGACTATCACTATCGCACACTTACCTAACCCGCGTCCTAACCCTAACTCACTTAACCCACCCGTATCCCTACACACCGTCAATATCGCACACTTACCTTACTCGCACCCTAACGTCCGTCACTACCGCATACTTACACAGCCTTTTCCCATGTTAGTCTTCTCAGCGTCGGGGTTTTCATCCGTCGGTCTTCTCAGCGTCGGGGTTTTCATCCGTCGGTCTTCTCAGCGTTGGGGTTTTCATCCGTCGGTCTTCTCAATCTTCGATCTTCTGGTGTCGGAGATCTCCTTGTCGGCGTTCTCAGCTGTCGACATTGTCAGGTGCTCCTATATATATATAGCCACATAACTATGGGCTAGGCTTATAAATGCCCTTGGGCAGATAGCCTAGTATGAACCTATGAACCTATGAACCTATATATATATATATATATATATATGTATATATAATGTGTAAAGGAAAATTGTATCAATGGTTTGCCACAAAAATTAGAGTTTTCTAGAGCAGAAATTCTTCTTTGCATCATAACCATTTTATTTTTCTATTTCTTATCTTTAAATCAAAAATTAAAACTGAAAACTCATTGTGTGCCGCATTGTAAGGAATGCACTTTTTGCTACCTCCTGAATTACCATAATTATGTAATTTATTTTGATGGCATTAACTGTATACAGAAATAAAGAGACTCTCTACAGGACCCTGGAGTCAACTCACCACATGATGTGCGTTGAGCAAAAGAAAACAGAAAAATAAAGCATCTAAGAGTAAAACAAGCTCATCTTTTGTCACATTTTGCACATCATGGTTGGAAGTCATTCTATTTATACTGGGGCTATGGGAAAAAATGTAAAATGTAACATCACATTCTTTTTATCATAATTTTATTCCCCACCTGGGATAAGTCCTTTGATTGCCTCTGTAGCTGTGCAACATTTGCATTTTTTAACAATAAACCAGCAAAGCATTTGAAACACTTCATTTTATTAGTTTCACATGTTGGAGCCTGTTGCCAGTTTTCTTTGCTGCTATTGCCCCTATTAATTGTATTTACAACGCAGCTCTATGGGCAACACTGCCAACCTGCCAGCAGGGAAAAAACAGCACAGAGTTAGTATCAGTAGATTAGAACTTCTGTAATGTAATGTTGAATCATCTCAGCAGGGACAAGTGGATTGGCATTGCTAAACAGATAGGATGTAATTACTTATTTACAATAGGAACATCAGTGACATTGAAGTACAAGACTTAAAAGGATTCACATCTTATTACCTCAATAGCCTAAGTAGCTGACAAAGTCTATGTGCAATTGTACAAACATTTTATTCAAGGTGCATTAATTCTCAGAAAATAACTCATTTAACCAGTCAGGTAACGTTATTAGATGGGTCTCAGAAATACGTATGGCATAGTTTGAAGGTGGGTTTTATTCACAAGGCAGCAATCAATACCAAAAGCTTGCAGCTCCAACTACAGCCAAAATCAAACTCAGTACATTTTCCAAACAGGCATTCCAGCAAAATGAGTTTCTCAAATCATAGTTCGACTAGTAAAGTAAATACTCAATTTAGGATGCTTTTAAGTAGACTGAAGCCAGCCACTAGTAAATGGTCTATCACCAGCATGATGTTATCCCATTCTCACTATGACTAATTATTGGTGTATTATACCAGAGTAGCATATTCTTCCTGCAATGGGCAAAATGGCCTGAGTCAATTCAGTACAGCCACAATCATGTTCTGCCATCCAGTGACCGAGTCATCTGGCGTTCCTTTTAATTATGTCAATATTTATTTCTAAATAAAAAAATCAATGCACGGGTGGGTTATACATTATCTCCCTGCCATTGTTGCTGCCCCTATTCTAAATATGCCTGTAATGCAGAAGTAGCATGTAATGAGCCAACAATATGTGGTACTGCATTTAATACATTTGTGTAGTGCCCATGATATTGGCATGTACTAGCCATATACCCCTGTCATATGCACATAACCATGTGCCTTTAGGGTTGGTTTACATATGTTACTGACAGAACAGCACTGCACAGAAGGGGCCTCTGTATTTGCCAGTCATACACTTATATATATGTATCTGATGGTGAATTAGAGCACATTACTGACTAGCTACAAGGGGCTCAATATTATGGGATGTATGGTCAAGGAGAAAAAAAGTCAGAATGGCATCAAAAGTAGAATAAAAAGTGCTGTCGCCAAATGGCACAAAGTGTTGGGAGTAGTGCATGACAGAAAAATGTCAAAGAAGCCAAAAGGTAAGGTGTACATAACAGTGGTGTAAGCAGAGCTTCTCTATTGCACAGACACCTCTGCATCTACTGTCCACATTACTTTAGGGGACACCCTCCCTTTAGTCAGAACTGTAAGAGGACAACATGCTGTTGATAAGAAATGGCATACAATCTGTGAGTGATGGCATACAAACTGTGAGTGATCACATACAAACTGTGAGTGATGATATACAGACTGTGAGTGATAGCATACAAACTGTGAGTGATGGCATACAAACTGTCAGTGACGGCATACAAACTGTCAGTGACGGCATACAAACTATGAGTGATGGCATACAAACTGTGAGTGATGGCATACAAACTGTGAGTGATGACATACAAACTGTGAGTGATAACCAGTTATTGCCAAGACTTGTGTTACTTGCTTCTTACTCACTTCAGTGGCCTTGCTTGACAAGGGCACTGGCAACTAACTTTGGGTGGCATGATGCCAGGGAATGTTCTTGGGCTAGGTTTATATAGGCTCCAGGGCCTTGTACAACCTATGAACCTTAGTTTCTGGAATAGGCCAGGTTATCACTGTTTCTAGTTTTTCTTTTGTTTTTGGAGTTCTAACAATTGCTTTACCTATAACTTACCCTAAATATTTTACCTTTATCAAACTTAACCTGCTTTAAAAGCATTAACAGGTAGTCTGGCTTGTTTCATGGGGTCTAATATAGCCTGTACCACAGCTGTATAGGCTGTTAGAGGGATCTGACTATATCACTTTGTTAAGGCTAATGCATTCAGGAATCTTGTCTTCACCAACCGTTCTATTAGTACATCAGCACTAGACACTGTGCAGCGGCCAGTTTTTAAAATGCTGTTCAGCTTCCTAAAATCATTGTAGAACCTGACTGTTGTATCAGGGTTGTGATTAAGACTATGAAACTGCTCATTCTGCTTTTTGACTCCTTTATCAACCATCTCAAACTTTTGTTGTGCTTCTCTTACACAGCCTTTCATTGTGACTTTGGTGTTCTGTCAGGTTTTAAGTTAACCTTGGTATCATGCTGGATTTTGTTCTGCCAGATGGTTTTGAAAATATTTCTTTGTTTTTTTAACAGTTACTTCCCTGTCTCTTATTTGTGTGGCATACAGGTCAGTTTTCTTTCCTCACCACAACTAACTGTTTCTAAAATTAACCTAACTACAGAGGTCATCACTTCTTTCCATGTTTTCAGAACATGTTATAGCTGTTCTGCCCTTCTCTTTACAGTCCCTCTATAACACTTTTTCAAATGGACCCTGAATTTCGGCCCAAACTTCAGTTATCTGCCGAGGGCACCACAACTAACATTTGGTCTGTAGCTCTAAATGACCTGATCTTTGCCCTTCTATTATGCTCCTCTTGATGTGAAGCCTGGGCACTTTCTATGCATCCAATGTGATGGGCATCACCACTTTCAGCCGGTCTTATAAGATGGCATAGCAAGATCATGAGTCTCATTTTGTCTCACACATACACACACACACACACACACACACACACACACACACACACACACACACACACACACACACACACACACACAAACACACACACTCTGTTACAATGAACATTTGACATGATTTCAAGTTCTAAATGGAGGCAAATTAAAGTTATATTAAACTGTGGATGGTTAACAGCCTTGATGCAAAGCCCTAGTGCAGAGACTTCATTGTTTAATATAAAACTTTGGGCATTTAATTAATTTCTTTAGTCTATTTTATTTACTCATTTGATAACTGGATAAATAAACTGATTCTTGTGGATATTGTTTACTCAAAGCTTCTGCGGTTCTCATTTTTCTTCAGAATTACAAGTAGACACACAAAAAAAGCAATTTGTTTTGTTTCAAAAATGGCAGCATTTTCTATAATTTCCATAAAAAAGAAAGCTACACATTTGACTTTTTTGTGTGAAATGTGCCTTTTCTGTAAGTAGCTGTAACCATGGATATAATTATAATAAACAGTACAAGGCATAGGGATTGCATGATGCTTGATCCCCTACTTAAAAAAGAAAGTTGAACACATTTGCAGTTTTATAACTTGTGTTGTATCTGAACCAGAATATTAGCCATTTCTGAGATGCCCATATCTATTCATAATTGTTTTGGTGTATAGACTGTATCTTTTTCTTCTGAAGTGGACACTACCATTTAGGTTGCCCTCTCTGAGAAACTTCCAGAATTAACATCCTAACAAACCTGTGATATTTTAAGCTGCAGACTATACTGTTGGTGGGGTTTTGCTGTCTGACTCTAGGGAGAAAAAATAATTTTGCATATTCTTTTGATGATGTTTTACCTTAGGCATTACAATATCCTTCAAGGACTCCTTAAATGTTTTCACAAATGCTTCTTTCTGTTAGATCAGCTGGTTCAGTCATAAAGAGGTCCATCTCCAGTTTTGTTGCTGTCAACAAAGCGAATCAGTTCAGTTTCAAGAGATTAATTCAAGAAAGCTGAGTTGAGATCGACTGACCAAATGGTCTACTGACAACATTTTAGCATCATTTTTGTTGGAGTCAGAGTCCCCACATCCTCCATGCAAGGAACTGTGGCCATTGAAGCTCCTGTTGATTTACATCTGAGTTTTGCAGAAAACAATTTATTTTATTGCCCTCCCTCCTGACCTGCCACTGATCATATGAATATGTTGAGAGTCACCACATCCATGCCCTCACAGATGCCCCCATGGCTCTAAATTGGATATTCTCAGAAATATCCCTTCACTGGGTGGCCCCTGTCTTCTTGGGCTGAAGAATTAGGGTTCAATTCCAAGCAATATGAGGACCTAATAGAAAGCTGCAGATTGGGTGCCAGAAACCATCATCCTGCAGCAGCAATGGTCTGAATTCATACTCTAGTAAAGAGGTGTATAATGACATCAGCAAGTCCTTCACTTGATGTATAATGACATCAGCAAGTCCTTCACTCCCCTACTAAATTGCTGAGTTGTAAGGCTTCTGGTCTTCTGCAAATGTCATGCAGACAATGGTTCTCTCCACTCCCCATCAGGGTAGGAAAGCTAATCATTAACCACTTAATCATATTCCTGCCCAACTCTTGTTGGTCCTATCAGTGACCTGAACCCACTCCTGAGTCTACATCACCAGTCAAATAGATGAATGCCATGCCTTTGTGCTACTGAGCATGCTTCAATGGTATAAAAGTTAAAGAACAGTTATACCCTAAACATGTTTCCTTTTCCTAGAGTGCATTTTCTTCTCTAAAAATTGACCCCTTCTCTGCATCACATAAAAAGTGTCTTTGCATTTTCTGTCCTTCTTTGGCATTTCTGCACTATTTAGTTTGTTCAGTGAACAACATCTTGGATTTCAATTAAATTTTGTAAAGATTTCTTCAGTCATTTGCTTTCCTGTCTCTAAAACCATAGTGTCCATCACATTTTATGACAATTGGTCCAACAAATGCCCACATTCACAAAGTATTTGTAGGTTGTTGTTATTTATCTTCCATACGAGTAACAAAATAACTAAAAGTCTGGGAATACACAGATCATGTACTGTGTGCTAACATTCCCAGCTCTCTGCTCTCCCATCTAGGGCCACAAACCTATTTGGTATTTGAGAATTTACAGTTTTTTTTTTTAACAGTGTTGTCATAGTGTGAAGAAACCTAATGCAAATGACAGAAAGACAGGCTTAATGAGGAAGATCCCTGAAGATGGACTGGGTCCTAGCTCTTCAAAAATTATAACCTAAGGACTATTTTGTAGCAAAATATGAAAGGACTTATTGTAGTATACTTAAAACATTGCAAAAAGACAACACAGAGTGCCACTATAATGAAATTACTAACACCCTGTCCATGGATCCTGAAGGAAAGTATTGTCTGAGTACTGTCATTCAGGATCCATGGACAGTACGAAGGAAAGTATTGTCTGAGTACTGTCATTGTAAGTAAATGCAAAGATAATCTTGAATGGGAGAGAAGGGCATTACAATTTTATATTTTGAGGAACTGCAGTTCTTTGTGAGAAAGAGAAATAATAGCTCATAACAAAATCATGGTATTATGATTATCCCATATTGTTAAAATCATTTTTGTTTTATTTTAGAACAAAACAAAACTAGTAGTGACTATTTATAATGCTACAAAGGCAATAGTGTAACACAGAATATCAAGAAAAGATCAAAAATATTTTGTTCAGTTTCCAGTAATGGTTCTTCAAAAGTTTCATCAAATGACTGTTTAATCAGTTATTTTCACATAGTCTTTGACTAATAGGTTGTCATATAAGAGGCTTTCCCCATCAATAATCCACCTCTCTTAAGTATGTAGCCTTACATTTGATGCATCTTATGTATGTTGTTGAAGATAAATTTTGAAATAGCTTGGTTATATACCTTACAAATTAATTCATCAGTTTTGCAACTAGTGTGATTAAACTAAACAGCCTGTAGTAAGTTTTTTATTTACATTTAAGTTTGCCATGTGGGACATCTATCTTTCAATCTTCAATTACAACCCCATCTTTCTTTTAGTATATTAAACCAGGCAGCCAGATATTTTAGCACTTTAATACATTTTTTTTGTTGTACTGATGTTTTTTCATAATTCAGCATTGACTTGAATTGTCCTCTGTAGTACTGTCTATTTTTAGTTGTAAGTGCTCTTTCTGAAGCAGTACCTACATACTCTTTATTAGATCTTGCAATATACCACAAAGGAATAACGCTATAAGATGCAAATGAGCTTCTTCCTTTACTCTTGGTTTTGATTTCCTTAGTCCTCAGTCAAAAAACGTAAAAACATCCCACAGTAGATGCATAGTGGATCCAAATGAAGAAACCCTAGTAGAACAGAAAAATATCTCTGTAAAAATATCTGCTATCCCACTTTGAAACACTGTGAGAATGTGCACCACTGACAAGGATATAAAAGTGTTTCAGCACATTTGCTCTTGACATTGTTAGCACAGGACAGACCTCACTAGATGTACATGTTTTTCCCTTATTTGGTTTCATTTTCACCATTTAAGTGGAGAGTGTAGCTATGGTCTGAAACACTTGACTTATAAAACCCCTGATGTGTATTGCCACAGGAATGAGCACCAAATACATTTCAAACGAAAGAGCAAAAAGATTGCATGGCAGAAGTATACAGTGACAAATCCGAATCACTCTAAACAGAGAAACAATTTTGTAAAAATGCTTGTAAACTTCCATTGATGAAAGCATCCACTTTTAACCTCTGTGATGCTGACCAAATTACTTAACCAGACAGCATTCATAGTCACTTCCATGTAGTCAGCATAATGCAGTAAAAAAGAAAGTGAAAAACAGGAATATGTCAAACAAATAAAAACATCCAATGATACTCCAATGTATTTATTTTGTTCTCCCATTTCTAAAGCCCAGTCAGATTTTTTCAGTTACTCCAGTAATAAAAAGTAACTTTAACTACATACATTGTTGATATGGCCATTATGGTTATTTGATTCAAGGCACTGCTGGACATGCATTATGGTGTGTTATGCAATGGCAAGTGCAACTTTCCAAACCAGTTGGTTTAAAAACTTCTTACTGGGAGTAACATTTCTTAATTGCTTTTCAGGAAAATATAAACAAGTGATCACCATTTGCATTTCCTTAATATGGGCAGATTATGTGAGAAAATAAATGTAATATTTTTTCCAGTAAACAGTAGCACTAAAATGTATTCATACTACATACCGTGCATGCATTTTCCCTTCACACACTAATGTAAATACAATTTTGAATGTTTATCTGCTTCTCTCCATCTGCATATCTTTACATGCTTCTTACCACTAAGTGTCCAGTGGAAAAATTGGATGTGCATATAGTATGAACCCTGCCACACTTTCTAAAATGAATTATCCTGACCTTTATTATGAATCCATTCTCCTCCTGTCTTCTTATTTTTATCATTCTCGTATGTGCTGTCAGACTTCGTATGCCCTCTACTGTCTTGTTCTTCCCTTTTGTATTCAGACTACCTATTACTTTTTTTTCCCACACTCAATTGTTCCTTAACATGTCATCCACTGGATGATGCACTAGCTGACCAACAATTCTTGTACCTTATTTTTAAGGATGTTAAATCCTCTGAGTCTACCACAAATCCTGAATTTATGTCTTCTGTGTATTTGATGTGTGTTCTATACCCAAGTCCACAGTCACTGAGAAGAGATTGTATAGCTGCATTTTGTTTGCACCTTCCAATAGAAAAACAAGTTTACTGTTAATGTATTCTTACTCAGATATACCAGTGTCATAAATGGTACCCATAGTTATTGTACAGCAAATATACATCAGTTCTGCTGTTTTTGCTTAGATCAGTGGTTCTCAGCAACCTTTTATGCAACCCTAAAGTTCCTCTGGCACATGGGTGGGGCTAAGCCACAAATTTCTGCTAATGCTAAAATGACAAACTCTCCTGTTAGTGGAGATAGAATTACTAGTGTTTCTATCAATAGTTGATAAAGCTGTGCAAACGGTTTCTGTTTAAAGTGTAATATTAAGTCACAATGAAGGGTTCCCTACTGGAAGTGAGACACCCAATGTCACTCTGAAAATTTTGAAAGATAAAAAGCAGTTCCTACAAACAGCAGTGAATTCTGAAAATTTCTATATTGCCTTTAAAGGATTTTTTTGCAAGTGGGTTTTTTACCTTATTCTACCACCTGATTTGGGGGGGGGGGGGTTGTGCTCCCAACCATGCAACTTATGTATACTACCTCCAAAATTGCTGTACTTTAGTAAAAGGGAGTGTGAGATAAGATATAGCACAGTTTTTGAGTTAGTATATATACATATATATATATATATATATATATATATATATATATATATATATATATATATACACACATATATATATATATACACACACACATATATATATATATATATATATATATATATATATATATATGTACACGTATAGGTTCTATATTGGATGCTCAAACTTTCAAAAGTTTGAGTGTCATATGGCCGACACCATATGATCAAAGTTTTGAAAGTTTGACCATTTTAACGGAGATCTCCATGCAGCACAAAATGGGAAGATTTCCCTTTTCTACACTGTAGTGCGATCTTGGAGTTGGTATAATATAAAGAGTGGGGGGTTGTGTGGGGTACAGCCCCCCACTTGTGTAGTTTATTTATTTATTTTTTTTATGTTCAAACTTTTAAAAGTTCGATCATATGGTACAACAAACTCCAAATTTAAATCAAAATAAACACAAAAATGAAAAAAATGAACACCCAATCACAATATTTTGTTAGCGCTTTCGTTTACTACTTATAGGTCTGATGAAGTTTACCTATAAGAGGTCTGATGAAGTCTACCTATAAGAAGTAAATGAAAGCACTAACAAAATATTGTGATTGGGTGTTCATTTTTTCATTTTTGTGTTTATTTCGATCATATGGTGTCGACCATATGATATTTGATCTTTTAAACATTGGAGTATCCACTATATAGATACATACATACATATATATATATATATATATATATATATATATATAGATTCACTTCATAATCTCAAAATACTGAAATCCCGAATTTCAGTATATTGAGACCATGAAGCTAAAAATCCATAAACCCGAAACCCCAGAAGTGAGAAATTTAAAACCGCAAATTCTACACTAAACATACTGCAAACACAAACACAAACATACACGTCCCTACACATAGACAAACACCTACCCTACATACAAGTGGGGGGCAATACTCCCTGCAACCACCATGTAGGGGGCTGTACCCTCCCAAACCCCCATACCTAAATATAGTAACTCTGAGGTTGCACTACACAGACAAAGACTCAAAAACACCACCACACAAGCTACACTCCCCTCGCACACACACATCACACTAACAAAACACACAGACACACACTAAAGCCCCTACCCAAAACCCGTACAACACAAACACTTACCTGCATCTCTAACCACCCACTCACACACTGCAACACCAGAATTGCTAATTCCAAGTCTCCGAACTTCGAGAGTTTGAATTTCGCATTTCTGGGGTTATGGTATTCTGCAATTTCCCCTTTCTGGTCCCGGGCTACTGAGTGTAATTTGAGATTCTGAAGGGAACCCATATATATATATATATATATATATATATATATATATATATATATATATATATATATATATATATATATATTCTGTCATATCAAACTTAATAGTCTTACGAATCACACCTGTGGTCCTAGGACTTTGCATAGGTCTCCCCAAACTTGATATTTATTTATTTGTTTAACTAGCTATCATTTGTTGACTCACAGCCCTCTTCATGTCACCCCACATTTTCTATTGGATTTCGGTCTGGGCTCTGGCTGGGCCATTCCAAAACTTTAATTTTCTTCTGGTGAAGCCATTCTTTTGTTGATTTGAATGTATGCTTGGGGTCATTGTTGTGTTGACAGGTGAAATTCCTCTTCATCTTTATCTTTCTAACAGATGCCTGAAGGTTTTGGGCCAAAAGTGACTAGTATTTGGAATGGTTCATAATTCCCTCCACCTTGACTAAAACCCCAGTTCCAGCTGAAGAAAAGCAATCCCAAACCATGATATTACCACCACCATACTTTACCGTGGAGATGGTATTCATTTGGTAATGTGAAGTGTTGTTTTTGCGCCAAACGTACCTTTTGGAATTGTTGCCAAAAAGTTCAACCTTGGTCTCATCAGACCATAATACATTTTCCCACATGCTTTTGGGAGACTTGATGTATTGTTTTGCAAATTTTAGCCAGGTCTGGATATTTTTCTGTGTTAAGGGGACCAAGGAGGGAATTGGATAACCTAACACCTGGGGAGAGGTTTTGTCTTCAAGAACTAACTACCACTAATTTGTATAGCGTCATGAAACCTGACAAAGGGGGGGGGGTGGTGATCATGTCTAACATTGACTACTCGAATAAGATGTACAGTCTTTTGAGTGACACAAATACATATGCCAGAGTATCTAGGAATGAAATGTGTATGGCATACACTAAAATTGACTGGCATCTTTACAAGTGGTTAATGGTGGGGATCATTGATGTTAATGAATACCATTATTTGATGGTTGAATTTCCAGTGACCCCCTGCATTTTTGGAATTCCAAAAATTCATAAAAATCAGAATGACCCACCCTTTCACCCAATAGTGTCAGCAAAAGGCTCCAAAACAGAAGCAATGGCCTCCTACATAGATTTTCATTGTAAGGGTATTGTTAAAAGTTTGCCACATATTCTGAGGGATTTGTGGCACTGCTTGGAGGTTATAAGACAAAAACAAATTTTTGAACCGTTTTTGATGGTGACAATTGATGTTATAAATCTTTTTTCGATCATTCCTCAGGTACAAGGTTTGGAAATGTTTAGTAGGAGTTTGGACAAATATAGTGGCTTCCACATTGTCAAACGTAGTGTGATAGTAGATCTTATGGAAATGGTTTTGTCAAACAATTTTGTTGGATTCGAAGGTGAACTATTTAGACAAGTGTTAGGAGTTGCCATGGGTGCTAGGTATATGCCAATTTATGCCAACTTGGTACTGGCAGAATGGGAGATGGAGAAGGTATTCCCTACTGAGTATATGAAACAGGTAACACTGTATTTGCATTACCTTAATGATATACTAACTTTTTGGACAGGGAGTAGGGATGAGATCCATACATTTGTTGATTTTCTTAACAACACTACCCCATTCCTAAAATTCACCTACACTATACATGGGGAACCTGCAATTATTTGGATATATTGTTATACAAAAACATGCATGATGTTAGCCTAAATTCGAGTATATATCACAAGAAAACTTATTCTAATAGTTTCTTGCATTTTCAGAGTTGTCATTCCCACTATATCAAGAAGAACTTGGTCAAAGGCCAAATGGTTAGATTATCCAGGCTGATTAGTGTGGATGAACGGCTAAACATTGAGTTGACCAACTTGACTGCTATGTTTACAGAAAGGGGTTATCCACAAGAAATTTTGTCCAGCGTTAGAAAAGAAATAGAAACTAAGAGAATTACATCTATTAAACCTATTTTGCATGGGGGTTTAATGAAGGAATTCCAGGAGGGGAATGAGTTGGTTTCAGAGTCCCATGCACAACACAAAAAGCGGGCTATGATTTTGCCATATAATGGGCAGGCAGGACAAATTATTAGAATTATTAAGGACACTTGGCAAAGTTCTTTTGACAGTGATACTATAAGTAACCTAACATTGAGACGTATAAGAGCTCCAAAATGAGTAAATGTGGAGTTTGTAGTATTTGTAAGTTTATTAATAATGGCCCTTATGTGGCGGTTCAAGGCTTTTATAAAACTATTAGATGTCCTGGATTCTGTAACTGTAATACTAAGATGGTAGGATACATTGCTACATGTTTGAGCTGTTCTACTTTCTATGTTGGGAAAACAACAAGAAAGTTAAGGCTCAGAATCCTGGAACACCTAAGAGACATCAGGAACAAAATAACTAATAATGCCTTGTATATGCATAGTCTGAGTTGCCCTAATTTTAAGAGATTTCTGTTTTTTGTAATAGACAGAATTCCATTTAATGACAAAGGAGGTGATTTAAACGTTTTACTTGAGATGAGGGAGTGCTTCTGGCAGTTGAGGCTGGATGCATGTAGACCTCCAGGCATTAATGATCATATCTCAGTTTCTAGTATTTTAAAGTATAGATCTACATTTGTTTGAAGAATGTTAAGTATTATTTTATTATTTATTATTTTTATTTACTACTTTTATACAAACATGTCTATATATAGATTTTTTTAAATGTTTGTGTTTTAAATTGAATAATATTTTTTCTAGTTATAAGTAGCTGTACTTTCCAACAAGCATTGGAGTGATGTTTTACTGTGACTTTAATTTATAAATTGCTCTTTGGTTGGGGTTGGTTGCCTAGAGGGGTGTGTCTGTAACTAATAGCTTTAAATGTAACAAAGATGAAGGGCTCTGTAACTCTGATGATGCCTGACTATGTATGCGGGTGAAAGCACTAAGTTATCTGTTCATATGTATAGATTTAATATGTGTTTTTTCGCTCTTTTGGTCTATTAAAGTTTGCAGTGTCTGGGTAGCTGAGCCGGTTTATATTTACAAGTTTCTGGTGTTACATTGTGTTGGCTGGTAGTATTCCAGCCAGTCCCCACTGAGATACTAGGTATTAGGTCTGCTATAGAATTACATCTAAAATAGAATCCACTCAAACCTAGGAATGCCAAACCACTCCACAGGCACAGCTGATATAAAACAACAGGACCGTGAAACTGTATACGAAAGGAGACCAAACACTTAAAGCACCATTACATCTAAACTAGACTCTCCTATAAAAAGGTACAATATGTGAGATACTTTGGTTCTACCTTTAGGAATTACTCTATCGGACATTAGCATATTCATTCATGTTGGAAAGGACAGTTATTGTGAACTGAGTTTTAAAAAAGTGGATACTGCAGAAGACTGTCTTGCAAATGTAGTATTCACCTTGGAATGCTTTTACTTTTAGGGGGAGTAATTTAGCTGTCAAATGGTAGCTCCTTGTTCAGTTTATAACCACTGGTATTACTATTAATCATCCAATATTTTGCTGTGCATTACATTGCAAACATTCATAATATTCATAAAATGTTTGATGGCAGACACTTAAAAGAATGGTAGCTAGGAAGTTTTTCTTACTTTGCAACAAGGAGGTAATAAATAAATATGCAGCTAGAGTATTTCTCCTCAGGCCTCCATTGAAAATTGGCTTAGTTCCAAGTCGGACTTACCCATTAAACAAATGTTAAAGAAAATAAATACATATACCTAGTGGAGCATATATTAATACCTATAGAGCTTATATTGTGTACAAAGTATGAGTGTTTGTCTGTATATCTACAGTGCTTGCACACCTGATTAGTTAATGTGGCAAAATGCTGCCAGTGTGGGGAAAGAGGATAGACTGCTAAAAATTGTAAAAGCTTTTGTAGAAAATCTAAACACCCAGGACATTTTTGGATAAACTGTCCTAAATTATAATACTGGAAAAGCAGGAATTAGGAGTACAAGCCCAAGGTGAGCTCAATGTCTCAGACCAAGATGATATAAATGATAGTATAGATGATCCTGTATAGAAACAACATAATGATATAAAAGAGTCTATGAGTACTGTACCAAAATTATAGATTCAGACAATGTGGATGATAGCAAAAGTTGCACAGTCGTAAGTGAAAAAAAATGAATTTTGATAATATGTGAGAAGAGGTAGGAAATCCAAATTCAAAATGAGAAAGGTTTAAATGGCCAGGACTTAATGATATATGTTCCATATCCTGTTTGCTAAGAATAAAAGCTTTGGATAGATAGTGTCAGGAATGACAACAGTCTTATTTAATATATTTTTATAAGTAAATGTTTTTGAGAAATTTTGTAGTGTATAGTAATGAACATTTAACAGGTTTAATGCTTCATAGTTGGAAGGGGACTTTTTCTTTTTTGGGGGGAAAGCTAATGGGACATTTCCACTGGATGATTGTTAATTTAGTGTGGTATTTAAAACCTTGTGTATTGTGGAAAACTTGCATCTGAGGAAGTTCAAAGCTTTATTTGGACGGAAGCACTAATAAAGAAAATGTTTTTATCCAGTTACTGGTTTCATCTTCAGCCATTCCTGCTTTTCTGTGCTTACTTGGTTTGTACGAGTTTCATTTGTTTCAACAGTTTATGAAGTTAAATGTAGTAATTATTTGTGATGTAGAAAATTACATCTTGAAAAGGAAAGAAAAATAATTTACCTCCTTATGTGGAAAGCTTATGAAAATGCTTTAGTTCAGTTAAACCTTAATAACTTACAAAAACTTGAGAACTATTTTTATGTTAAATAAAGAGATATAATCTGTACTATAAAAGCTAAGATGTATTAGACAAGTACTAGAAAATTGGTTATTTTTGTAAAAATAATAAAAAAGACAACCATTTCATGTATTCTGTACTAAAACCTGCAGATGATCCTGTCTCAACTCAGTAAGATATTATGTGCACAATTGACTATTTTTAGATGATATGCATAAACATTGCCTTGTTCCATACTGTGCATGGGTTGCCAAAACATTTTCTACCAATAACACTGTCTTGAGTAAACAAATATTGGTTTAAGAACTTGAGATAGTATGATGTCATTTACATGGTGACTGCTGTCTGGGCCCTTATGTCTTCCATCTATTTTTATAAAGTAATGCATATTTTTAGACTTAAACTATTTTACCTCAAAATGCACGCACTCGAGGCACTCCTCAGTATGGAGAAAATTGATATATGTGCAGTAACAGAAACCTGGTTTAAGGCTCCAGTGAGCACCCCAGCACTATGAGGCTACAACTCATACCATACATTTCGGCCACACAACCCAAACCAAAATACAAAAGGCAGGGGCGTATCCATATTCATCAAGGATACCCACACCTCCAGGTTAGTGGCACAGCACGATGCTTCAGAGATCATCCACGTGCAACTAACAATGGGCAAAACTGCAATTCAAATTGTAGCTTGCTACAGATCACCCACCATGTCCCAGGACCCCCATTCCGCATTTCTGGAAACACTAGGAAACATAAAGGTCCTACCAAACACCCTACTATTGGGTGATTTAAATTACCCAAATATTAACTGGGAGAACTACTCAAATACTAACTCCCTTGCCCAACATTTCATAGAATTTATAAACCAATGCCCTGGTTCAACTGGCCAACACTCCCGCCAGAGGTGACAACATATTGGACCTGGTCATCACCAACATGGGCGACCAGTGTTCCACACCGGAGGTCAACCCCTATCTGGTTAGATCTGACCATAAACAAATCACTTTGGATATCCACATTCTGCCCCCACCCCTGGACAAGAAAACCACCATGAAAAGCATTTCAAAAGCAAACTTCACGTTACTTAAGACCGAGGTGGAAAGTTTCAAAGCCCTCATGCTGAAGGATAATGCTGTCCAAGCTGCAAAATCCTTTACTAATGCATTCAATGGGCACCTACAAGAATGCATGGATCATGCCATCCCAAGCAAAACCAAGACTCACTCCTCCAAGAAAAGGAAACCAGTCTAGTGGACTCCTGCCATAAACAAGCTATACAATAGAAGGAGGAAACTAATACAGAAAAGAGTAAAATCTCAAGAAGGGAAGACATCCCTGATCAGTATCAGCAAGAAACTACGATCCCTCATAAAATAATCCAAGGTGAGCTTTGAAAGAAAAATTGCCAAGGACTCCAAAGATAACCACAAGGCATTCTTTAGCTATGTCAAGAATCTAAGTGCAGAATGGGACAAAATGCAATGAACTGACTGATATCGCCAACATCCTGGCAGACAGGTTCAATGCAAACCTCACCCCCCTCTCACCCCCAAAACAGCCCATAACCATACCAGAAGAATGTAGAATCCCTGAAATCACAGACATTCAGCTTAAAACAGCCCTCTCCAAAGCCAAAAACACAGCATCAGTGGGACCGGACGGTGTCCCAGGTTGCGTCCTACATGAGCTCAAAGATGAACTAACCCCTCACCTAAACACACTGTTCAGACTCAGACTCTCCACAGGCTACATACCCATAGAGTGGCGCACAGCATCGGTTATTCCACTCCACAAGGGTGGAGCCACAACAGACCGCAGGAACTATTGCCCTATAAGCCTGACTAGCTTGGTCTGCAAGGTTATGGAGTGCATCATCATGGAACTCATTAACAGAGACATTGGGAACCTCCAAACACTGGACCGTACCCAGTTCAGCTTTGTTAAGGGCAGATCGTGCCTCCTAAACTTGGTGGACTTCTTTGAGACAGTTACCAAGGCTATAGTTGAGGAAAAGGTGGTGCACACAGCCTACCTAGACCTCGCAAAGGCCGTCAACACCATTCCCCATTCTGGTATTATAGACAAGCTCACCAGCCTGAACAAAAAAACCTACATCACAAGATGGGTTGCCAACTGGCTCATGGACAGAACCCACATGGTGAGAGTTGCGGGAGCTAGGTCCAACTCTAAATCGGTTACAAGTGGAGTTCCCCAGGGCTCAGTCCTAGGAACCCTCCTTTTTGGCATATACTTCTCAGAGGTACAGGCAAGCACAGGAGGACTATGGTTGACCAAGTTTGCAGATGACTGCAAACTAGGGGCTATAATTGACTCTCCGGCTGACACAGACATCCTCCAAAAGGGTCTCACTAAGACGGATACCTGGTGTCAAAATCATGGCCTAAAGCTAAATGCCAAAATGTGCATAGTCATCCCCAATGGAAAAACAAAGTACCCACAAACTACCACATAAGTGGTAGTCCCCTAAGTATGGAAGATGTAATAATGGATCTGGGGACCCAAGTAGATAGTAATCTCACCTTTGATAATCACATTGCCAAAGTGGTTAGAAAATCCTTCTACATGGCCCACATCATCACAAAAGGGTTTGCATCCAGATCAGAAGAGGTCATTGTGCCCCTCTACTCATCACTCATCAGACCCATCATAGAGTACAATGCCCCATTTGGTATGTACCTTACAAAACGCCTGCAACAGCTGGAAAGACCACAGAAGTGCCTCACCAAGAAACAGATGCCCTATACAGCTCAAATGAAGAAATTACAGCTGTACTCGGTTGCATACTGCCTATTCAGAGGTGATCTCTGGCTGATATACAAGGCCATGTCCAACCCAGAATTGATGGACATGCTGCACCTAATGAAAACCTTATCCCCGTGAGCCACATGCTCTAGGGAGCTAAACCTCACCACAACAATAAATAGGACATGCTGGAGGGATAGATTCCTGTCCCAGAGACTTCCCATGCTTTGGAACAAGATCCAAATCTACATTAGGCAGAGCTCCTCGCTAACACTCTTCAAAAGAAACGTTGATGAGTGGATGGGAAACAGAAAGTTTACCTCGGGGAGCACTTCAGTGGCTCTGCTGGACAGAGGCACAGGGAACTAATCTAAGGTGGCGGCGAAAGCCAACACATTCTGGCTAGGCTTACAAATGCCTTCAGGCAGATAGCCTAGTACCTACCTATGAACCTATTTCTGAAAGTATCAAATGAATAGTTACAAGATGGATATTTACTTAAAAATATTTGTTAATGAGTTAAAAATATTTTATAAATAAGAAGACAAAAATGAGTTTAGTAACTGCAGACCAATTATTCTTAATTGTAAGGTATCACAATATAGACAGAGTGCAGTACTTAACCATATACTACATGCAGGATGTTTTGGTGCGAAAGAAAAATGTATTATGGACATGTTTATACTAATCATGAAAACTGTATATACCATATAACTCTCAAAGCCGACGCTTCCCATGACAGTTGGCTATCCCGACGGAAACAACTACCTGAAGAAAAACTAAACCCAATGATGAGGGGGGCTTCACAACCCACACCCTCCTTACTAATTATACCAACTCCAAGAAAGCTCTACTGCGGGTGTGAGGGGCAAAGTGCAAGTTCATGGCCAAATGATTACTTACCACGCGGGAAACATCAGTTTTCCGGATGTCGGTGATTTGAAGCGTCGGTGAATTGCGTGTCGGGAAGTGAACTGTCAGTGATATATATATATATATATATATCTATATATATATATATATATATATATATATATATATATATATATATATATATATTATATGTTTAAGGAGAGAGAGATAAATAGAGATGAATATATGAATTTCTTCAACTGGTACTTACAGTTGGTATGTGAACTTTTTATTTTACTTATTTAACATTTGTTTACCGGGAAATTCCGACTTGGAACAAAGCCAATTTTCAGTGTAGGCCTGGGGAGAAATGCTCCAGATGCATGTCTGTGTAACATGGGAGGAAACTGGAGTACATGGATGAAACCCTGCACAGAAGGCATCCCAGCCGAGAATTGAACCAGAGAAACTCTTGCTTGATGGGTCAATGCTACTGATGCACGACTGCACGAGTCACAGTTATTTTTTTAAATATCATTGTATTGCCTGTATATTTTAATGTGGATATTCTGTATATATTCAGCATATAAATAGTTACACACATAGAAATGCATGCAGACACAGTGTATTTGCGCGCTCATGCATGCGCTTGCACACACACATACACACACACACACACACACACACACACACACACACAAACACCTTTCTCTGCCTCTCTCTCTCTCTCTATATATATATATATATATATATATATATATATATATATATATATATATGTATATATATATATATATATATATATATATATGTATATATATATATATATATATATATATATATATATATATATAGAGAGAGAGAGAGAGAGAGAGAGATCTACACTGTATTAATGAAAATACGGTTCTCCGAACCGTACTTCTGATAACTGACTTCAGCGAAAGTGCATTATATTGAAAATGCACTTTCGCAGAAAAATAAAAACTAAACTAAATAAAACACACTAAACACAATTATGCAGGGGGTCAAGTCCTGCTGCACCTCCCACACAACCCCACTTTAATATTCTAACTGAGAGACTGCACTACAATTGGAAAAAGGGAATATTCCAAGATCCCCAATGTACCATGATCTCAACAAGAGTTTGGTTAGTTGTACATCAACACTACACGTTGATGTACAACTAACTTTAGATGCAAACTGCATGTTTTTTTTGGTTTTCTTTATCGAATGTGCATTTTCAATAAAGTTCACTTTCGCTAAAGTCGGTCCACGAAAGTACAGTTCGATGAACCGTACTTTTGATGCAACAACTAGGACCCATATATATATATATATATATATAAAATATATATGGGTCTACTTCTAAATTTCAAACTTTCATATGCTGGCTTCACAGTTATCTCTGTAACCATAAATAAGCCCCCTTTTGGGATAATAAACTCTCTCCCTTGCTATCCGTTACTGTTGGTGCCCCACAAGGTTCCATTCATGGCCCACTTCTCTTCATTATTTTTACTAATGATCTTTGTTCTGCAGCTAATCCCACCTCTATCATTCATTATGTAGATGATTGTTATGATGCTTATCTGCCTCACCTCCACCTTGAATGAACTCCAAGATAAAACTCAGAAAGCCCTGCACAGTATTGAAAAATACTTATCAGACCATCAACTCATTTTAAACCCTAATAAAACCAAGTATATGGTCTTTTCCAGTTCTTCCATAACAAATAATCACGCTCCTCTTTCTATCTGTTCCTCCAGTGGCACAACTATTGGACCAGTAGAACAAACAAAACTTCTCAGTGTTACTATAGGTAATAGCCTGAAGTTTGATAGTCACATAGCCTTAACGATCAGAAAAGTCCATATAAAACTTGGTGCTCTTTATTAGGCTAAACCACATATATTATATATATATATATATATATATATATATATATATATGTATGGTGTATATCACATAGTCACAGTTTTATAACTTCGAACACGGAATGTTCAAACCATTCCATTCGAAGTTACAAAACTTCAACTAGTGTAAAAAAAAAAAGAATTAAAAACAAAATAAACTGTTGTAAGCAGGGGGTCAAGCCCCCCTGCATCCCCCATGTGGGGGGCTGCTCTCCCCACACCACCCGCTACTTAAATATACCTACTCTAAGATCGCACCACATAGAAATGAATGGAAACTTCCCCTCATGGAGATTTCTGTTTAAACAGTCGAACTTGTGCAAGTTCGAACTTATGGTCTCGACCATATGGGGTTTGAACTTGCACAAGTTTGACTATGTGATAGGAACCATATATGTATGTATAGAGAGAGATAGATAGATAGATAGATAGATAGATAGATAGATAGATAGATAGAGCCCATGCCACAGTTTTGTACTTTCTACATTGTGATAATTATTTATATATTGCTTTCTGTTAGTTCCACAATTCCACTTTTACCTGATAAATGCAGACTGACATTTTTCTCATAAGGCCAAGACTGTGAATATCATAAAGAAATTCAAAGACTGATGATATAGAAGGTCTGATTTACTTTTCAGCACTGCTTATTATTTGAATTATTCTCTTGATTTTCATTTCATGAACAGTTGTAAGTCTGGCCTAGCCCTCAGATATTCCAGCAACATTTACTTCTTCTTGGATCCATAGGACTGTATGACTTTTATTCTTGTCATAGTTCTAGTGCCAGTGCCTTGCCTCTGTGACAGCTATATCTGGGCATATCCTTTGTTACTTGCAGAGATGCATTCTGAAAATTGCTCAATTCCTGACTGAATCATGTCTGCCTTTAAGCATATCCATAACGGATGCCTTCATTAGTCATTTCTGCATACTCCTCCCCATGTGATTCGAATGATTTTTAACTGCAGTTTTTCTTTGGCCACTAGTATGTAATTGACAGATTAATCTATTAGAGTTATTCTCTGCAGTCCCTTATAGCTTGTATATCACTGAATGTTTCACAAACTGAACTTTTTCTTCAAATTATGGAAGTAAGTTCCACAAGACATTTACTTATATTTTACAGTAATATATATATATATATATATATATATATATATATATATATATATATATATATATATATATATATATATATATATAGATATATATATATATATATATATATATGCATGTATATAAAATACATATATAATACACACACATACATATTTATCAATGTGTGTGTATGTATGTATATATATATATATATATATATATATATATATATATATATATATATATATATATATACATACATATAAACAATCCATGTGGTGCAGTTGAAAGACACTTTTCCTGATCATAGGAGATTACTAGGTTATCAATCAGGAGGCTATTTGAAGCCTAGCCATCTTATCCCAATGTGATGCCATAGAAATTTTAGTTAATACCCAAGACTGCATTTAGTAATGGCTGCTGATGTCCAGGATGGTTGTGGGCACCATTCCTGGTAAGAAGTTATGGTGTCCTATCAACTCGTCCATGTTTCTTTTGAACAGTGTCATAGAGGTGCTCTGTTTCCCATGATAGGTAGCCTATTCCAAATGCATAGCAGTCACTGGGAGATATATCTGTCCTTCCAACATGTCCTATTTAAGTTGCAGACCATATTTAGCTCACTGGAATGGGTAACTCTAGTCCCATTTGATTTAACAATATGCAGCAAGTTCATTAGGTTTGGATCTGAGATTGCTCTGTAAGCCAGGCATAAGTCTCCTCTAAGAAGTCTATATGATAGTGCTCTGGGGTGGTAAGTATTTCAAATGTGTGTGGTATCAGATATAGTGTTTCTTGACTTGTGGTCTTACTAAAGGTAAGAGTATAGTGTAAGACAGTACATGGGGTTACTTGTTTTAATGCCAAAAATTTCAGATTTATCTAAAGCTTCTGTATTTAGGTTTAGGAGTGTACATATGTGTCTGTTTGTGTGTGTGAGGTCATATACCATTTAGAGTAGGGATAAAGATTAGGGGATATATTTAGTACTGTGGGCGTATATGGTTAAGAGTGCATGTGTAAGCATATATAGGTTACGGTAGGAGATAGGTAAAGGAATAGACTGAGTCATGTGGGCATAAGTTGGAGCATGTGGTCTATGTCTTAGCATTTCTTTTGTAGTGACAGTGTTATGGAAAGGGATTATGAAAGGTAAGGAGCAGAGTTAGGGATAATAGTTAGGGTTAGGCAGGGTTAGGGATAATAGTTAGGGTTTGGCAGGGTTATGGATAATAGTTAGGGTTAGGCAGGGTTAAGGATAATAGTTAGGGTTTGACAGGGTTAGGGATAATAGTTAGGGTTTGGCAGGGTTAGGGATAATAGTTAGGGTTAGGCAGGGTTAGGGATAATAGTTAGGGTTTGGCAGGGTTAAGGATAATAGTTAGGGTTAGGCAGGGTTAGGGATAAGGTATAAGGTTAGCAGCAGGGTTAGGGATAAGGGTAAAGGTTAGGGGCAGGGTTAGAGAAAACAGTTAAGTTAGAGGTAGGGTTAGGGATAAGGGTTAAGGTTAGGGTCAAGGTTAGGGATATGGTTTAGGGATAAGAATTGTATTTCATTGCTTGTATTTCGCTATTCTTGTATTTTGTAGCTTTCTGTAAGTATTTACATTTCACTCACTATTTTGTAATGACAGCACAAATGAATTGTAAAATATTTTACAGGACTGTTTACACTGGGCAGCTAGTCTTGATTCACGGCAAGTTATTTATGAGACAAAGCTTCAGGAGTTTGTCTCCAAAACTCTTGGCTTTCACTCATTTCACAGACTCTTGTTTTATACAGCAAGTGTATTTGTGACACTTGTTCTCCTTCCAGAAACTTCAGTTTTGAAGCAATTATGGGCCAGATTCAATAACACCTACACTGAGTGTACACAATCTGTATTCAAGAACATCCCTGCTTTTTATTCACTCAGAACAATTACACTAAGTATACATGTAGTCTACACTTTGTGGTAACCTGTATGAATCCCCTTCAGTATTTAAAGTTGCAAGAAAATCAGTAAGAAAGGTAAAACTAAAAGGAAGAAGGTGTGAGTTATGCTTGTGTTGTCTGTTCATTCAGAACTGTGTACACTTTGTGTAGGCATTAATGAATCCCAGGGACAGTCTTTTACAAATGTCTGCAAGTTCTTCTGTATAGCTTGCAGTCTCACTCATGAACTACTTAGGCTCTTATGTTGGGTGCTTTACCAGCTATTTAGCTTCATTTTGCAAACTTCCAAATGACATTTGGAGTCATCTTCTGTTTGATCCATGTAACTCATGTAGTCTTTAACACTTCTTTTCATAACATTGCTTCTGTCTCCGAGTCATTTTACATTTTTGTTAAATTATTTTGTTTTTCTGATATATGTAATGTCAGTAAAGTAGTTGGTCTGATTTATACCTTTCTGCCAATTAACATTTCTATTGTTAAGAGAAGGAGTCCCTAAAATGGAATAGAAATGTTCATCTGTTCCAGAATTGTACAATGTCAATCTTAATATCTTTCTCATGACACTCTTTAGATAGATCTTTCAGCCTGTCTATGACATTGTAAATAGTGTGAACTGGGCATTGTGTGTCATTATCATCATTCATAAACAAATTATCTGAAATCTTGACATGTGCATAGTGGATCATTGTCAAATTTAACAATATCAGGTATCCACTTTGTAGAGAATATAGACTTTAATGAGTAAGTCAAACGTATACTTGTGTCTGAGTTTAATTATTTCTAGGGACTTTAAGGAATAACTTATACATGGTTTCTCTGAACTGTAACAAATTTGTACCCATTTCAGTGCACCAATGATATGGAACAAAGTACGCTAATGACTCTTCCTTTGGATATTTATATTATACTTATTATTTAAGTCAGCATTGTTAGCCAAAATATTGTAACTTTTATACTTTATTTATCATTTCCTATTTCCAGATGTGATTTTTTTTCTACTCAAGCACTTGTTTTGTCAACTTTAAACATTGATCCTTGGGAGTTTTTTTCCTCAAAAGAAAAATAAGACACAATGTACTTCCTTATTGATAATTTTGCTTACACCATCCTTTTAATGTAATGTTTGCAGTAACAGTATTTCTAAATGACTGTCAATATACTTCTGAAATTTTATTTTTTCTTTCATCACTGGTAAGTGTAATATTAACAAAACAATCTGTATGTCTTGGAAAAACTCTTGAATTATCTCTTTCTGGTATATGTGCTGTACTGAACACACCTGCTATGATTTGCTCCTTGTATGGCTTGTGTTGCACTTTTAGATGACACTTTTTTGTGGCTATTCTTTGCAAGGGTCTGTGAGTGAGTGAGTGTGTGTGTGTGTGTGTGTGTGTGTGTGTGTGTGTGTGTGTGTGTGTGTGTGTGTGTGTGTGTGTGTGTGTGTGTGTGTGTGTGTGTGTGTGTGTGTGTGTGTGTGTGTGTGTGTGTGTGCGTTTCTTTCACTGTAGATTCTTTACTATATATATATATATATATATATATATATATATATATAGATTTATTGCATCTGTAGACTGCTGTTAACAACTGATCGTCTAAATGAGCATATCTTGTACCCTTGTAAATGATTTTGCCCCATAGTTCCTATATGATTCTGGCTGGTATCTCAATGGGGTTATACATAGTACTTCACTGATGGAGTATTTGGAACTAGCCTGAATATTTTAAAACAATTGTCCTGTTCATATCTTCATTCCCAATTTATGTCTTCCACTAACAACCTTTTAGAGGCATAGTTTCTCAGTTTTATTAGGTATAAAGCCAAGATACTGCATAATTCCTGTAAACCTTGGTAATGTTTGCTTGTTTTCAATCCTTAGCAATTTTACAACAACTGATATTTTTTATTGATCAAGTGTCAGATTGTCTAACATCAGTCCATAACCCATGCATGTTTTACCTGTTTCTCTGATTTTGAATTTGCTCTTATTTAGCTCAAAATAATTTTGTTTTCAACTGTTCAGCACCTGTAGCAGTCTTTTGTTTTGCTCTTCTTGTGTCTGGTCTAAACTATTAGTTTTTCATTTTATGTTCAGAATTAGAATATCTCCTAAGCCTTTGATTGCCTGCAAAACAGATCTTTGTTGCACCTCTGGTAAAATTTACATAATTTGGAGATTGGCATTTACTCTTATTTGCCAGACACAATGGTTGCATACAATATTAAAAAGGACTTAGTCCTGTGTGATGCTCCATTTTAATCACTTTATTCAGCTGTATATCAGCACAAATGCAAATCTTATCATGAACCCTTCATTCATTCTCCTAACACTATTTTTTGTCAATGACAGCTATGCTCTCCATTTTCTTTATTTCTCCATCAGCTTTCCCTCTGTATGTGACATGTGCCTTTGTAGCATGTATCATTGCATTGCATCAGATTTCTCATGAGGATTTATTTGTTTTTGATATTTTTTTGGAAAGCTTGCTAAGCCTCTGAATAAATCATGATAACCTGCAGGATATCATTGCTGTAGTTCTTCTGAATATCTGAAATGTCTCTCACGGTAGGATTGACTCTAAATTCAGGCAGTTGTTGCTTTTGCACTATAAATTTGTTTTAGTATTCAAAGATTCTCACAAGACTCACAACTCGGTGATGAAAAAAACGTATGAATTTCATAGTTATATACTCACATGGATCATGTCTTTGACCAAGTAGTGTCACCCAGTTGGCATAATCAATCAATGTGCATGTGATTCTTTTTTCAGTGTTACCTAGCCCACCTACTTAAAAGTATTTTTGCAAGATATTACACTCTGCATTAATGTCTAGTTTAAGTTTTAGATTCTGCTTATTACTGACCCTTTCAGAAGTCTGCTTTGCACACCTGTTTTACTGTCTGTAGTGCATTTTCAGGTTTTATTATATTAGGCATTTTCACTTACCCAGTACTAATAAAGACCTCATTTACATATTTCTGCAAATTCTTTTAAACATGATTCTGTCCTCATTTTTGAGAAATCTCCCTTCTAACACATACTCTATAAGCTTGAGTGATTGTAGGATAAATTTTCTGGGTTTTATTATGTCTTCTGTAAACCTATATTTTTGTTCACATGAACTGCTTTTCAAAACTCCTTCTCTGTTTTTTTTTTCTTTTTTTTATTTCTTTCTTCTTTTTTTTTTTTTGTATGTATTCATGGTTTCAGTTACGTTAGATTAGACTCCTATTTTTCTCCCCAAACTAATTATTTATATAAGAGTGCCCATCATAAACTATTATATCTGCACAGTTTTTCAAGTGTAACAATGGAATAACAGCTTTCCAATCTACTACTTTACATTTCCATGCCTACTTTTCCAGTGTCAACCTTATATATGTTGCTGACAAACAGAGTTTCTTCCCTTCCCTTAGAGTATCTCTTTTTTTACTTAGTCTTATTCTACTCCAAGACTAAAACCTCCCAATCTTCCTTGCCCCTCCTTTTCTCCCTCAACTCCCATCTCTCTGCTGAGCCACTGTTATGGCTGTCTTCTTTATCTCAATTACTTCTATAACATATATCAACTTAAGTGCTTATTTTTGCTTTGTTATTTAAATCACATTTTTTTAAGCATACACGTTTTGACAGTTAAATATTTTGAATGTGTGATAGTCTTTTTACTTAATGTGCACTCATTCATAGTTTTTGAGAATGTCAGGTGTATAAACCTGTCCTTTGTTTCATCATTTAACATAACGTATTATGTCTCTTATGAAGAATCGTGCAACTTGTGAAAATATAGTTTATGATTAAATATATAGTAAAATATAAATTTGCAAAGGGAAAATATGCAGAAAATAATCACCTTGAGCAATTTTTTTTCAATAAAGAAAAAAAAAGCTGCCTACAGCTAAACTTTCTCCTACCTATCTCATAACTAAATGAATCATTGAGCCCAAAGGTACACTAGCTGAATTTTCAGAAGACCCCTCAGGCAGAGACATGAGTACAGAATTACACTCAGAGGTTTGTTTACTATAAGCTTCAAGATACTTTTTGTGAGCCACCTTTGTTCATTCAGCCTGTTTGCTTATAACTTTTTTGTCAGAACTCACAGATGCAAGTAAGCAAACTTTCACATGTATATGCTAATGAGTTTGTTTTCCTGTTCTGGGCTTGCTGTTTCATTACAAACTTTCTAATTGCACTTTTGCAGTGTTCTAGCTTCCTGCCATGGGGTAGCCACATATCTCACAATCACACTGCAGAATAGCTTCACTGTCTGTTTCATATCTCTGCTACAAATTTCACATCTCATGTATAATTGCTGCATTGCCAAACAGAAGGCAATTATAAATTTAAAATATGTTTTATAAAATGCATAGAGAATGGTCACACATTCTCACTTCTATTCATGACACTGAAAAGCACACCTTTGCGGATTAAATAATGCATTTTTAGTAATAAGGCTTGAGTGCAACTTATAAATTTGTTATAGTCAGGATTTGAAAAAATGTGGCAGATTTGTTAGCAGACATCACAGAGTTCACTGAATTAACAATTTTTGCCTCATTGTATCATCTGAGTAACATAAAAATCTATAATATCTGTAGGATCTTCAGCTGCTGTTAAAAGCAAGAATCTTATAAATGGCAAGTACTTTCTGACCAGACAGTAGCTACTATTTTTCTTTGTGCTGTTGTTTTGTATTTGTCCTCATCAAAAAAAAAAAAAAAACATATTTGGGGTTTCTTCATCAGGAATATGTAGTAATACAGCATATGTCACATCTTCAAACTTTTCAATTAGTCCACTCACAGTGAGAAATAAATCAAACCATTTCTGGATCTAATGCTTCCAACTTTCCTTCAAATTTCCATTTAATGAAAGAATGTCAGGATGGCCCACCTGAGCTTCACTTCCACTGAAAATTATGCTTCTGTAAGTCCAAACATAAATACTTTTGAAAGCAAATATATTTCTTCACATCTGCAGACATATTTTTTCAGTTCTGACAGATATTTCAAATAAAAAAAAAAAACACTGTATAGTGTGTTTGATTATTTGTTTTTATACCTGGCTAGAGTATGTTGATTTTATGCAAGTATGTTTGTTTTAAATTTAGGCCTTACTAGACTATGCTTACTTTATAAATATTTTACAACTATCTGACACCATGTCATGGTTGGAGGCTTAGTAAATAACAAACAGACATAGCAAAAATTGTTTAATCTCTATGTAATCTATATTCCAAATGAAGTCAATAGTGTACTGCATAACATTTGCATGACTGTGTATAGCTCATTATCATTAGAGCTGAAAAACTATGTAAGATTGTACAGACATTTTCATTATTTTACTACAAGATTCAGCCATAATGTTTGGTACCTACCTCTCCCACCTTAAAATGTTGCCTGCTGTTTGAGTCCAAATCAAGCTTCCAGCTGAAATCCAGATAAACCCATAAAATATATCTTCTTCTACCTCCCTGATAAAGAGATAAGGTAAGTCTAAAAAGTTTTACCTGCTTCAAATACATGCTGGAATCCATCAAGCTGGTCGTTTTCATCAAGGAACATTGTAAACTCTGACAGCAGGACTGTCTTCATTGGTTTTCCCACTACTGTAATTGGTTTGTATTTTTTTTCTGAGTTGCTGCTAGATTTGCCTTTACAAGATGTATAACTCCAACCTTTAGTTGCTGAAGATCACCACTTCACTAAGTGATATGTTTAAAAAAAAATCTAAGTGAAGTAAGGCTGAAATAGCTTTGTGGATATGGTATATCTGAAAATGAGTCCAATGTACACTTGTCATATATGTATATATTACTACACATGCCGCCGGTGCTCACTCCACGCAAAAGGTGCTTATCAGCAAGTACAATAAACAATATAAAGTACGATAGATAACCAAGTCTATTCAGACCCAGTTAAAAGTTCTTGGCATGAAAAACAATGATTCAACTGAGAAACCAAGCTTGCCAAAAAGGTTAAGTCTATTCAGACCAAAAGTACCATAGTAAATCCTCGTATTCCACAGTAAACAAAAAAAACCATCCAAGTATAGAGAACACAGGTTTATTGGATCCTCGGTAAGCGCTTTCGCATTTAGCTTTGTCAAACCAGTAAAACCATGCAAAGAAGCTTCCAATTTATATCATTTATGCAACCTAATCAGTTAATTAGTTAATCAGCATAACAAAACATTTAATCAATTTAAAACATTTTTAAAAAGACAACCACAGAAAACAGTAAGTTATATGATCTAATAAAAACATACATTTTAATAAATAAATCAATAGTTAATTCTTGTTAAAAAAGAATAAAATATTTAACCATAACATGTAAAAAGCTGTGGACTTAAACATGTGATGAAATATATAGTGAAATGCAAATGTATTATGGAATGCTTATATTAAATTCTATGCCTCCTATTTTTAAGTATAGGTTTTAAGGGAACTCTGTCATTCAGTCCCGGGGGAATATGTGCTTGAGTTCTAATAATCCACTGAGTTTCTATGGACTCAGTTTTATTCCTAATATCACCTCCCCTTATAGATGGCTCTAAAACTTGTAACACAGTAAAAGTAAAGGTATGTCTATCGTCAGTTCCCAGAATGTGCTTAGATAATGCATTCACTTCGGATTTAATACGTATCTGGTATAAATGCTCCCAAATACGTTGCTTCAACATACGGTTGGTCTTGCCTATGTAAAACGAAGAGCAAAGGGAGCATCTGGCCAAATAAATTAAATTCTTACTCTCACAATTGGCATTAACCTTGATGGAAATGGAGTCTCCAGTGATCGGATGTACAAACATGGGAATATTCAAAATGTAAGGACAATAATTACACTTATTGCATGGCATAGAGCCTTTAAATTCGTCTGAGTTGTTACAGTATCTAAATTCAGAGCAACATAACATATGATATAGCTTGTTTTTATTTTTATAGGTAAAATTAGGAAACTCACCAATATATTTGGATACATCAGGATCTAACTTCAGTATTTCCCAATATTTGGTGATGCATTCTTTGATGGAATAAATATCCTGTGTATAATGAGTTATATACCTAACTATATCATTATTATTGTATAAAGTATAATTAGTGTCCCTCCTGTATTCAATGGCACCAGCTTCTGAATAAATAGGTACCGCCCTAGTTTGCCTCAGATTCCTGACCTCATTAAATGTGTCATTTATTCCAACAAACGATCTGAAAGAACCCACACTAAAGAAAATGTGGGAAAGGCTAACATAGTGCTTAATCTCTCCCATAGACCATTGAGCATACTAGAATTAGAAGTATTAAACAAAGGTCTATCCTATGTTCCATCCAAGATGAGTTCTGTTGCAGAATCTATCTTAGACTTGAAAATGTTCACCAGGAATTTACAATTGAAAGTGATGTTTTCTAGTTTTGATAACACACTATATGGACATGATGTTAAGAAACCTAGCCTAATGATACCAAACCTACATCCCACCATCGATGTATTTAGTAGGGCTGTTGAAAAACTTACTGTTTTATGTTGCCACCTACTTAAAAGTATTTTTGCAAGATATTACACTCTGCACCAATGTCTAGTTTAAGTTTTAGATTCTGCTTATTACTGATCTTTTCAGAAGTCTGCTTTGCACACCTGATTTACTGTCTGTAGTGCATTTTCAGGTTTTATTATATTAGGCATTTTCATTTACCCAGTACTAATAAAGACCTCATTTACATATTTCTGCAAATTCTTTTAAACATGATTCTATCCTTATTTTTGAGAAATCTCCCTTCTAACACATACTCTATAAGCTTGAGTGATTGTAGGATACATTTTCTGGGTTTTATTATGTCTTCTGTAAACCTATATTTTTGTTCACATGAACTGCTTTTCAAAATTCCTTCTCTGTTTTTTTTTTCCTTTTTCTATTTCTTTCTTCTTTTTTTTTTTGTATGTATTCATGGTTTCAGTTACGTTAGATTACACTCCTATTTTTCTCCCCAAACTAATTATTTATATAAGAGTGCCCATCATAAACTATTATATCTGTACAGTTTTTCAAGTGTAATAATGGAATAACAGCTTTCCAATCTACTACTTTACATTTCCATGCCTACTTCTCCAGTGTCAGCCTTATATATATTGCTGACAAACAGAGTTTCTTCCCTTCCCTTAGGGTATCTCTTTTTTTACTTAGTCTTATTCTACTCTAAGGCTAAAACCTCCCAATCTTCCTTGCCCCTCCTTTTCTCCCTCAACTCCCATCTCTCTGCTGAGCCACTGTTATAGCTGTCTTCTTTATCTCAATTACTTATATAACATATATCAACTTAAGTGCTTATTTTTGGTTTGTTATTTAAATCACATTTTTTTAAACATACACGTTTTGACAGTTAAATATTTTGAATGTGTGATAGTCTTTTTACTTAATGTGCACTCATTCATAGTTTCTGACAAGGTCAGGTCTATAAACCTGTCCTTTGTTTCATCATTTAACATAACGTATTATGTCTCTTATGAAGAATCGTGCAACTTGTGAAAATATAGTTTATGATTAAATATATAGTAAAATATAAATTTGCAAAGGGAAAATATGTAGAAAATAATCACCTTAAGCAATTTTTTTTCAATAAAAAAAAACTGCCTACAGCTTAACTTTCTCCTACCTATCTCATAACTAAATGAATCATTGAGCCCAAAGGTACACTAGCTGAATTTTCAGAAGACCCCATAGGCAGAGACATGAGTACAGAATTACACTCAGAGGTTTGTTTACCACAAGCTTCAAGATACTTTTTGTGAGCCACTTTTGTTCATTCAGCCTGTTTGCTTATAACTTTTTTGTCAGAACTCACAGATGCAAGTAAGCAAACTTTCACATTTATATGCTAATGAGTTTGTTTTCCTGTTCTGGGCTTGCTGTTTCATTACAAACTTTCTAATTGCACTTTTGCAGTGTTCTAGCTTCCTGCCATGGGGTAGTCACATATCTCACAATCACACTGCAGAATAGCTTCACTGTCTGTTTCATATCTCTGCTACAAATTTCACATCTCATATGTAATTGCTGCATTGCCAAACAGAAGGCAATTATAAATTTCAAATATGTTTTATAAAATGCATAGAGAATGGTCACACATTCTCACTTCTATTCATGACACTGAAAAGCACACATTTGCGGATTAAATAATGCATTTTTAGCAATAAGGCTTGAGTGCAACTTATAAATTTGTTATAGTCAGGATTTGAGAAAATGTGGCAGATTTGTTAGCAGACATCACAGAGTAAACTGAATTAACAATTTTTGCCTCATTGTATCGTCTCAGTAACATAAAAATCTATAATATCTGTAGGAGCTTCAGCTGCTGTTAAAAGCAAGAATCTTATAAATGGCAAGTACTTTCTGACCAGACAGTAGCTACTAATTTTCTTTGTGCTGTTGTTTTGTATTTGTCCTCATCAAGAAAAAAAAAAAAAAAACGTTTTTGGGGTTTCTTCATCAGGAATATGTAGTAATACAGCATACGTCACATCTTCAAACTTTTCAACCAGTCCATTCACAGTGGGAAATAAATCAAACCATTTCTGGATCTAATGCTTCCAACTTTCCTTCAAATTTCCATTTAATGAAAGAACGTCAGGATGGCCCACCTGAGCTTCACTTCCACTGAAAATTATGCTTCTGTAAGTCCAAACATAAATACTTTTGAAAGCAAATATATTTCTTCACATCTGCAGGCACATTTGTTCAGTTCTGACAGCTATTTCAAATAAAAGAACACTGTATAGTGTGTTTGATTATTTGTTTTTATACCTGGCTAGAGTATGTTGATTTTATGCAATTATGTTTGTTTTAAGTTTAGGCCTTACTAGACTATGCTTACTTTATAAATATTTAACAACTATCTGACACCATGTCATGGTTGGAGGCTTAGTAAATAACAAACAGACATAGCAAAAATTGTTTAATGTCTATGTAATCTGTATTCCAAATGAAGTCAATAGTAGTAAGAGTGTACTGCATAACATTTACATGACTGTGTATAGCTCATTATGATTAGAGCTGAAAAACTATGTATGATTGTACAGACATTCTCATTATTTTACTACAAGATGCAGCCATAATGTTTGGTACCTACCCCTCCCACCTTAAAATGTTGCCTGCTGTTTGAGTCCAAATCAAGCTTCCAGCTGAAATCCAGATAAACCCATAAAAGATATCTTCTTCTACCTCCCTGATAACTAGATAAGGTAAGTCTAAAAAGCTTTACCTGCTTCAAATACATGCTGGAATCCATCAAGCTGGTCGTTTTCATCAAGGAACATTGTAAACTCTGACAGCAGGACTGTCTTCATTGGTTTTCCCACTACTGAAATTGGTTTGTATTTTTTTTTCTGAGTTGCTGCTAGATTTGCCTTTACAAGATGTATAACTCCAGCCTTTAGTTGCTGAAGATCACCACTTCACTAAGTGATATGTTGAAAAAAAAATCTAAGTGAAGTAAGGCTGAAATAGCTTTGTGGATATGGTATATCTGAAAATCAGTCCAATGTACACTTGTCATATAGGTATATATTACTACGGGTCTACTTTCTATCACCGAACTTCCGAATCACCGACACACAAGTTACCGACCCCAAACAACCGAAAACACACAACACCGACAAACACCAACAACTCAAAAAACCGAACACCACAACACCGACACAAAAAACGTCAACTACACATTGCACACAAAAACATATCCACTAACCTTAACCTAAACCCTAACCCTAACGTCCGACACTACCGCACACTTACCCAACCCGCACCCTAACCCTAACTCACTTAACCCACCCCTAAACCTCAACACTGTCACTATCGCACACTTACCCTACCTGCACCCTAACCCTAACTCACTTAACCCACCCCTAAACCTCAACACTGTCACTATCGCACACTTACCCTACCTGCACCCTAACCCTAACTCACTTAACCCACCCTAAAACATTAAGCCCGTCACTATCGCACACTCACTCCACCCGCATACTAACCCTAACACACTTAACCCTTCCCTACACTACACTACGTCACTATCACACACTTACCTTACCGGAACCCTGAGTACGACACTACCGCACACTCACTTTTCCCACACCCTAACCTAAAATCCCTCACTATCGTACACTTACCTGTCCACTCCCCAATCCTAAATCTTTCACTTTCGCATACTTACCGGATCGCGCTCACACGCTGCCATTGTCGGTCTCTCAGCTGTCGGGATATCGCGTTTTTGGTAACCTACCTGTTCGGTCGTTCCGTCTCGGTCTTCTGGGTGTTGGTGACGTGGCGCTTCGGTTATTCGAACTAGACCCATTACTACACATGTTCATTGTCTAAAATATATCTTTTTTAAAAAATAATTTTATTGCCTACAGATATTTTTGCTCATATGCATTGTTATATCTCACTTGGTCTATTACATCCTACTGTAATATGAAGTGTACTAATTGGCCCGAGTCATGGTTGGAAAGGGTCATGCATCTGTCTACATGCTCAGGAAACAGATAAAACAAATACACACATAAAGGGATCTCTCCAGGGCTAAGATAAAACCCTGGAAATCTACTTTAAGATCCTTAGTTGATGTAATTACTTTACCTTTTCATACCCTTCTTCAGCCATTTCCACCTCCTCACTTGTCATTATCAGACCATCCTGCCCTCACCCTTTCTTGTATCGATACAAAATATTTATTTAGAATTTTCAAATGTTCCTTGACCTCCATATATTTGTATCCTTCCTAATCTTGTACACCAGTTTTACTTCCAGTCTTCTTCAATTATCCATAATAAACAACGATGATATTTTAATCTTTCATTATATAGCAAGTTTCAACATTTTATTAGATTACACTAGTGATGCCTTTGCAGACATCTCCATCATTGTCATGTAAGGGCAAAGTCTTTCTGAAGAATTACAGAATTAATATGTTGTTTGCTACATCACCGGTCGATAAGGAGGCTGAATAAGTGATATAGACATCAGTAAATATACCTCCAACTGAAATAGCCATCTTAGGGATTGTGAGTATCCTCTCACCCGTACAGAGTCTCTTCTTTTGAAAATCTGTTTCCATTGTTGTGAAAGACCATCTAAAACTAGCTAGTGCTTTTCAACATACTGCATTCACAAGATCCAACTTCTTTTCCTGTAGTGAACTGATGTTTCATTTCCCTAGAAGGATTTTCATTTTCAATGCCTATTCTTTATTAATTCATCTCACACTTGCCAGCTGACCTGCCTCTCATGGAACTCATTTCTCTACCACCATAGTCATTCGGTATGTACATGCCAAGCCCATGCAGTGGATCTGAGAAGTTTTTTTTTTTTTTTTTTTTAGTTGAACTCAGATAAGATTAACGTTTCCTCTAGCCACCAGGTGCTACTCAGGAAACCCCATCTCAAGGCATAGTTCCAGAGGTGTATTCCTGTTCCAGCCAAATGTCTGTAAAAATTAATAAGCAAGATATATCAGAGATAAACTAAAGACTATACTCTGTGACTGAAGAGGAAATACTAGGAAAAAACATTAACAATGATATTAAGCATATTTGTCTCTCACAATATTTCTAAAACACCATCAGAACAATCAGTTTTATATTATATTTGAAGATGATGGAATGACTGATAACAAAACCTAAATGGACTGGTGATAGTTTTCAGTGACAGACCAATTTCTAGCATCAAGAGAGATATAATTTAAAATCTTTACTATAATATCAGGCTCATTTTTATAATTATAATTTTAGGAGGTTTATGACACAAAAGCCAGCACTTTCATATCTTTGTATTTTTTCACACCTATTACAGGTGTATTTTTACTCTCTCAGTGCTGTCATTATATAATTTAAATAAAACATAATGAGCAAAGGAACACTATAATTGTATTTTAGCCTGTGTGGCTTACATTGCTAAATGTTTCAGTTATAACATCCTCTACAATGGAAATTCAACAAGGAAGCTGTCATAACATGTTTATGTAAGCCATTTCAAAAATGGCGTGAAAGCCTTCATCCATCCATGGACAACCCATGTTTCCCATTTCTTCCTCATTAAACAAAATCAGACCTGCCATAATTGTATTTCTTTTCATTTATTTTTTTATCATTTGTGAGCAGCATTGCTATAGCAGAGGTGATGATTTATAGGTTCATACGATGTTACTAGGCTATTGACCAGAAGGCCTTTACAAGCCTAGCCATTAAATCCCAATATAATACTAGATGAGAGACATTGTCTATGCCCAAGGTTTTTTTTTAGCAAGGACTACCCCTGTTCAGGAGAGAAGTCAGGGCAATCCCTGGCAGAAATTTTTGGTTTCCCATCCAATCATCCAGGTTGTGCTTAAAGAAGGTCATGGAGGTGCTCTTCTTGATATGAATCAGAAGCAAATTCAAGAGGAGTGGCAAACTCTGAGAAATGCTTCTTTCTGTCCAGCAGGTCCTGTTTATGTTGCAAGCTAGATTGAGGACCCTAGAACAGGTGACTCTAGTCCCATTTGACTTATGAATGTGCAGCATTTCTATTAGATTTGCATTAGAGATAGCCCTGTAAACCAGACATAAGTCATCTCTAAGTAGTCTGTACACTACTGAGTACATTGACAGTGACTTCAGTCTGTCTATATAAGACGTGTGCTGGAGACCCTCAATTTTCATAGTTAGAAACCTCTGAGGTCTTTCAAGTTGCTGTAGGTGTCTTGTATGGTACATACCAAAGAGAACATTATATTCAATAATAGGCCTGATGTGGGACGAGTACAGGGGGATTATAACCTCTTTTTCTCGAGGCAACGTTTTTGCTAATCAGGTGAGCAACGTAGAATGCCTTCCTCATCACAATGACACATGGTGGTCAAAGTTGAGGTTGCAGTCAAATTGTGTTCCCAGATCTCTCTCTACTGAATTGGTACTTAGGATATTATTGTTTATTTTATAATCAGCACGGACATTGGTTTTACCAAAGAGATGATCATTTAGTTAAGATCATGGCTTTGGCACCAATTATTGGTCTGTGTAAGCCCCTTTTGAAGTATGTTGCCAGTTTGCAACCCATTTGATATCATAGTCAGTGATGTTGGAATGTCAAATAATGTCAAAGGCCTTGGCCAAGTCAGGATAGGCTGTGTGTAAGGCTTTATCCTCATCTATGGCTCTGGTCACATTCTCAGAGAAGTTCACTAGGTTTAGCAGGCATGATCTGCCCTTGACAAAACTGAACTGGGACACATCCAGGGTTTGGAGGTCACCTATATCCTTATTTATAAGGTTCATGATGATTTGTTCCATTGCCTTACAAATGAGGCTGGTTAAACTTATGAGTCTATTATTACCCGTGTCTGTTGCTTTGCCACCCTTGTGGAGGGGGATAACAGTTACTTTTTTCCATTCAGTGGGGACAAAACCAGTACTCAGGCTGTGGTTGAATAGACTGTCTAATGGATTAGCTAGCTGTTGTTTTAGAACATTAAGAATACAGCCAAGAATGCCATCTGGTCCCATGGAGGCTGTGTTTTTACCCATGGAGAGAACACTGATGACTTGCTCTTTGGAGATGCAGGGAGGAGGAGATGATGAAGACATGGTGTTGTTGTATGCTTGGGGGGATTGGGGAATGACATTTTCAACAAATGTGTTTGCATTTTCTTCAGGGACAGTGTGTGCAATGCCATCCACAATTAATTCAGCACACATCTCAGTCCTACCCTTAGGTTTTGGACATAGTTGAAGAAAGCCTTATGGTTATCCTTCAATATGGTTGCTAAATTTTTCTCCTAGTTACACTTTGAGGATTTTATGTATTGTCTTATTTGCTAGTTTAGGCTGATGAGGGTGCTGTTTCAGTTCTGAGATCTCACGTTTGTATTTTTAGACAGCAGCTTCTTTCATTTGTTGTATAATTTATTAATGTTAGATGTCCACCATCATGGTTTGTTTTTTCTTGAAGATCTTGCTTTAATCCTATCCAGCATGGCTGTGTGTATACATTTCTGTAGATGTTTATACAGGCATCACTATATACCTTAGTATAGCCATCAATGCCATCTGTGGAAACTGAAGCTTGGAAGTCAAGTATACCTTTCCTTAGGAGAGTATACTTAACTTTTGTGAGGTTTTTTTAGCCTGACATCTCCTCTGGGGAGTTCTGGTGCTATTGCTAGTTCACAAATGATCGATGTGTGGTTGAATTTAACCAGTGTGAGCCTTAGACTTGAGGCATTGCATCAGTCACTCATATTGGTGAAGACCAGGTCTAAAATATTGGAGCCCCTGGTTAGATTCTGCACTCTTTATTCCAGGGCATTTGAGTTAACAAAGTCCAGAAACTTTTGTGTGTGAGTGAGTTTGGGCTCATATAGGTTTACCAATTGATGGAAGGATAATTGAAGTCACCCATGACTAGGGTGTTAGTTGTACCTTAATTGTTCCAAGTAGGGCTAAATAATCTGCTTGGGTATCTTGTTTCATGGAAGGGGACCTGTAACTGATGATGACCTGAAGGAGGGGTCTTGCCCACAGTAATTTGGACTTGGAGTAACTCCATATAGTCTAGGGGTGAAAATACCTTTAATGAAAATAGATACTCCACCTCCTTTGGTTCTCACACCTTCAATTTGCAGTCTTAAAGTGTGGAAAGAATTGTAGCCTTGCAAAGCCGAGGTACTTTCTGCAGTCTTGAATCAGGTTTCTGTGACTGCACAGATGTCAACATCTTCTAGGTAGGGGAGTGCTTCCAGAGAGAGTGTAGTTTCTGATTTAAACTCTTACCATTCAGTAGCATGACCCTTAGTTACTTTGTGATTGATATTTTCACTTTGGGAATTGTGTTATTGTGACCTTGCCTAAAAAAGGTATTATGGGGGAGGCAAGTGCCTTAAAACCAAAAGCCTAGAGGTGCCAGGTGAAAAACATCTCTGGTAAGCAGCATGGCCTATCCACCATGTCATCCCAGGCTGACAGGAACTGGCTCCCCTTAGAATGACACCAGAAACTAAGCCAGTCATTGAAGTCAATCATTTTTTGTTTATATTGTGGAATCATCCTAAGTGACTGCAAAATGCTGCTCAAAGCTACGGACATACTCACCTGTGTCGCATATTCAGAGAATTCAGCCAATCATGTCTCTCTTCATATTATCCAAAGAGGCATGTCTCAAGTTGTTCACACCAACATGAACTTTGATGGAGTCATAACAGTACTTGTTGTTGAGAGACCTGAGTGCATGTGTGATCTGGTGAATCATTTTGCCAGACAGGCAGCTGACAGTAACCTTTTCCTTGTCCAACCCTGGTGAGTAGGGTGTCTGTATATCTCACTGTACATACACCTATAACTAAAATATTTGGGATAGCTGTGCTTTGCCTTAAGGGCTTATTTGGTGAGACAGAGGTGCTAGTGTTTTTGTGTGTGTTGGGCGCTTTGGGTGTTGTATTAGATGTAACATGTTTGTATTTTTGAGGTCTCTGGTGTTTAGATAGGTTTCTGGTGAGTACTTCTGCATATGAAGGTTTATTTGTTGGGTGCATATTTACAAATAGGAGTCATGGTGTGTGAGATAACAACCTGTTTAGTGTTGCTATTCTGGGTGAGAGAGAGCAGTGATTCCAGATTCTTAATGCAGGAGCATCTCTCGCAAATTGTACTTGAGTGATTTAGGAGTAAGTGGTTGTCAGTGTACATGAGGCAGTTGGTACACTGACTCACCAAAATCCATGTCCACCAGGCTGGCAGGAGAAACAGAGGGAAACTGACAGTTCATAATGCAAGGTTTGAACCTGGTATCTCAGCAGATAAGGAGAAAAATATAGGAGTATCAGACAGTGCATTTTTAGGGTGAATAACCTATGGGGTGTACAGTAGGAGGTCTAATAAAGACAGCATCTATAGGGTCTAATGTTGATGGGTAAGAAGTAAAATCTCTGCTGGGTGGTTCACTGAACAGCTGATAGCTAGTCAAGCACTTTTGTGCTAGATAGCAGTCACTTCTAAGGGAACATACTTCTATTGGTGCTTTTGCATCTCAAATCACCAAAAGTTATCCCCTCTCTGGATGGTGGTGCATGATGGTGCACTACACGCAAGCAAGAGCAAAGCAGCTAATACAAAGAAACCAATGAAAAAGCTCAAACCAATCTCTGCACCTATGAAATATCTCAATCTGACCCCTGAACCAGTAACCTTCAATAAGATAGTCCTACTGTATGCTTCTACCATGAGGGTACAGGGGCTCCCCCCCCAAAAAAAATGTCCTGATTTTTAGTGTTCAATCTACAAACAGAACTGAATTCAGAAGGTCTGAGTCTAATCTATACTATGGCCAATAGAAGTGCAATGGAACAACAGAAAAAAAGCAGAATTTTTTTTAATTAAATAAGCAACAGTGTAAAAAGCAGCACAGTTTTTCTTGAATTAATAACAGCAACAGAATAAAACAGAAACAGATATTTTCTTAAATTAAGTAAAAGCAGCAGATGGTGTGAAATAGAGTCAAAGTGCAACAAATGCAGTATTAAAATACAGGTCAATGCAGCAGCAAAAAGTACATTTTTTAACTGATAACATACAGTCACAGTATATGAGAGAGGAGTTACTTAGAGCACTTTTGTGGGTTTCCCAGCTCATAAAGACCAGGTAAACAGCTACAGCTACTAGATGAATAATCTCCATCCTCCTAATGTAAAAGCACAGTAAGAGAGTGTGTGAAGTGAAGTGCTACCCAAAAGAAACGTAAAGATGTGGATAAAGCAATGTACCTTAAACAGCTCATAAAAGTGTTATTATTCAATAAAAGTAATTTGCTTTGTATAAATGAGCCAAGAGCCACTTAATTGTATAGAATTTATAAAGGCACTAAAAACAAGATAGGATGATTAGTAAGCTCCCAACCAGTAAAACTGCATGGAGAAATCTCAAGTGTTTCATCAACCTAGATGGAATGGGCTACCTCCCAGTGCACTAGCAGGAAAATCCACTGACCTCGATGAGAAAACAAGTGCTTGCTAGAGTGTAAAAATACAACAGCTAGCTAGATAATGAATTCAGATGAAGTAAATTAGTACAACAAACAGTAACAGGCAAAATGCACTTTTTTGTTATAAGCACAAGGAAAGGCAAATAATTCAAATAAATAATGTAAGATATTAGCAGCAGTGTAGAAATAAAGGAGCTTATTAGCTCAATTTACAGTAGGAGTAGAAGCTAAAAATTATCAGGATTAAAAACAAGACCAACAAACAGGAGGTTGGGTGGGAAACCATAGCAGGGAGTCACCAATAGTGCTATACCTTATGCAGGCTTGAAATCGTTCAAAGACAAAGGCCCAGACTTTCACTTTGTATTTAACTATCACTCAGGAGACAATTCAAATTAACCAATGAAAACTTGTGAAATATGAGCCTAGGCAATTTAAGTGTTTGTGTCTCACACACAATAAAATCACCAGGCCAAGATTTCTTAAAACAGAAAACAAAATGCAGCAGGTATGACAGAAAGAAGCACTATCAGTCAAAGACAAAAAATATAGCTTTACATTCTCACTCAGCAGGGAATCACCAGCAGTGCTATACCTTATGCAGTCTTGAAATCCTTAAGACGAAGGCTCAGAGATTCACTCTGTATTTAAATATCACTGAGGAGACAGTTCAGTTTAACCAATGAATTAACATATGAGATATGAGTCTACATAAAGTGTCTGTCTCTCACACAGAACAAAACCATCAGGCAAAGTTTTCTTAAACCCTAAAACAAAATTGAGCAGGTAAGACAGAAAATAGCTCTATCAATCAAAGACAAAAAATAGCTTTACTTTCTTATCCAGCAGGGAATCACCAGCATTGATATACCTTATGTAGGCCTGAAATCCTTCAGATAAAGACAAAGACCAGAATTTCACTGTATATTTACGTATCATTGAGGAGACAATTTTAATAATGTGTGGAAGCAAAAAGAAATGGAGTGGCCAGTTTGTTAAAAACAACATGATTTGAATTAACATTTGGGACTAAAGAGTGCATTAAGTCTTAGGCCTTTGCATTAACTATCAATACATTGTACTTTATATTTATTTATTTTTAATTTTTTGTCCTAATATCATTGTTCCTAAAAAGTCTGTATGCATTTATTTTCATTTGCCCAGTTTGTTCCAGTATATTTGGATATGACAGGTTTTGTGTTTTTTTTTTTAATAAAATATTTTCAGATTTTTTTATTTCCTTAAGTTTTAGTGGTTTTAACCTTGATTGGCTCATGTTTTTCCCCTTTGGTTGTATGGCTGTGTCACATAGTTAACTCATGCATTTAATGCTGACTTACCATTATTGTTCTGATGAAGTCTTAGAAATGCAGTGAGCAGTTAATATTATTATTAAAGTTTTTATTGGGTAGTTCTATCTAGGTTAGAATGTGTGTTTTTTAATTGTAGAACTTTTACATTTTGAAATACACTCTGGGCTATTTAGGTTTGTATTTAAAGGCAAAACAATTGCATCTTTATTAACTGGCAGTGCATTTCAGAACACTTTGCCAATTGGAGATCTCTCTCAATATCGAAAGCAGACTGACAGTTGGATCTGTTTACAATTTGAGAGGGCACTGAACACTTTCAAAATCACTCATCTTCTCCATCTATTTTCCAACAAGAAACAACATAAAATGCATTTATTTTTTTAACCAATTGCAGACTGCAAATTTCTAAAAATGTTGCTGTACTTGTGACTTTCATGATTACAATAATTAACATTTTTATCAAAAATATATAAATACAAGTTAGGACCAGTTTGTTTTGAACAATTCGTCAAAAGGTCTATAATGTCCTGAACAAGCTCTGTCAAGATTAAATACATCCTAACATAAATAATATAACTCAGTAATATAACTCAATAATGATAACCTTAATAATGTGCCTTTGTCTCAAAATTACTGCATTAAATTGTTTTGTATTTTTGGTGTTCAGATTTAAACTCATAGCAGACATTTCACCCAAACTGAACTAGAAATGGGTCATGTGGATCAGTGCTCTACCCCAGTTAGCAAATGGATTGTTTTAAATCTCCAAAAACATAAAAGGGAATGAAATCACAATATTTTATACATACTGACATTTTGCAAGACTTATTGTAACATATATTATAAGCTGATTTTATATTGCATGAAAAAAATGAATGGTTTTAAAGTACTTGACCCAAAAATGTAAGCATGCACATTTAAAAGACACCTGTAGTTTAACAACAGATGTAGCATTACAGTGACTATCTGTATATTACATTTTAGCCTTGCTAATAGACATAGAGTTTTTTTCTTATGAAGAAATGAAGTCTATTGAAATGTATACTAAATGTATGTATGTCTTTGTCACTAATCAGAAGAACTGCTTATAAATATACTGAAAGAAGGCATGGCATAAAGTCTATTTCCTGAGAAATTGCTCATTTGTATCTCAAGAAATTTTTGCATTGTAATTTTCTTAGATTTAGAGTAAGGCTTACTTCAAGGTTGTTCACAATCTAATGTGTGATACAGCAAAGTTTATAGAATTATAATTGAGTACATTATGATACAGATTAATAGAAAATTACAACTTCAAAGTTCACTACTGCTAATAATTACAAAACATAGAACTACAGTGGTCTGAAAGTATAACTTCTGAATCAGTAAAATACAGTTCAATTGAAATATGAATGAATAAAGTACCATACAGAATTACAATTTAAGAGAATAGTTCTGGAGAAGCAAGATTATGGCTGACCTGTAGACTCACTGCTAGCTAAGCTCTGATACAACAGCAAAGTTTTTAACTAACAAAGTTACAATCACAGTCTTTTAAAAGTAAAAAATCTAATATAGAAAATTGCTCTTTTACAAGCCATATACAAAATTGTAAATACTACCATGATTTCACTTAGGAAAAGAGCTTGACTCAGTGGTTGCAGTCATCTACATGTTTTGCTATTCTCTGAGCTGAGTGGCAGAAAATTAGAAAGAAACGGTATAAGCGAAGAAGAGTTTTTGCAAAAATGTTTAAAGGATAATCTTGATTCAAGAAAGCTGCAGTGACAATGGGATTCTTCTTTTCCTTCCTTTGTTTTACCTTGGGATTGTCACAGTTAACTGGTCTGAAGGAAGAGCTTCATTTTGATCATAAGTTCCCATGTGAACTGTGACTCTCAAACTATATAAAAAAAATCAAAGGGAAAGAAAAGCCTAAAAACTGTCGAAACAAGTTAAGGTTAAGTTAAAGTCTTTATTTGATGGATCTGAAGTAGTATTAAAAAGATTGACTTAGTGGTTGCTGACATCTGCATGTTGCACTGATCTGAGGTGAGTGCATGAAAAGGAGAAAGGAAATATATAAGCCAAGAAAAGTCATTGCAAAAACACTTAAAGGATAATCTTGTTTCAAGAAGTCTGCAACAATAACAGGAACATTCTTTACTTAACTATGCTTGCCTTGTATCTGTCACCATTATCTGGCCTGAAGGAAGAGTTTTATTTTGACCATAAGCCCATTTGTGAACTGTGACTCTCAAACTTTATATAGGAAAATTAAAGGGGAAGAAAAGTTTAAAAAACTCTTGCAACAAGTCAAAGATAATTTAAGTCCTTTATCTGATGGATCTGAAGTGCTATTAATCATTACCTTTCATATTTCTCTTTTATAAAGTAAAAATAAATAGAGTGCCAGAACTTGCTTGAAATGAGAGATCTGAATCTGGGGCTGAGATATACAAGCTTTGTGTATTCTGCACTGTAAAGCAAAGGAATTAGCAATAAGGAGATCATGAAATAAAGAAAAGAGACTTTGGAATATAAACCAGAGCTGAATTTGGACTAAGCAAGTCTTTATTTGATGGATCTGAAATAGTATTTAAAAAAGTTTGACTTAGTGGATACAGATACCTACGTGTTCTGCTGTTATCCAAGCTGAGTGGGAGAGAAGAAGAGTGGAAATGTGTAAGCCAAGAAGAGTCTCTGTAAAAATGTTTAAAAGATCATCTTGGTTTGAAAGGCTACAGTGATGACAGGAATCGTCTTTTCCTTCCCTTCTACTGTCTTGAGATTGTCATCGATAACTGGCCTGAAGAAAGTGCTTTGTTTTGTCCAGAAGTCCCTATGTGAACTGTGACTCTAAAACTATAAAAAGAAAAAGAAAGGGGGTAGAAAATTTAAGAAATGTTGAAACAAGTCAAACTTAAGTAAAGTCTTTTATTTGCTGGATCTGAAGTTGTATTAGTCATTACCTAATATATGTTTTCTTTTAAAGAAATAATAAAATAAAAGAGCTGGACCTTGTTTGAAAAGAGGGATCTCACTCAGGGGCCAAATTATACAGGCCTCATGTATTCTGCACTATGAACAGATAGAAATAATAAGTAGAACACAAAGTAAAAAAAAGAAGGCTTTGAAATAAATCAAAGCTGAAGTTGGACTAAGCAAAATTGGACTTGTGGAAACATATCTATATTAAAGGCAAAAGATGTATACATGATGCATTGTTCTTCAATCTATGTGGGAGAAAAAGAGAAAGAAAATCAAGGGGTAAGAAGAGATTCCGGAAAATCAATTTACGGATAATTTTGATTTAGAAAATGGCAATGGCAGCAGGCATCTGTTTTTCTTCCTTCTGCTTCGCCTTGGAAATGTCAGTGTTGAATGGACTAATGGGAGAGCTTCAATTTAGCTGTAAGTGCCCACATGAGCTGTGACTCTCGAGATACATAAAGAAAACTAAAAGGGGGAGAAAATAAAAATTGTTGAAATAAGTCAAACTTAAATTTAGTCTTTCATCTGATGAAGCTGAAGTGGTAATAAACACTACCTAATACATACTCTTTGGGAAAGTGATGGAGGCTTGTTTAAAGGGAGGGATCTGACTCAGTAACCAAATTATGCAAGCATTGAATGTTTTATAATACAAGGACAAAGAACTAAGAATAAGGAAAATATAAAGTAATAAAAGGAAAGATTTTGAAATAAACTAGAGTTGATTATTGGACTACATAACTTTGCATGAGAGGAAAATGCATTTAAAATGAAAAAGAGACCACCCTCCCATTTTAGAAGAGTTAAAACTGGTGTTGCAACCTCTTCAGCTAGCCATACAACAACTTTCTCATCAGATTTCATCACATGACAATATGATAAATTATATTTCACAAAGACTTGAAGCTGCAGAAACAAAAGTTATGGAAACTGAAGGGAAATTGAAAAACTACAAAAGGATCTCAGCTCTAATCTTAAATGTATTCAAGATATTAATGGAAAATTATTGGACCTGGAAGCCGGAAGCACACATAATAACATTGTGGTTCATGGCATCCCTGAGATATATGATCTGCCAAAAGTAATCAAACCTTTACACAAAATATTTGACCATTTACTAAAAAATCAGGCAGAAACAGATCAGATTATCATAGAAAGGGTGCATCAAGCAACCAGAAAATCATCTACTCTCGACAAACCAAGACCAATTTATGTTAAACTTTTCCATTAAGTCCAATTTTGAACTCTTGAAGCATGACCCCTGAAACTTATAAATCACCATCCCTATATTTTTTTTCTATTAGTGAAGAGTGATGTGGGGAGTAGACTCTTGGAAGGTTACAGGTATTCAAATGGATAAAAAGGGAAATTATTCCTTCCTTTAACATTTAAGTCAAAGGGTGAAATTATTTTTGTCCCAGAAACTCATATGACATCTATGCAGTGGTCTCAGGTGAAGGGAAAAATGGATTAAAACAACTGTTGAATCAGGAAATAGTTCAAACATCACTGGAGTTGCAGTCATCTTCCAAGAGTCTTTTAAGGATACATTATTAAGACATGACTTTGATTAGAAAGGAAGATGGTATTACATGATTATTAAAAGTACCTTCCATGACATACCAGTTTTATTACTACATTTATGTGCACCATGTTCTAAACAACATTAATTTTTCATCTTAATATACAAACTCTTGTTGTTCTTCCCAAATCATTATCACATTCTTGGTGGGGATTGGAATGCTGTTATTGATCCCATTAATGACAGAACAAGCAAAAGTTAATCATATCATTTCTATGGATCAGGTGTGATATCAGAACTTAAAACAGATTTTAGTCGTTTTGACCCTTTTAACTTTCAAAACAAAACTACCTTGACAAAATATACCTACTATTCCCATTGCTAGAGCAGACATCCTTCTAATATCTGGTATATTTTTAACTGCTAATATTACGTATCAAGTAAAACCCAGGTTTTTCTCTGATCATTCTAGAGTTTGTCTTAATATAAGCTGGTATAATACTTGCAGACTAGGGACTAATAATTGTAACTGGTCTTTAAATCCTAATCTACTCCATAAAGAAGATATTAAGACAGAAATTATTTCCGTATTTGAAAATTTCATGAATAGCTTCACTTATTCTCAAATTCCTCTTAACATTAAATTGGGCTTTTATCAAAACTCAATGAATAAATCAAAAGCAAAATTAATAAAAAAACATGATCTATAAAATAGACCAAGAATTACATATAAAACATAACTCTGAGTTAATGGGACAATTAATTGAACTACAGAAAGACCTTTACTGACTTCATACATCACAAAAAACACTCTATGAAGCAAAAACTTTAGCTAAATATTTAGAATGGGCCTCAAACTCCTTCCAAATTTCTCACAAAGATTATAAATGTAAATAAAACATCTCATTTAACAACTGAAATTTCATATCAGGCTAAATCTTATAACACTAGAGAAGAGATTTTACAATATTTACACATCTATACTCTCAAATACATGGAAAACATAACCTCTACTATGACTCTCTGGAAAAAAAAAATCATTTTCTAAGTACCTTATCTTTTCCACAACTCAGTTAAGATCAACATAGCTGTCTTACTTCCCCAATTACACAACAAGAACTTCTATAATCAACAGCCTTAGAGGAGGTAAATCACCTGGCCAGGATGACATTATTGATGAATTCTATAAAACTTTCACTCCAGTAGTTTCAAAAGGACTACAGCACGTATTCAGCTATATTAAGGAAAATGGCATTAAATATTTTTACTTAACTCTAAAACAATAGTCATCCCTCAGAGCAATTCTGATACATAAATTCTTTAAATTATAGGCTGATCTCCATTATAAGTATAGATATTAAATTGTATGCATCTTTATTATAAAAGAGACTGAAAATAATAATTCCTAATATAACCTTTTCTTACCAATCCAGTTTTATTCAAAATAAACAAACCAGTGATCATGCACTTACAACAGAAACCTTGATCACTTTATCCAAACATTATAACAATTCAAATTTTGTATTAACTTTAGATGCCACTAAGGCCTTTGATTGACTTAATTTATATATTTTTTCTCTGTTATGCTAGCATTCAATATTCCTAAATCTTTTATTGAATGGATCAAAATTATATACACTAATATATATATATTTATTTTGCTACTACAAAAAACGTTTCTCCATATCCCCAAAATGTACAATATTCACATACCTCTAAGGCCATTTGCTGATGATCTAAATCTCTGTTTTCCTTGCCTAATGCTGACTTACCCAAAATCTTACAATCTATTGATACCGTCTCTAAATTATCCAACTATAAACTAAATAAGATTAAATCTGTTATTTTTCCATTAAACCCAAAATATAATCTGATTAGTTACTTGCTTAATACAGAAATTAAAATAAGAGATTAAGTTAAATATTTGGGCATAAACTTTTGTCATGATCATATTCTTTTTTACTAAGAGAACTTAAGAAAAGTTTGAAACACTATACAATAGAATATCCTTAGATGGAACAAATTTAACCTTTCTCTTTTGTCTAAAGTTGCTATTATTAAAATGAAAATCCTCCCCAGATTATTACATCAGTTTAATGCATCAAATATTAAATCCAAACTAATTTTTTAAGAATATTTCTACTAGTTTATCAAAGTTTCTTTGGTTTCCAAAATCAAGTAGGATCAGTTATCAAAACTTCACATATCCTAAAAATATTGGTGGATTAGTCTTACCAGATTTTAAGACATTATGGTATAATTAACATAGGCAAACTTATAGCGATTGCAGAATTTAACCAGCCTCATGAGAATGGATTCATTTATGGGTGAAATTGTGGCATAACTCTGTCCGTAAATCTCAGTATAATCCCAGAGCTTTACCTTTTCTAAATAAAAATCACCTTAAAGTTTTTCAAATCCATACATTTCTAAAGCATTTACTTAAATTTTTTCAAGATGTGTGGAATACTCTTGATTTAAAAGTATCAGTGATGTTATTCCAGCCATTACATCTCAATCCTAATATAAAGTTAAATAACCTGATGTTAAATTTAACATATTATCCCATACTTAAAGATAAAGTTATCTTTAATTTCCTCAGTTTAATAAAAATCTTTAATTGAAGAAATGAGAATTTCTCTTAACCTCCCTAAAAGTTATTTTATCATATTAAGACAAATTAAAAAAACGTGTTTATAAACTCTAAGACAATAAACAAATCAATGAACATCATGCAAATGTATGCATATTGTTATGGGCACTATTTGCTTCAAAAAATAAACTATCAAATGCATATAAAATAATTACTTCTGTTAAATATCAACAATTCTATCATGTATTCTAAATACTGGAATTAACTAAACTCCTTAGTTTCATTTAATCAAATATATTACTCTACTCTATTCAGTTATCATTGAAGTTACTACCTTTTAAAATTTTGCTTAGACTCAACTAATGATATTAAGTAGTGACTATATGACTCCTGATAGAATTACCAAATTCTTCCCTATATCACCCCCTAGCTGTTCAAATGGCAAGCATCAAAATGGAGACATACTTCATATCTTTTGGAGATGCAAATGATCATATAAACATTGGTGTTCCATTAATCTACTTTGTCCCAGTCCCCTTCAATAAACACACCACACCAAATGCCATTTGACAACCTTTATTAAACTTACATAAACATAACTTTGTTAACCAATATTTATTATTTACAACTGAAACATAGTATAGCTGACTGAATTCCAATATCCTGACAAAATGTGATTCATTACCCAGTTACACTTGCATAAACCCTTAAGCCCCTCCCTACCATTACCTAATTTCCTCCCACTCATCCCTCCTTCCCATTTAACCCTTCCATCCCCCTACTCTGTCACTCCTACTAATATATTTATCTAAACCCCTACTCTGAAGATGTACCTAGACAAATTGGTTTATTACCAAACCTCATTTGTCCAGGTCCCCTTCAATAAACACATCACACTGAATGATGTTGGATGACCTTTACTAAACTTACATAAAAATAATTGTGTTAGCCAATATTTATTAAATTTCAACTGAAACATAGTATAGCTGATTGAATTCCAAAATCAACATCCATATAATGTTAATCAGGACAGAGTGACCTTCCTCATCCTGGCCCAGTAAGCAATGTCCATACCTTCACTCGCTTACTTATGAAACAGCGTCCCACCATTCACTTCATTTACAAGCATCGACATCCATATAATCTTAATCAGGAAAACATGACCTTGCTCACCTTGACCTAGTAAGCAGTGTCCCAACCTCCACTGAGTTATTATGAAGCAGCATCCCACCACTCACTTCATTTACCATTTAGTGAATTACACATCCAACCAAATAAGCAGTGCCCTTACCTCTGCTTGCTTATTTAACTTATGAAGCGGCTTCCCATCACTTACTTAATTTACCACTTATTGAATTACACATCCAACCAAATAAGCAGCGTCCTTACCTCCGTTTGCTTATTTTACTTATGAAGCAGTGTCCCATGAGTCACTTCATTTACCATTTATTGAATTAGACATACAACCAAATAAAGAGCGCCCTTACCTCTGCTCGCTTATTTCACTTATGAAACGACTTCCCATCACTTACTTCATTTACCACTTATTGATTTACACATCCAACCAAATAAGCAGCACCCTTACCTCTGCTCGCTTATTTAACTTATGAAGCGGCTTCCCATCACTTACTTCATTTACCACTTATTGAATTACACATCCAACCAAATAAGCAGCGCCCTCACTTCTGCTCGCTTATTTAATTTATGAAGCGGCTTCCCATCACTTACTTCATTTACCACTTATTGAATTACACATCCAACCAAATAAGCAGCGCCCTTACCTCTGCTGACTTATTTAACTTATGAAGCGGCTTCCCATCACTTACTTCATTTACCACTTATTGAATTACACATCCAACCAAATAAGCAGCGCTCTTACCTCTGCTCACTTACTTAACTTATGAAGCGGCTTCCCATCACTTACTTCATTTACCACTTATTGAATTACACATCCAACCAAATAAGCAGCGTCCTTACCTCCGTTTGCTTATTTTACTTATGAAGCAGCGTCCCATGAGTCACTTCCTTTACCACTTATTGAATTACACATCCAACCAAATAAGCAGCGCCCTTACCTCTACTCGCTTATTTAACTTATGAAGTGGCTTCCCATCACTTACTTCATTTACCACTTATTGAATTACACATCCAACCGGGCGGCCACGGTGGTGCAGTGGTTAGCATTGCCGCCTCACAGCAAGAGGTTCTCCGGTTCGATCCTCGGCTGGGGTGCCTTCTGTGCGGAGTCTGCATGTCCTCCCTGTGGTCGCGTGGGTTTCCTCCGGGTGCTCCGGTTTCCTCCCACATCCCAAAGACATGCTGCAGGTGGATTGGACACTCTAAATTGGCCCTAGGTGTGCGTGTGATTGTGCCTTCTGTGGAAGGTTGGGCGCTGGGCTGGCAACTCAACACCGTAAAACTCCACTGCCAATTAATGTGCGGACAAGGTGATCCGCTGTGGCGACCCCTAACCGGAAAAAGGCCAAAAGAAGAAGAAGAAGAATTACACATCCAACCAAATCAGCAGCACCTTTACCTCTGCTCGCTTATTTAACTTATGAAGTGGCTTCCCATCACTTACTTTATTTACCACTTATTGAATTACACATCCAACTGAATAAGCAGCGCCCTTACCTCTGCTTGCTTATTTAACTTATGAAGAGGTTTCCCATCACTTACTTCATTTACCACTTATTGAATTACACATCCAACCAAATAAGCAGCATCCTTACCTCTATTTGCTTATTTTACTTATGAAGCAGCGTCCCATGAGTCACTTCATTTACCATTTATTGAATTAGACATCCAACCAAATAAGCAGCGCCCTTACCTCTGCTCGCTTATTTAACTTATGAAGCGGCTTCCCATCACTTAATTCATTTACCACTTATTGAATTACACATCCAACCAAATAAGCAGTGCCCTTACCTCTGCTGACTTATTTAACTTATGAAGCGGCTTCCCATCACTTACTTCATTTACCACTTATTGAATTACACATCCAACCAAATAAGCAGCGCCCTTACCTCTGCTCACTTATTTAACTTATGAAGCGGCTTCCCATCACTTACTTCATTTACCACTTATTGAATTACACATCCAACCAAATAAGCAGCGTCCTTACCTCCACTCGCCTATTTAACTTATGAAGCTGCTTCCCATCACTTACTTCATTTACCACTTATTGAATTAACAACCAACCAAATAAGCAGCATCCCTACCTCCACTTGCTTATTTATCAAGCCAACTCCATATTCACACTTTCCTTTCCAACTTTTTGAAATGAACATCCAAAACCAGAGATGGAACAGAAGAGGGCTCACCTATCCCTCTTCTCTGCCCACCAGCCTGACTAGACAGTTCCACCTCCCTCCTACAAAAATTATCAGAGCTAAGCATCCATAAAAGGAGGGTTAATCCAATCATCCAATGTACAGCATCACCAAAATCAAACTGGATCCTTGTCATCAACCCAACACCCTTCCATATAAATACCAATTTCACCAATTGACTAAATGGTTAAAATAGTCCAATGATCCCTCTCCAGTACTAAAATAATAACCATAACTCTGATTAACTTCTGCACCTTAACTAAAATCTCATTTTTACTTAATACCAGTACTACATCATAAAGAATCCCAAACATTACCTGCTAAAGGCAGTCCAAAACATTAAACCTGATGCCACGTGAAACCACACAAGGGCAGTTCCTGCTGTCATCCCTCACTGAGACCCTATTTCCCCTAATGGATGTAACAAAATTGAAATTTCCTTTCAAACTCCAACTTTGCAATATAAACAGAAAAACATAATAACCAGGCTAAACTACTGACCAGCAAACCACCCTCTAAATGACAGAAATACCTCCATCATATAAAATGCCACAAACTGTAATCCCTGGACCTCTCTTTCCCAAACCATCCCCCACAACAAAACACGTCTTCCACGTCCCCGTCAGGCATCCTTCCTTCCTTACATTCAAGAAACTGCAAACCAACCCCCCAATTGTGCTCCATAACCCAGCAACTCCTGCCACATTTGTAAACAAATGCTAATCCACATGAACAGATCTATATAAAACCCATCCCAGGGCACCACAGTGGTAGACAGTGTACCCACTTGTTAATCCTAACCCAAAAAGACCCACATAAACTGGGCGACCTGCAACTTCAGGCTTGACTCCCCCAAAAGCTTTCCTTTCCACTTGTTACCCTTGCATCTCTATAGCAAAGCCCTACCCTATGCCTTCCTTAGAACAGGTGCCCCAAAGCCTTGCATCCCATATTTTCCACTCTGTTGATGCCAACCAGCCCCCCACTACATGGAACCCAACCTACAGAAATTCAGCCCCATATGTCCATTCCTTTTTAGACAGTGAGCAACTAAAACTTCAATCTTACTAACTATTCAAAATTCCTGACACCATCATACTAATCCCATCAACATCAATGATTTCAGATATCCTAGTACTCCTCCCTTCCAACCCTTTATTCCAGAAAACAAATGAAAAGACACTCGCCATCACTTCTCTCAGGCTTGGCTAGCTAATCAATCATCGAGCTCCCAAAATCCAACCCGACTACAGTTATGACTGCACCCCATGTGTGGATGACCCCAAAATCCCCACAATTAAGCCTGAACACCAGCTACATCAAACCCCAGCCATATCTCATTCTTAATTGAACAACAGCTACACCAAACCCCAGCTGTATCTCATTCTTAATAGTCCCTGCAGCTCTCTCATACCACACCAACAGTCATGCAGTCAGAATGAGGAGATAAGATGTATCACTACCTGTGACCTCACTCCATGAAGCTCCATCTGAAACAATATCCATCACCTGATGAGACAACCTTCTTTGGACCTCCAACCACTATGAAGTCTGCGATGATGTCATCTATGACCATTCTCATTACGTAGCACTCCAACAGCTGAAACCCCTATGAAGGTTTTTTTTTTTACAACTGAAGAAGGCCAGGTTAATTCCAGGCCAAAACTGGTCTGTTTGATGTAGTCTTATTACTATTAATAAATAATAATATTATTACTCACAGCAAACTTGTTGCTGGCTATT